>NC_064643.1:426872214-427207526 GCF_023864345.2 Schistocerca serialis cubense | reverse complement strand
TTCTGAAATTAGCAGAATCGAGAAAAGTGTAGGAGAATCAGTTGCTCCGATCATCGAGAATAAGGTGACGGAACAAATTCAATTAGTGAAAAAAGAGGATCAAAAGAAGGTGGAAACTTTAAAGGCTTTAGTATCCGAAGTAGATACCAAAGTGACGAAGCAGGCTAGTACCTGCGAAGAAAAAAAAGGGAAGTAGAAACGCTTGCGACAACCACTTGCCAAGTAATTACGAGAGTGACGGAATTAGAAAAGAAACTTGACGAAAAACAGAGCTATGTGCCAATCTATGCACATAGTTCGGAATTGTTGACGAAAGAGGAGCGGTTGACCCCTTGAAAAAAGGCGGTATACACGCGACGGATTTCATTAAGAATTGTGAAAGAGTTTTACCCAGATCATGGACTGATGAGAGAAAAATTAATGCGATTAATGATGTGTTGGCTGGTGATGCCAAGCGTTGGGGCTTAAACCTCAACATTACGAACCTGACTTTTGACGAATTTAAAAATTTGTTTCTGGCTGAATACTGGTCAGAGCAAAAACAGCAAAGTGTCTGGCGCGAATTGTCGTATCGAGGCCTTTCGATGCGAATTCGCGCGGTTCGATGAAGGAGTTTTGTGAGGGCTGGATCTGCAAGTTGGAATATTTGCGTGACCGCCGCTCGGAATCCGAAATAGTCTGGGAACTCTACAAGAAGCTTCCAGATGATACAAAACGATACGTAGGAAGCAATTACAGGACAATCAATGATTTCCTGGAAAGAGTGGAGGACGAGGACAATTGGCGCAATAATCGCGACAGTGGCAGAGGCCGTGGTAACAACAACGGGTACCACAGCAACGACAACAACGATAACCATGGGAATAATGCATACCGCAACCATGGCAGCAATAACAATAATGGTTCGGACCGTAATAACAATCGGTACAATGCAAATAATAACAGGAATGACGGAAACCAGTATCATACTAACGTGATACGGGCTTCACAGAATAGTAATAACGCCAGAGGGTGTGATCAGCCGCCTCAGCAGCATCCGGGGAGCGTATCTGCTGGGACGAGACAGGGAAACCATTAGCCGCGCCGGTGAGGGGCCGACCAGGCGTGGAGAAATTTTGGCGGCCCAATAACAGGAGAAAACCCAGGCGTCGTTATGAAAATTCCGTGTGGAATAATCAACGGCGGGAGAGTGTGCCAGTGTTAGGAGAAAGGAGTGCGCCCACAAGTAGTAGATCAACTGTATACACGGCAGTAGAAAATACATTCACTGTCAGTGAGAACAATTTAAGTAGTGTTCCGGAAATCGATTATAAAGGGGCAGCTGTAATACCCACAGCGGAACTGGAGATTGAGTTTAAGAATGATTCGAAATTGTTGAGAGAAGATCAGATGTCGGATAACACGTCCGTCATTGAGCGAGGGGATGCAGACAGGGATGAGTTCTGGTTAAGGCAGTTCGGTCGCTTATACGACGAACTAAGAGATTATAGGGTCCTGTACGGGAGAAGCATTTATGGAGATCGCGGGCAGAATTTGCCCCGTCTCGTCCCACAGGAAGATAGTATTTGTGAAGTGATGGAAAGTTCTGGCCCTAACCGGCAGACTTTACCAGATATAGTTGATGTTAATGGGGAGCACGAGCAAGATTCGTCGTGTTTCGTCCCGCAGGAGTTAGATGTTGAAGTAGTAACGGAAAGTTCTGGCCCTAACAGGCAGACTTTACCGAAAGTTATAGTGATAGAAGTAGCCGACCCATCCGACGCAAACCTCCAGTTTAAACGTTGCGAGAGTATTAAGGAGAAAGATTACGAAAATTTTAGTGATAGCCGGACACGATTGGTAGAAAAGCACATAGATTACAGCGTGTATGAGGTTAGAGCTGACATTATACAGTCAGACGATAGCAGTGTGGGTTGCGCAGATCCAGAGGAAGTAATTTCAGATGCTACTGGGCACATTCCTCCAGGTAGATTGGCAGATGAGATCAATCTGACCAAAGTGGAATCAACGAAGGTGACAATTAGTGAATTGATAGCAAAGCAACACTCACTAGTTGACGAGTTACAGGAAAAGGTTTCGGTATTGGAGGCGAAGCTAGAGACTAAGCCTCAGGACAAACGTGTTGAAATTAAAACTGTAAGTGAACAGAGGCTGAAAAAGCCGCCAGATAAACCGGATTTAGGATCAAAGCCGGATGGTTTGTTCTGGAATGACCTGGATATAGAGGAGGATTTACTGTGGGAAAATAAAGAAACAGTCGAGGACAAGTGTAGACAGATAGTAGTGTCTGTTAATATGCACGACCTACAACTAAACGCGTTGATGGACACCGGTGCAGAACTGAGTGCTGTATCTGGGAAAATATTTGAGTTACTGAAAAACAGACCCGGCATCGTAGTTATGCCAGTAACAGGAGTGAAGATTATCGGTGCTACTGGGAAGGCCAGTAAACCGGTCACGAAACAGATTTTTGTCAACGTCGAGATATGTGGGGCACAATTTGAGCAAGAGTTTGTCGTCGTGCCAGACTTAACTACGGAAGTAATTATCGGGTTAGATTGGCTATTAAAGTACCGTGCAGTGATTAATTGCGAAAGCAAAAGTTTGACATGTACATCCCAAGATAAAACAATAGCAGTTAGTTTTGACGCGGCAGGAGACGGTGTGCATAGGCAATACCAGCCTACACACATTGTTAACTGGCCGAATGGTATTGACGTAGGTATGAATTTGAACTACTGTAATGTGAAGAATCTCGGCATTGACAATAATGTAGAAAGTGAATTGGAAAGTATTGTAGACGGTGTGTCAAACGTAACACACGAACAAAGACGAGGCCGACTTTCCCGTACCTATTGCCATCTCAACCATAGGGCATGGGGCAAATATGAAGCAGAATTTAAGAGAATTATGAACACCTTGAGACATGAATCTACGGGATTTTCTCCAGAGGAAATCCTGTTGGGTGACAGAAGTAAAAGTTTAGTGGAAGAGATAATCAAATTGCCTCCACGGATTGACATTAGTATTTGTGTGAAAAAAGATCGTTTGCGAGAAGTAATGAAGCTAAAAGCCGATGCTCGCATACGTCGTCATGACGCTAAAGTGCGTTTTGCTAAGTTTGCAATCGGAGACTTAGTACTTGTAAAAGCTCATAAGAAATCGAGCGAGATAGACAATGAAATCTCTAAATTTAAGTTTGTTTATAATGGACCATATAAAGTCATTGGTATACCTCACACAAATGCTTATTGCTTAGAGTATCCAAGCTCTGGAAAACTATTAGGTATACAGAACATTGTAGACCTGAAATTGTACCAACCTAGGATCGATTAATACCACAAAATGGGTAATTTATACAGTATGTAAAATAGAGTGTAAGATTTAACGATTTGCTAGATTGCCATGCTTTTGACTGACCAAGGTCATTAAAGAAGTTATAATTAATAAGTTATTAATTTTGATTAATCAATTTAATTTTAATCAATTTAATCATGATCTAATCAACTGAAAAATCCAAGCTGCTAGTTTAAGTTTTCAGCTGAGTCACAGTAGATTAAGGAATGTAAATATGATTTTGTAAATAGCTGTAAGATTCCATAAATATGTGATTTACTAGTCATTGCCGATGTACTTAGACGCTGTTTTAGGTTTCAGGCTAGTACATGCGTGTGATGATGGACAGTGTTGAGTTATCCACTGTGATAGTGTTTATGGACTCCTTGAGATTACTCGGGAGTGAGTTTTACCGAAAGAATTCAGTGAAACGGACGTTCTGTAAATGCCGTTACACAGGCGAGTGAGATCAAGCGTGCCGCACAGGCGGGCGCAACAATACTGGGGAGGCGGTGCCGCTGTCGGCTCTTGTGCCGCTGTCGGCATTCTTTGTACTTGCGAGTACAGAAGGCGGAATTGTTTTTCTTCCCGGACAGATGATGTGAAAGAATTCTGCTGTCAATACTCATGTTTTTTTCGATCTACTGAATATTATTTAGCATTAAGTGGACTCTCATGGCAAGCGTATTAATTACGAAAAGGTTATATAAAATGTGTATTCTATGTAATTAATAATTAATTTGCGTATATTGATCTACCTGTTTTTATGACCATGTACTCTGATTAATTTTGTAAATAGTATTCCATTTCATGATAGTGTTACGGATTTTGACGATTTTGGAATAGCTAAACCATTTTCTATATCTTCTATGAATTTTAATATGTTGTCAACGTGTTTTATTTTGTGCAAGATGACAGAGTGGAATAAGATTAGGAGTGTCTCCACTCAGTTATTATGGTCTAAAAATTGATTTATGATTAATTAGACGAATGCTAAATTTTGTTGATGTTTTGAGCATATGCACTTCCGTTGTTTCTTTTTTGGGACATTTTCTGAGTCTGTTTACGTTACACGAACATCCTCAGACAATGTGGGGCACGTGTAACGCCGGATACGCATTTCCTCCTATTTCCATCTATTGTACCATTATTTTTTTTTCCTTGTTTTGTTACCTCAAGATATGACATTTCTGTCTCTTTATATATTGTAATTGTTTACTCTTTGTATATATATATTTATGCACTGATGTCGATGTATAATTGGTTTGTTTCGTAAATATTATTTGTATTTTTACGCTGGGTCTTGCCTAGGGAAAACTGCTATCGAACGATTACATCGATGGGTCGTGTGAAGAATCAAAGTGTGTAGGATCTTTGGTAGTGTTAACTCTGCCGCGTGGAGCGCGGGCAGAGAGGGTCTGGCTGGAGTAGCGAGTGGAGCAGGTGTGTTGTGTGACGCTCCCGCGATTTGCCGCGCTTTTGGGGTTTGGCAGCATGTGATTGCGCTCGACTCGTGATGATAGTTTCTGACATGGTGTCGCGGACGGGAAGCATTAGCTGGCGCACATCAAGAGCCCGTTTCGCCTGGTGACCGTGTCGAGAAGAAGGGGCGCCAACATCCAGCTTCTGCAACAGCGACGGCCGACAATGAGTGACTGTCGCCACCTCCTCGATCGATGGCTTCAAACCTTCAATCAACCAACAAGGAAGACTAAAAGCACGTAAAGTTTCAGAACTGTATGGCAGACCTCAGCTTTTCAAATTGTTCCATTTGCCTCGCAAAATTACAGCAACTTAGCATGAACCTTTGTTGCTCATTGTCCCAATTGCATTGCCAAGCAGGGTCCCTTCCTTTTCCGAAATGAGTCCGAGGGTCGTTGAAATTCAAACGCCAGCATCATTCGATTTCACTGCTTTAATTTCAAAGTTCAGCTGGCTACAATATTTAGATTGCACAAGCACAAATTAAGAGTGCGAGTTTTGTTACCGTATTTTAGTTACCTGTGACTGCAGCTCAGCTTGGTACGTACTAAATTTTACTATTGTTAATTGTTCAGAATCATTTAATTCAAGTTCAAAGTTATTTCTCTTATTTCTAAATTGTGTAGATTCAAGTAGCTTTTGAAATGATTGTTGAGGTAGTCCAAGACTAACCTTATTTTACTGAATGTCGATGTGCTTCAGAAAGAAAGCTCACTATTAACTTCAGTCACTAAATTAACTTTCGATTTTCCAGTTTTGTTAATTCTTTTGCTAAATTAAGTCAGAGTGTAGCGAAATTTATTACTTCTGACAAACTTTCAGTTTTCACACTACACGTGTCAACCTTCAGTTTCCACGCTTCTAGTGCTAATTATATGTGTAATTACCTTTCTTTTTCAGTTACTATAGTAATTGTCCTTAGGACTGGCGACCGTAATTTCCCCCAAATCTCAAATATCTAATTACCGCTAGTTAATTGTTAACGTAACGGCCGCACATTTACTTTCTTCATTAACTTTACCCCTTTTCAAAATTAATTTCCACCAGTTTCATTTGCATTTTTCCTTTCATTTAGATGTAACCCTTTCCTCCCTCTTTACCGACAGATTAACTTCGGTGACGATTGCTTTTCCCAAATTTACATTAGGTACACGCGGTTTAATTTTTCACTGTCATTAAGGTCGATAAGTGAGGGGGAGGTTACAAGTGGTCTTTCCCTGGCTTCCTGAACATCAGGACCTTGGCCGCCTTCCAAAAGTCAGGGAAGTGTTGGTGTGTCAGGATGGCATTCGTTAAGTGTATGATGTATTCTACGGCTTTATCCGTGAACTCCTGGAGGACACGGTTTTGAATGCCATCAGGCCCAGGGGCTTTTCTAGCGTTGGTGAGCTTGATAGTCCATGTGACTTCATTTGTGCTAGTACGTCTTATTTCGTTGCGCGAGGGCTGGGCTACAAGTCGTGTAACCTCCTGGTCCGTTTCAAGTGTGAATGCTGGGTCTGAAGGAACCAGATTCGGCATGAAAGACGCTGCAAGTGTTGTGGCCATAAGCTCTGCCTTCTCCGTCGCGAAGTAGGCTGGGCCGTCTGGTCCTTGTAACGTGGGAATGTAATGTTTCTCCCTGGTGAAGTGTCTGGCCAGCTGCCACACGCCAGGACGTGTGGTATCCAGCCCAGCGAGTTTCTGTCCCCATTGTTCGTTTCTGAATGTTTGAATTTTATTCCGTATTATGCCCTGGAGTCTGTTGACGTGCAGTTTATAGAACGGGCGCCTGGTACACTGCCAGTATCTCCTGAGGCGGTTCCTCATTGAGATAAGGCCCAGGATTTCCTGGGGCAGGGCCGTCGAGTGTTGTCTTGGTGTTGTAAATGGAATGGCGTCGGTCATTGCGTCTTGGACGGCAGTTGTGAGAGCCTCCACAGCCTCATCAATTTATTGTGTGTTGTTAATTTCGTGGGTGTCAGGAATGCGACTATCAAGCGTTTCCTTGAACAGTGTCCAATTCGCACGCTTGTAGTTGAGCATCCTGCGTGGTTCGATGTCCTGCAGTGTCTCTTCCATGTGCAGTATTACAGGCATGTGGTCTGAGTCCAGATCGTTTTCAACCGTTAGGTTGAGTATACATGTGATGCCCTTTATGAGGGCTATGTCTAACACGTCTGGCCTATGTCGGGCCTGTGTAGGCACGAACGTGGGAACGTCCGGTCCAAGTATAATGTAGTTTCGGCCTCGCGCGTGTTCGTACAGTTTCTTGCCGTTGGAGGTTCGTATTCGTGAGTACCAATCAGGGTGTTTTGCGTTGAGGTCTCCAGCGGCTATTACCCGCGGTGCTATGTTGAGTACTGTGCTGATATCACGTGTTACTATGTTATTAGGAGGATTGTATAGCGATACCAGTGTGGTGTTGGCTCCGTTGAACTTGACCCTGACGGCCGTAGCCTCTAGTCTTTCAAGTGCTGGGAGCTCGATGTTCGTGTGGTCTATGTCTCTGTGTATGATGATTGCCGTGCCGCCTCCCCTCCTGCCATCCGCTCGGTCGGTACGATAGACGCAATAACCTGGGAAGTTTAGTTGTTTGCGAGGCGTAAGCAGTGTTTCGTTCACAAGAGCGATTCGGATACCCTTTCGCTCCATGAACGCGGCCATCTCGGCTTTTTTGCTTGCGATCCCGTTGGCATTCCAAAACAGGATCTGTGTGATTGTGTTTAAGTCTGCGTTTCGGGGCTGGTGTGGTGTATTATCCATGTAGTAGTGTGAAAAGCGGGATGATAGTGGCTTGGAAGCTAGTCCAGTTTAGCGTACCCGACATGAACTGCATGAAGAGTTGTGAGACACACCCCATAATCTTCGTGACTATTTCGGTGGTCGTGCGTCCGGGGAATAATGTTTCCATTATTCTCTGGAATGTTGTCGTAATGTTGGTCATGTCGGCCTGCGAGTTATTGGTCGTGTTAGCGGCCGCTTGTTCCAGTGTTGGCGTTTGGTGAGGGCTGGCCTGCGAGTCGGTTGTTCGTGTGGCAGTTGTGGTCCCCTGTGTATTCTCTGTGGTGAGTGGGTGTGTAATGTGGGTTGTTGAGTAGGTGTCCGGGATGTATTCGTGGGTGTTGGTGTTCTGTTGCCTGTGTAGTTGTTGTGGTGTGGTCGTGTTCCTCGTGCTGCGGCTGTTTCTCCTTCTCCTCCTCCTCTGGCGCTGTGGTTGTCCCTGTGTAGGTGGGTTTTCTGTAGCCTGTGGTGGGCTGCAGTTCGTCGTGCATTTAAATATGTATATGATAAATTGAGAACAACTGCAACTTTAACGCATCGGAAACATATCCGGCAAAGGAAAGTTACAAACGAGGAAACTGAAATTGGTACTCTTGCCACAGTGGTTCGAGCTTCTTGAATTAGATCGCAAGGGAATCTAGCATGAGCCAGAGTAGGGTTGTTCGTGTTCTGCATCGCTCTAAATACTCGTATCATCCTTACCATATCAGTCTCCACCAAGAATTAACTGGTACGGATTGTATGCTTGGCATTGAATTCAGCCGATGGGTTCAACTTCATATTTAGAGGGATGGCACATTTATTAATTCGATTTTATTTGCTGAGGAAGTTACATTCACGAACCAGGGAAATGTTAATTTGGATAACATGCATTATTGGGCAACTGAAAATCCATGTTGACTGCGGCAAGCTGCTCACCAGAGACCGTGGTCGGTGAATCTATGGTGTGGACTCTGGAGGACAGAATTGTAGGCCCCTTTTTCATCGAAGGAAATCTTAATGGTAGGAAGTACACCACATTCCTGCAAGAAACGTTAGGTCCGTTATTGGAAGAAATACCTTTAGGAACAAGGAATAGAATGTGGTATCAATACCATGGGTGTCCGGCATATTTTTCGCTCATGGCTAGAAATGAGTTGCAGAGACAATTCCCAAATCGTTGGATTGGACTCGGAGGAGATGTGTCGTGGCCGGCTCGTTCGCGAGACTTGACACCTCTTGATTTTCCTTCTGGGGATTCGTAAAGACATTGTATATAAAGACGTTCCAACTGCACCTGGCGATATGCGAGAGAGAATTGGCAGAGCATGCGTTTCGATAAGTGCCGATGTTATAACGAATACCACTCAACCCTTGATAAGAAGATAGCAGCACTGCATTGATACCAACGCTCATCACTTCGAACACCTTCCGTAAATGGACGTTCACGTCACCTTTGTGACCTTCGTTGACCTTCAAAGACCTTACTGTTACACATCATTGGATTCGTCTCGATAGCCGCTATCAAAAAATAAGTACCAAACTGTAGAGCCCCATTAAAAAAAAAAAAACCAGAGTTGATCTTCATATCTCTCAAACCACCCCACCTAGAAAAAAAACCCGTCATATTATGGCCACCCTTTATGCAATGCAACTTTTGTCTCTCGAACTTTTCAGCTCCTATCATACTTTCGGAGTTATTCCAGGTAGCAATAGTTTGTGACTCACCCTGTATATTGGCCAGTGCCGGTGTCGAGTGCCTGAAAGGGGAGACTGACTTCTCTTTGAAGAGACAGTAAGCTCAGCTGCGACTCTGAGGATAAAGTCCTGAATTTAACAACGCCTTTTCCATATTGGCCAGAGTCGGTATCGAGTGGCTGAAAGGGGAAACTGGCTCCTGTCTGAAGTTTGTAGAGGGCAGCAAGCTCGTCTGCTACTCTGAGGATAAAGCCCCCGACGTGAAATCTATTTAGAGGTTAGTAGCTTAAAAACTGTGCGAACGTTGATCATCAGAAGGTCAAGAATATTGTAAGAGACATACACAGGCCATCGTTTGGTGCCAGCTCTGACACTGTAGTGTATAGCCATTTGGTCAACTAAATCGAATCCATCCTTAGTATCACTTCAAAACTTCACACTTTCTGGAAGTTTCCTCTCAGTATTCTCATTCATCGGACATCCAGCATGCATGTTACTCAGGATACGGACATAGTTTTTTTTTTTCTTTTTCCCTTGGTATACTGTCATGGAGTGATGTCCGAAGAGCGCCAACTCAACTTATACTTTTTTTGTTTCAGCTCATCTGCCAGTTTCACGGAGGTGAAGAAGTTGTCAGTCGCGAGGTTCTGTAAAGTCGACGCGCCTGACATGTGGTGTCGTCTAAGACAACTGGTAGTAGTCCCCAAACAGCAGTGTAGAAGGGGACGGGGGATTCCCCACATGTATAATATGTTATTCTGTAGCTTCCCAGTCCATCGGAAACGGATCGTCGCGCTAATATAAAGTATCATCTGATCTCCGAATGCTTCATATTTCACGTTCTTTTTGCCTAAAGTATCATAATACACTCTAAAATGTGTTGAATAACGTCAGGGCACACCCAGAAACTATTTAGTGTCTCAAAATTGGTTTTCATGATATCAAACTGCGTTAAAATGCGTATGGGTCAAAAATGATCCACCTGGTACTACTGGTATAAAGGTAAGTTTTCATACTTGTTGGTGAGCTAGGGAGATGATGATTAAATTATGCTCTGTACAAAATTCTACCAGAAAGCATCCTCTTTCGTTCCTTTCCCCAAACCATATTCATACACAAGTTTTCCTTGCGACGGTGGCGGATGTGGGCTTCGTGTCTATCTTGGTTACGATAATGCCTTCACTGTGCTTTTCATAGTACGTTAACCACATTCCTATTTTCTTATTCATTATTAAACCTAACTCGTCATTACCCGTATGCAATTTCGTATTTATAACCCTCGCAGTATACATTACAGGAAAGTCTCCTTATGAGTTAATAATTAATATCATTGCTTACTGAGCATAAGAATTATAACTATAATATATATACCATTAACCATTACAAATCGAAGATTCTGTCACGCCTAACGTAATCCAAAGTCATCCACACAAATGTAACCCTGCACTCTTTGAATATTTAACGTTACGAAATTAAAGATTTTCCAGAATTAATTTAATTTCCAAGATCTTTGCTCCTACTGCAATGCGTATAATACGCGGAAGAACACAACTCGCCGAACTGTACAAATGAACAACCCGGCTAATCTCAAGGTGTAAGTTGTCACGCCAAACGTAATCCAAAGTCATCCACACAAATGTAACCCTGCACTCTTTGAATATTTAACGTTACGAAATTAAAGATTTTCCAGAATTAATTTAATTTCCAAGATCTTTGCTCCTACTGCAATGCGTATAATACGCGGAAGAACACAACTCGCCGAACTGTACAAATGAACAACCCGGCTAATCTCAAGGCGTAAGTTGTAATTAAGTACTGGAATGTAAATTGGATTGATCTTACTAAGCGTCTTGTACGCTGCGAAGACAGGCATTTGGGAATGCACAAGGGAATGCACATAATTAAAGTAGAAGTGCATATTGTAGACACATGTTTGCCGACACTGGAAGTTCGGATCTGCCCGTGAGTCGTGCTCGGACAGCCTAACTGTAAGGCGACCGCTCGTGACAAGTGAGAAATTCGGATATGAGTCCCTGTCCCACAAAAATTCTCATCGTCGTCTTTCCACTATGCAGCTGATGGGTGTCTTTATTCGAATTTGCGAATACATTTCACGCATTTCGTAACGGCTGAAGTCACCGCAGTGGCTGTTCCTTCCGAAGAAAAATTGCATCGTACAACTGAACGGCAATGGGACTCCAATCTCGTTGCGGTGATTTTATCAGAACACTATGCTTTCTCCAATAACCTCCCCGAACCAGGCACGTCTGACCACTCTACTTGCTGTGCAAGGAATGTAGTCAAGGGCGCCCGTAAGATAGTCTGCAGGGAGGGGGGGGGGGGTGGGGGGGTGCTATATCGTGAAGTATGAATTTTTAGTAATTTGGAAGAGGAACGACGACTTGTAGGTAGCCATAAAAATGTTCCATTTCCGATGCAGCTAAAAACACTCGTAATAGCAACATTTAAAAAAATTTCTTGAAAAATAAATAAATAAATAAAAATAAACATAAAAAAGAGCTTTGGGGAGTTGGTGGGCACCCCTTACCCTCAGGCATGGGCTCCCTTGAATGGAATGGCTGACCTTCTCGAACAGGGATAGACCATTGTCTGATGACCAACGGCCTCTGCAAAGACTTGGTGCCGACCCTGTGACTTAGCAAAGAGTTTGAAAAAGTATCCATGTCGTTGTTGATTAATATTATATATTTAAGGCAGCGATATAAAATGTGTTACAAACCTTGAAAAAGGTAGAATAGTAGCGAGTAAAAGACACAGTCATGGTAACCAACGCATGTTAAAGCGCTGCTTCTGCGACAGGGAGGTGCGCCGTCCCCGACAGAATCCGCCATGCAGATTCTCCACGAGAGTTGGAGTGCCGGACAGCCCGGGTGTGGTTTAGGGTTGTTTCTCACATCCGACTAAGTGAATAGCGGTCTGGTGCCCAGTTACCTCATCAGTTACATAATTAGCAAACATTTAGGAGAAAAGAAACATTCGCTCAGTATCACATGTGTAACACTACACACAGACCGTTAGATACACATATTCTATTCCATGGGAACTCTTCCCTCAATGTACAATTGCCTGTTAACTTTGATAGACAGTTCTAGCTTATAATACAACTCTCGCTCCTGGAACCGAAGTAAGACGAAACTTTTGTCCTAGGTGATGATTAGAGAGTGGGTAAAGCGGCGCTGCAAACTGTCGTAAATAATCTTCCGGCAACAGTGGCGTTTGGAATGTCATGAAGGAGTATGCAGCTGAAGTCTTTCATTCGTTGCTGCATCTGGCAGCGACTGTCCATAATTGTGGTTCCCTCACAGAGTGTCAATTCTGACATGAGACCTCATTGTTTGGAAGACACCACAAAAAGTTTTCGTAGAAGACAAGAAGACAGGTAAAAGAAATTTTAAAAAATATAGATGATGAATAAACTCATATACACACACATACACACACATACACACACACACACACACACACACACACACACACACACACACACACACACGCAAATGCTCGCACACGCTAACACACAAATAAACAGAGAGACAGAGTGAGAGAGAAAAAGAATTTAAAAGAAAGAGCACACAGCAAACTAAGTAGGAAAACAGTTCGATATCGTGTTGCGGCAATGACAATACATTGCATGTGGAGAGTTTTACGTCTTCTTCTTCTCTTGAGGAACATGCACGAGGTGACCAGGACATCGAAAATGCAAGTAAACACAAAACAATGTTACGAAATATTTTCACGCAACGAAAAGAAAATAGTGACTTTATCAACGTCACAACCATTTCCACAGGAAATTCGTGTTGATGTATATGTCAGGCTAGGTGACCAAACACTGAAGGACCTACAAAGCCTAAGCAACTGCTAATTAAGATAAGGAATTAAATGAATCAAAAAGTTACTTTTGGTGTGATTTTCACTTGCAAATTTTATCGTAGGACGACCTGTATTTACAGATTTCAATAAAATGAGGACTCATGATGATGACAATAACATGCTTATGGGAATAAAGGACTATAAGAATAATTTTGTGATTTGAATATAGGGGAGAAACCCAGTCCCACATCATTTCAATGTGATTTAGATGTGTCTCGCTCTCTTATGTATTCTCAGCTGAGAACTGATTTGGATTCTCACTACTCCTCTATATACATCGACTGATCATAAGTATCTGGAGAGTAATGTGGGGTGTGTCCAACGCTGCCTCTGTGATTGGTTGAACTCTACCGGGAGCACTTACAACAAATTCTCTGAATGTAAGTGGAGGAATTTCATCCGATTTCTACTGTGGATAACGTGATTCATCACTCCAAATCATTAGTTTTCCGTCATCAGCTCTTAGTAGCATCGCTCTTTACACAACCTTAGAGTTACTCAGCACTGACTACAAAAATATGTGGCTCACGAGAAGCTGAACGCCATTCATTGCTGGACAGCTGGTAGCACTTTGGAAGTCACGACTGATTCCTACCGCCGATTTCTTACGGCTTATTTACAACCAACCTACGAAATGCTCCACATACACGTCCGCCAGAACATGAGATTGAAGGAATGTTTCCTATAAGGTGATGGGGAACGATCTCATAACATAGATGGAACGGTCGGTTGTACCAAAGATCTATTTATATAACGAGTTACAATAACACCTCAACATTCAGTCATGACAAACATGAAACTCACTTTGCTCACAACGATATAAGTTATTGTCGATGTCCCCACCCTCCTCCTCCCCCTGGTCGTGGAGACAGTTGAAGGAGATCATGGGCTGCCCCTGTCGTCTGAGTGGACTGGCATGCACAGGGGTGTGTAGTGAGCTGTGTGTTAGGTAGCTGACTGCGTTACATACCTGGATCATTCCTCGGAGTCGTGCTGTGCATCATGCTGATGGTGTAGAGCTGATAGGAAAGAAAATGGTGTGCTAGGCACATAGTGCACCCGTACCTGGACGCCAGTGGTGCGACAAGGGGAAGGGGTGGAAGACGATAGAGAGGACATATTACGTTGGGGGCCCTCTTGGCTTTAGGTGGTGGAGAAACCTCAGACAGGTGACGGTGAGGACGCCATACGTATGGAGGTGAGATGATATGGAAGTGTAGTCAGTGTCACTGGGGAGGGCATAAGTGTGGTCAAGGTGACTAACGTGTGTAGCTCCACATGAAAGCGTGCTGCAAGCTATGAAACAAAAATCGTTATTGGCAGGCTTGACGGTGATGTGGTTTTCAATGAAGTCACTGAGGCCCTGATGAATGGTGATGGGATGTGGAGGACTGAGTTACCATCTGTGTATCAGGTAGAATTATCGTTATTTGTCGACTGTAAAAGTTCAGAATTCTGAAAAAGCACTGGAGTTTGTGTTTATCTTGCAGTAGTGGGAGCTGCCTTATAGTGTTGGCTCTGTGTGGCGTTAGCGTGATGACAGCTGCTCTAGCTATGTGGCCAAGGATGGTAACCTCTGATTTCTGCAATTAAGATTTGACTTCATTGATCACTCTGCCAGCAATGCTAAGAGCGGTGAGAACTTGTTGTGGTATTGGTTGTGGTCTCTGGGTGTGCCAAAAAATGAAGATATCATCTTGAAAGCAGTAATCAATAAGGACAGGAAGTCAATCGATGAAACACTGCCACATCTGGATGGCATTTTTAAGCACATATGACATAAAAAAGTATTTGAAGAGCCTACAGTTTCCGTGAAGTCCTCTTTCTCCGTGCAAATTTGAAGGACAGCCACTTTTCAGTCAATCACAATGAGTATGGTTGCACTTGATAGTAAATGTGATAAGTCTTGTATGTTGGGTACTCGGTATGTGTCAAGAACTGTAAGAGCATTGCAGACTCTATATTCACCACAGAGGAATTAAGTTCAGTCTTCTTTCGGTACTACTTTGACTATTGATGCACATGGGCAGTCTGTTGGCCAGACAATAACTTCTTGTAAAGTTTCATCAATGACCACCTTAGTGGTTCATAAGTTATCTGGGGCCAGATGGTGTTAAAGATATATGACGGCCTAATGGTTGTTATCTTACAATGCACTGTGCCATTACATATTGCGCACGTTTGTTCCTTCATGATGGATAGCATAGGAATGGAGAGAGGGTGAGGTCTACATGCGAGGAATCTTTGGCGAGGTTGAGTGCATGGTATAAAAGTTGACGTTGCTGTTTATATTCAGCATTGTTGGTCGTATTGCAACTGAGGACATGGGCAGTGAGATGTTGCCAGTTGAAGACAGTGACGTCTCATGGATTTCCTTATATTAGTCAAAGTGGCGTTGTGCGAAATGGTCATGAAGTTCTTGTATGGTAGAGCAAGTGTTGCTTGATGTTTTGGAGAAGAGTTATGTTCTTGGCAACGAGTGCATCGATGGTTGATTGCAGTCATCGTGGAGCCAATGTGTCGCATATGGTTCCAGTGTGAGCAGAGTCTTCGTCCCTCTACTCAGATAGACTGTGTGATAGTGTGGTTTGTCATGGAGGGAAGGTGCGCTCAGGTGGGCCGTCCTTACATACGGTGTCCAACATTATGATGGAGAAGTGATGAATGTTGAATGTCTGGAGAGAGTGGAGTGTGACGGAGGAAATGAGTTCCAATTACCAGTTCTGTGACGCTGGTGATCAAATGGTCACTTTGAGCTGATGTTGAGATGACAGTTGTTGGATGCATGTGATAGATCCATGAGTGGTGATATGGGTATCATTAACTGTGTGGAGTTGTAGCGCTGGTGCTGATATATCCTCCAGTGGTATGGAGCTACTGTCAGATTCAGAGTCCATTAAAAAGTGCTTTCTTGCATTGTTGTTGACTATACAAAATCGATGTCTCTGATGTGTGGACAAGGAGGCAAAGTGATTCATTCACTGTGGCTGTTGGTGGCTTAGTGTCTTCATGTGAGCTGGTGCGCCTATGGCAACTCATGTTTGAAGTTTGGCAACTCGCTGGGTGGCCAACAGTAACATGCAGCTGTGCCAAACTGGGCATAGTATTAGCAGTGTTGTGGCTTTGATGCAGCTGCAGCGTTTGGTGTAGTGCTGGTCACTGTGAGAGAGTTACTGAGTGCATCCTGCTGGTCAGTTGGTGTGGTGACATCGCTGTTAGCTGTTCTCAGCTCCCCTCGGGAGGTCTGAAATGGGAAGGATGCCACAGGTGGCAACATGTGGTGTTGATGTTGTGACTTTGAGATTTATATGGTGTCTAACCTCTGGTAACATAAACATCCTGTTTACTAGTGCCAAGTATCTCTAATAGTTCAGCGTATTACATCACTGTCAGTTGTAGTTGTGGCAAGAGTTTAACGATACAGAATATCCGCAAGGTGGCGACAGGCATAAACGTCCATCCAGCCTAGATCAGAGTCGTCGTCAAAGTTGTGACGGTATTCCATCCTCGAATCGTTTGTGGTGAATAGCCTGCTTTAGCTGCTTCTCAGACGACATGGAGTGCTGTTGTAGCAGCGCCGTTTTGGCAACACCGATTTTGTTGTGGGACGGTTTTACTAATATGATGTCACTGATAAAATCTGCATGTTCTGTTACATGACAAACGAGGATGACTAATTAGGTGTCATGGTCGAGGATGCATAATGAGGTAATTACACACTCTCTTGTGGTGAAGCATAGCACGGGCTGTTTAGGTCTGAAAATAGGTAGTTTTGTTTGAGAAGTAAACAGATGCTGTGATGGATCGGAGTCTGTAATCAGATAGTGTGGATTTGTCGTGGGGAGAACTGGTTGAGGCTACAGCGTGGAAGGAAACAGAACACTTGGCATGCTGTAACATCCAAGTATTTGAGTGGGAACATGTGGAGAGAATGAATGTCCATTCCAAAAATGCAATACGGATGTCGCGGAAGACTGATGAGGCGTTTCACAGAGTGAACTAAGTTTTTCTTGTTGATTTTTGGGCATTGTTGCGTATTCTCAATAGAATGTTTTTCAAAGTCCAGTGACACGTTGTCTGTAAGCTGCAACTGTTGTAATGTTATATGCGTCTTGTTGACTAGTAGTAGTTCACACATAGCTGAAGTACACTAATGTTTTATCACAGGGTGATGACAATGACTGCATTGGAGGTATGCTTCAGTCGTATTAATATTAAAAGCGTTATTCCTTGGAACTGTCAGAACTGTGTTGGAGGGGACATATGGCGCATTGTTAGTGCACAGGCAGACGATTATTTTGAAAACTCTCGTGAAGCGTTCCACAATTGACGTGGGAGCGCCACTGAAGGAACGTTTCCTATCAGATGACGAGGAATGCTCAAGTAATATTGTTACAACGGTTAGCAGTACGAATGATTTATTTGTAAAATTCAATAGAATAACATTTCCACATTCATTCATGACACAGAACGCACTGAAGGCTTCGTTCTGTCCAAAGATATAACTTACTTCACTCGCCTGTGATGAATTTTGCTGTCGATATCCTCACGAAGTCTGAATGATCCTCAGATAGCTTTTTAGCTTTAAAATTAGATCACCAACTATCGACTTGCGGAGCTTAAGAAGAGTTGAGCTGTCTCTGACGTTCCATGATTAATTCTCGATGGAAGTGACTGAGCACACCTGATCGACCCTGATACTGCTTCTCTACTGGCGGTAAAATGCCTCCTGCATCATTTTTAATGGTGTGTCCTAGTCTCGTAACACCTAATGGTCAATTCCACATTAAATGGAGGAGTCTGAATACTTTTGTTCAAGCAGCGTACGCCAACTCACTATGAAACCAGGTCACTGATTTATTAATAGGTGTTGCATACACCTCTGTATGGACGACCTTCTGGTATGTTGGAATATTTACACTCACATCTGTGACATCCATGGTGCCCTTGCATATTTCCTGGTCCAAACGTTTTAGGATATTATTTATTATTTCTTAATTTTTTATTTCAAGTATAATGAAGCATTACCTTGAAGCAGAATAGATTTTACAAACATTGAAAGAATGAAAAGCTAATTTTTGCATCAGTGGCAGATCCTGCAATCCAAGTAAAATGTTTCAAAAGAATATGATTTCCTGTGTCACCATGGTGGGACTCTCATAATCTCTTCACTTGTAACGTAAGACAAATAGCGTACATAACATTCAAGATCTAATTGAAAATAATTGCCCTTTATCCTGCTTTCATCTAATATTTTGATAAAACATTTGTGATGGTTTACAGTTTACTACTTTTCTACCCAAGCGTTAACTTGTTTAATTGTAGATATTAGCGTGAATACCAATTCCATTCACTCTCCGAAAGCGGCCAATAGGTATGTCGCAAAAGATACGGAATCTTGTTGAAAAGTAACGGCTCCGAATTATTTAAGCGATAATTCTTAAATCTTTTTAAATAAATTATACATCTTTAATCTTCATTAATCAACTTAGTCACCACGGAAACGAACAAATTTCTCCCACCGAAAGACCAGTTTGCTGTCATCGTCGCTGTAAAGTGTTTGACTTTGTTGACGGAGCCACAACCACACCCCTGCTTGCATCGTTTCATCAGTATCGAAGTGACGTCCTCGAAGATGTTCTTTAAGTTTTGGAAACACAAGGTTGTCGGATTGGGCCAAAATTGGGTTGATTTTGAGTATGATCGATGACAGTGAACCCAAGGTATCGGATTGTTGCAGATGTCGTAGCATTGGTGCATATTCCGAAATTGTGAAACCAAAGAAGAGTGCTGCCAATGAGTGGACGAACTCTTCGAATTCGAAACTAGGGTTGATTTTGAGTTTGATCGATGACAGTGAACCCAAGGCATCGGATTGTTGCAGATGTCGTAGCACTCGCACGTATTCCGGCATTATCAAGCAGAAGAAGAGTGCTCCCAATTCACTCACCGGCATAGTTACGTAACATACAGCTAAGCCACACGCTACAATTCGAAGCCCTCTAGCGGCAGATGGCTGAAGATATGCTGAGGTGATTAGAACCGAGACAGCGATATGCACATACGGTATACAGATGGCAGTATTATCGCGTACCCAAGGTATAAAAGGGCAGTGCACTGGCGGAGCTGTCATTTGTACCCAAGTGATATATGTCAGAAGGTTACCGACCTGTTTATGGCCGCATGATGGGAATCAGCGGACTTTAAACGCAGAATCGCAGTTGCAGCTATAGGCATGGAACATTCCACTTCGGGAATCGTTAAGGAATTCAATATTCTGAGATTTCGGGCATTACTCATCACCGCGGACGACGTAGTGGCCGATGGCTTTCACTTAATGACTGAGAGCAGCGGCGTTTGTGAAAAGTTGTCAATGCCAACATGGAAGCAACACTGCCTAAATAACCGCAGAAGTTAATTTGGAACATATGACAAAAGTATCCGTTAGGACAATGTGGCGAAGTACACGACTCATGCGACTGCGTTTTCCAACAGTACGACACCACCAGCAGCGCTTTTCCTGGGCAGTTGACCATGTCAGTTGGAACTGAGACGACTGGAAAACGGTGGCCTGATCAGATGAGTCTCGATTTCAATTGGTAAGGCTGATATTAAAGTTCGAGTGTGGTGGAGACTCCACGATGCAATGGGCCCAAGTTGTCAAGAAGGCGCTGTATAAAATAGTCGTAGCTACATAACGGTGTGGGCTGTCTTTACATGGAATGTCTGGATACTCTGGTCACATGAATAGATAATTGATTGGAATTGCCTGGTCACATAAATACATAATTGATTGGAAATGATTTTGTTGGGTAATTGGAGACCATTTGCAGTCGTTGAAAGATGGGATTTTCATGGATGGTAATACGCCACAATGTTCGCAACTGATTTGAAGTACAGTCTGGCAAATTCGGCCGAACGATTTGGCCATAGATATCGCCGGCGTGAATCCAATCGAACATTTATGGGACATAATCGAGAAGACAGTTTGTGCACAAAATCCTGAAATTCCAGAACAGACGGCTATTGAGTCAGCATGGCCCATTATTTCTGAAGGGGACTTCCAACGACTTGTTGAGTCCATGCAACAGTGAAATGGTGCACTACGTCCAGCAATAGGAAGTCAGACACGACATTAGAAGGTATCCCATGACTTTTTTCACCTATAATATGTAGATATGAAGTATAAAGATGTAGGATGTCGGTAACGTTTGCTTTATTTAAAAATCTATGTGTTTCCACAAAAAAATTCGGAGGCATTAATTTTCAGCACGCTCTCGCATGTGGTGTACCACGATCGCTTCCTTCCTGTTCAGTCCGCGGCTGGCTCGTGAGAAAACTGTCGCCACTCACTTTTGTACACGTCCGAATTTTCCCAATTTTACCCCAGCGTTTATCCTTGACACATAAGCCCTCAATCTCACACGCAACTTGTGTGGGAATAAGAGGCTCCCGGAAATCTGAGACTTAGACTTACTCCAATGAACAACTGCCACTATCATTTGCTAACTGTTTTTAAAATGCCCACGCATTCCGCCACAAACTGTGCAGTCCCTCTGTGAATTTTTTCTGTATCTTTCGACAGTCAAAGCTGGCTATTCTCGCACTTGAGAGACTGTATTCAAGAACTGATAAGGGTTTGTATAAGACCTTCGTGTGCGAATCATATATTGAATGAAACCTTTCTATATATCTCAGTCAGACACTAACTTTGCCCATTTTTGGATTCGTATGATTGTGCAAGTGCAAATCGCTCTGAACAGATTCTCCTACATACAGGCTGATTGTAACAGACTGTAGTGCTAGTATTACCCTCTATATAGTACAACATCAGATTTTTCATCTTTTAATGGGCCTTAAAATGCTTTAAATGGCTTTGGTAGCAGCTTCATGCATTTCAAATCTTCCTGCACTACGTAAAAATTTTCTAACGACGTAAGTATCTTGGAGACAGCCGCAATGGGCTAGAAAACTAGTTTTCCAGGATACTTATATAAGTTTTGAATGGTAAGTAGCACGCGTCCTTGAGGTAAACCATTCTCTTATTTCGTTTCTTACGTCTACGCATTAAGAAAGCTATACTTCATGTTGTTAGCCAAGAATTACTCGTGCCAGCCACGTATCTGTTCTGTTACGTACATTGTTTTACTAAGTGACGGTGTGGAAAGAAATTCCATTCCGTGCTATGCTAACCACGTCCTGCTGGAACTCATGAACAAATATGACTAAGGTAAGTTTGACACAACTGATGCTCCTGAATCAGCGTTGACTCCTACAATGTTGTCAGGTCTCCAAAAAGACTCACCAAATGCGTCTGCATCCGATATAAGTATTGGTGCGATCTGTGCCTGTTTATAAGTATATGGACGGCATCGTTTTACCAGTGACCTCCGACTCATTGATACTCGTAAGGCAGCTCTGTTCTTCTGTGTATTCGACAGAGAGTCTGATGAGTCAGATCTAGTGACCTCTCGTCGACAGCCTTCACTTACTTTTTAATTCCTGTCACATCCACAACCAATCGGCAATCCAGCCTTTAACCACAAATTCGAATAACAAAGCTGCTCTTATAGACCTGTTTAGTTAGGCAGTCCCTGATAAAGCCTTACTTCCCGACAGTATAAGCCGGTACCGGCACAATACGCTGACGCCATCACAGCTACTGCTAAACATCCATTAACTCACTTCATAAAGCATCCATTATTCGTGACGAAAAAGTACATGCCCAGGTACACAATAAACACCAGATATGTTTGAATTAAGGGAATACAATTTTTCTTCGTATAAACAAGTCTCGAAAGAGACATGACCAAAATAAATTCTTCTAGTTCGAAAGAAACTCAGTACTTGAGGTAAAAGGCCTGGTGTTGGAGAAAACAAACATTTTGAATTAAGTTCTTGGCGTAGCATATCAACTCTGCCTTGGCAGTGGCATCCAGGTAGAAGCAGTGTTCTGGAATAGTATCAAAGGGCGGGTCCTGTCCTATATGCAAGTGTGAGAGAATATCTGCATTAGGGTGTTCTTGTAGACCAGAACTGAATTCATAGTTGTAGCTGAACAACAACAGGGCCATATGTGAACGCAGTGCTCTGACTTCATCGGAATAACAAGGACTACTTGAACAGATGATTTAGGGTCTATTGATGGGTAAAATGGCTGCCATATACGTAATTATGAAATTTCTTGAGAGCAAAAATTATTGTCTCGTTTCTTCCTCAATTCGACTAGTATTTCTGTGTGCCGCACACAACGTCTTGCACACAAAGACACAGGAATGTTAAACTCCATTGATGATGTGGATAGAATCACCAACACCCTGTAATCAGAGGCATCTACAGCCAGGTGGGGAGGCTTGTTGTGATGGTATTCTGCATGGCATGTGGGTCATAGTAGGGCCTGCTCCAACTCGTGAAATGCTGCCTCACATTCTTGGGTCGAGATCAGCAGACCGTTTTCTGGAGGAGGCAATGGAGGTAATTCATGAGGGCAAGGGTTCAAAAAAGTTTGTAGCATTCAGAATGAACTTTCAATAATAGTTGAACTGATCCAGTATCGACTTCAGATGACTGGTGTTAGTGGGGGCACGGCAGCAATGTTTAGCCTTCACGGATACACAAGGCAGACAAAATGTTTCCCAGGCATTCAACTAGAGGCTCGAAAAAAAAAATTTGTTTACTACACTTGAGGTCTGTTTGCTGCAAAACGGTAAAACGGGCACAGAGGTGATTGGGCAGATCATGGTTATTCTTGCTGGCTGGCATGATGTTGTCCAAGTGACTCACTGCACTCGAACTGGCAAGTAAAGTGCTCCAAATAACACTGAAAGAGAGACAGCCTATTTTATTGAAAGAGATTGGATGGAGTGTTGATGACAAAGAAACAGAAAGATTCTGCATCCAGCAGAATCTGAAGTTAAATATCTCTAAGATCAATCATAACAAATACCCTACCACCATGCATCTTGGAAACAACTCTTGACCTAATCTGAACAACTCAGATGATTTGAACGAAAAACAGTACTTCAGGAACAAAGCCTGATATTGGAGAAAACAAAAGTTCTAAATTAAATTCTTGGAACACTTAGTACATAAACGTATTTGGTAGCGACTAGTTTGAGTCAGAGTTCAAAATGAAAAAAATATTAAATGTAACACTGAAATATTGCAAGTGTGTTGGTCAGTCTCTACAATGGCGCAGCATCTTCTTCTGAATGGCAACGGTGCAGGATCCAGAGAGACAAGGCCGACTCAGAGATTCAAGAAATGCATAAATATCTGGCGCCTGGCTCAATAAGCCCACACAAAGTGAGGGGCCCGCTCAGAGTGCATGTGCCAGAAATACAGCCCTAGGTGCCGGGATACAGTTGGTCTTCAGTCCCTTCTCGTGGCAGGCATAAGAAAGAGGGTTGAGGGGCCACGACCACAGCTGGCACTTTGGTCTAGTGGCCGTGTTATGTGTGGCTTCCCTCGATTTTCGGCTGTAAGAAAGCCAGTTACCTGCGTAAGGAAGTGATGTGAGTTACAAGACAAGAAGGCTTGAGAGTACTGTTTACGCAAGTATGCTCACAATAGACATACGCTGCATAAACTGTCATCTACAGAAAGGATATTTCCCTCCCTTTTGTTATTACATGCGTTTTGATCTATTATGCCATTTTCATGTGTAGATGCAACAACATAGATTGCTTGAAGACCACTTTCAGCTTACGAATACTTTATGGCTCCTAATAGTTCGTAACAACCAATTCGTTTTTTTTTTTTAAATTGTTCCTCTTGTAACACAAACGAATGCAGATACACTGAAGAGCCAAAAGCACTGGTAAACCTGCGTAATATCGCGTAGGGACCCACGAGCACGCAGAAGTGCCGCAACACGATGTGGCATGCTCGCGACTAATGTATGAAGTATTGCTGGCGAGAACTGACACACGAATCTTGCCGGGCTGCCCATAAATCCGTAAGAGAACGTGGGGGTGGTGATCTCTCCTGAACAGCACGTTGCAAGGCATCCCAAATGTGCTCAATTATGTTCATGTCTGCGGAGTTTGGTGGCCAGCGGAATTGTCTAAACTCAGAAGAGTGTTCTGGAGCCTCTCTGTAGCAATTCTGGACTTTGAGTGTGTCGCATTGTGGTGCTGGAATTGTCCAAGTCCGTCGGAGTGCAAAACGGGCATGAATGGATGCCAGTGACCATACAGGATGCTTACTTTCGTTTCATCTGTCAGAGTCGTATCTAGACGTATCAGTGATCTCATGTGCAAACGCCCCACACCATTACAGAGCCTCCACCAGCTTCAAGAGTCGGCTGCTGTCAAGCAGGCTCGATGGATTCATGATGTTTTCTCCATACCGGTACACGTTCATCCACGAGATACAATTTTGAAATGTGGCTCGTCCGAGCAGGCAACATGTTTCCAGTTAAACAGTCCAATGTCAGTGCTGACGGACCTAGGCGAGGCGCAAAGATTTGTGTCATGCAGTCATCAAGAGTACATGAATGGACCTTCGGCTGCGACAGCCTATATCGATGATGTTTCGTTAAATGGTTCATACGCTGACACTTGTTAATGGGGCCGGCATTGAAATCTGCAGCAATCTGCGGAAGGGTTGCACTTCGGTCACTTTGGACAATTCTCTTCAGTCGTTGTTGGTCCAGTTCTTGCAGGATCTTTTTCCAGCCGCAGCCATATCGGAATCTGGCGTTTTACCGGATTCCTGATCTTCACGGTACACTCGTGAAATTGTCGTATGGGAAAATTCACACTTCATGGCTCCCTCAGAGATGCTGTCCACCATCGCCCGTGCGCCGACTATAGCACAGCGTTCAAACTCACTTAAATCTTGATAACCTTGTTTACATATTTTCGTATTTGAATACGCATGTCTATACCAGTTTCTTTGGCTCTTCAATGTATAAAATGGTTTCTCCTCATGCAAGTTACAGTCTGTCCCACTTACTACGTTTTCATAAGATTCACTTGATAACAGAAATTCCTATACATACATAACCAATAACTGATAGACCTCTGCAACGCGTACGTTTCAATGTAGCAGTACCTATTCCTGATCTCATTAAAGCATTCCTGAAGCCACAAAGTTACAGGTGTACTATGTTTTTTGTTTTTTTTTTTGTAATACACGCTTCTCTCGTCTATATTCAATTCGTAAGTGGCTAGACAGGTAATTATCAGAATATGAATCCGAAGAGCTTGTGACCATACTATTTCTTTCACCACCTATCTATGTTATTCGAACTGTGTCACGAAAAGTAATTGACGGCCAGAGATAAGAATTTTTTAACGTTCATCTACATCTACATCTACATCTATACTCCGCGAGCCACCTTACGGTGTGTGGCGGAGGGTACTTATTGTACCACTATCTGATCCCCCCTTCCCTGTTCCATTCACGAATTGTGCGTGGAAAGAACGACTGCTTGTAAGTCTCCGTATTTGCTCTAATTTCTCGGATCTTTTCGTTGTGATCATTACGCGAGATATATGTGGGCGGTAGTAATATGTTGCCCATCTCTTCCCGGAATGTGCTCTCTCGTAATTTCGATAATAAACCTCTCCGTATTGCGTAACGCCTTTCTTGAAGTGTCCGCCACTGGAGCTTGTTCAGCATCTCCGTAACGCTCTCGCGCTGACTAAATGTCCCCATGACGAATCGCGCTGCTTTTCGCTGGATCATGTCTATCTCTTCTATTAATCCAACCTGGTAAGGGTCCCATACTGATGAGCAATACTCAAGAATCGGACGAACAAGCGTTTTGTAAGCTACTTCTTTCGTCGATGAGTCACATTTTCTTAGAATTCTTCCTATGAATCTCAACCTGGCGCCTGCTTTTCCCACTATTTGTTTTATGTGATCATTCCACTTCAGATCGCTCCGGATAGTAACTCCTAAGTATTTTACGGTCGTTACCGCTTCCAATGATTTACCACCTATGGCATAATCGTACTGGAATGGATTTCTGCCCCTATGTATGCGCATTATATTACATTTATCTACGTTTAGGGAAAGCTGCCAGCTGTCGCACCATGCATTAATCCTCTGCAGGTCCTCCTGGAGTACGTACGAGTCTTCTGATGTTGCTACTTTCTTGTAGACAACCGTGTCATCTGCAAATAGCCTCACGGAGCTACCGATGTTGTCAACTAAGTCATTTATGTATATTGTAAACAATAAAGGTCCTATCACGCTTCCCTGCGGTACTCCCGAAATTACCTCTACATCTGCAGATTTTGAACCGTTAAGAATGACATGTTGTGTTCTTTCTTCTAGGAAATCCTGAATCCAATCACAAACCTGGTCCGATATTCCGTAAGCTCGTAGTTTTTTCACTAAACGTAAGTGCGGAACCGTATCAAATGCCTTCCTGAAGTCCAGGAATACGGCATCAATCTGCTCGCCAGTGTCTACGGCACTGTGAATTTCTTGGGCAAATAGGGCGAGCTGAGTTTCACATGATCTCTGTTTGCGGAATCCATGTTGGTTATGATGAAGGAGATTTGTATTATCTAAGAACGTCATAATACGAGAACACAAAACATGTTCCATTATTCTACAACAGATTGACGTAAGCGAAATAGGCCTATAATTATTCGCATCTGATTTATGACCCTTCTTGAAAATGGGAACGACCTGCGCTTTCTTCCAGTCGCTAGGTACTTTACGTTCTTCCAGCGATCTACGATAAATTGCTGATAGAAAGGGGGAAAGTTCTTTAGCATAATCACTGTAGAATCTTAAGGGTATCTCGTCTGGTCCGGATGCTTTTCCGCTACTAAGTGATAGCAGTTGTTTTTCAATTCCGATATCGTTTATTTCAATATTTTCCATTTTGGCGTCCGTGCGACGGCTGAAGTCAGGGACCGTGTTACGATTTTCCGCAGTGAAACAGTTTCGGAACACTGAATTCAGTATTTCTGCCTTTCTTCGGTCGTCCTCTGTTTCGGTTCCATCGTGGTCAACGAGTGACTGAATAGGGGATTTAGATCCGCTTACCGATTTTACATATGACCAAAACTTTTTAGGGTTCTTGTTTAGATTGTTTGCCAATGTTTTATGTTCGAATTCGTTGAATGCTTCTCTCATTGCTCTCTTTACGCTCTTTTTCGCTTCGTTCAGCTTTTCCTTATCAACTATGATTCGACTACTCTTAAACCTATGATGAAGCTTTCTTTGTTTCCGTAGTACCTTTCGTACATGATTGTTATACCACGGTGGATCTTTCCCCTCGCTTTGGACCTTAGTCGGTACGAACTTATCTAAGGCGTACTGGACGATGTTTCTGAATTTTTTCCATTTTTGTTCCACATCCTCTTCCTCAGAAATGAACGTTTGATGGTGGTCACTCAGATATTCTGCGATTTGTGCCCTATCACTCTTGTTAAGCAAATATATTTTCCTTCCTTTCTTGTGATGCAATATCGCGAAGCTGAAAAAAAAAAGTTTTACTGCAGACCGTTCCTGGACAAGAGGACTACTCTCAGCTCACTTTACTAACAATATGATACAGACTACTTCGACGACAATTAAACTAATCTTTAGGTATGCACTAGAGCATTAAGTGTAGCACATAAAAAAATAAAGAAGCACTTGAAAATTGTCTAGAAGATGCCAATGTAAGAACTCTTACGTGATATAAGAAAAGAAGTTAAATATTATCTAACAGTTATGTAATAGAAGAAGGGTAAAGTTACAGATATTTGTCATTCCAAATAACAGAGAAGACGTTCAGGAAAAAAGACGAAAATGAAAGGAAAATAAAAGTGGATCCATAGCCAAAATTGTAAGATACTGTGCTCGTATTCGGGAGTGCAACGGTTCAAATCCATTTTCAGCCATCTTCATTTAGGTTTTCCGTGCTTTCAGTGAAATGCTTAATGCAAAAGCTGGGATGGTTCATTCGAAAGGTCTAGAGGACAACGGTTCAAATCCATGTTCAGCAATCTACATTTAGGTTCACCGTGGTTTCCCTCAATCGCTTAAGGGAAATTCCGGGATGACTCATTTGAATGATCACGACCTCATCATTTACGGGAGCTTATACTGCAATCTTCCGTCCTCCGAAACTGTTAGAAATAAATCACAGAATGTGATATACGAAGTGTGTCTAAAGCGTTCTGTGAATTCTATCAGACAAGAAACAAAACAAAAGCTACAAAAAATGTTCTTTATTGTACTTCAAACTAGTCACAACACGCTACAAAACACTTTTGACAACGTTCGTACAGCCTTTGGAAACTATCAACAAAGACTGTCATACGTACTTTGATGGCATTCAGGTCCGCACATCGTTCACCTTTCATTGCCGTCGTCAAGCGGGGAAAGAGGTCTGCAGGAGCCAGATCAGGGGAGTACGGAGGGTGTTCAAGAACAGTTACCATCTTCTGCGCCAGGAATTGGCGCACACGAATCGCGCAGTATGCAGGGGCATTGTCATGGAGGAGCATTCATTTTCCAGCCCTTTTCACCTCTGGCTGAACCTGCCTGATACGCTGTAGCAATCGGTTCAAAACGGACTGGTAAAACACAGCATTAATAGTTTGACCTGCAGGAACAAGTTTTCAACTTCGATTTTTGCTGACTTTTTTCTTGTTTTTTGGTCGCGGTGAAGACGGTGAACACCGTGACATCGATTGCCGTTTTAATTCTTCATCAAACTGCTAGCACCATGTTTCATATCCCGTGTTCAGAAGCAATGGATCCTGGTCACACTTGGAAATGAAATCACCAGCAGTTTCCATCCGTTTTGCTTTCTGCTCGTCTATGAGCATGTGCGGCACAAATCTGAAGCAAATATTCCTCTTACCCAAATCATATCGGACTATGGTGTGCATCGTGTCCTTGCTAAAGCTCAATTCCTCCGCAATCAATCTGAGAGTCCGTCGCCGAACTTGTGCCAGCATTTGTCACACTTTCTCGAACTTTCCTCGGTTTCTCATTGTCGATGGCCGATCTGAACGTGGCCCATCCCCAGATGTTTCCGTCCCTTCACGGAAGCGTTTAAACCATTTGTAAACACATTTTCTGCTGACGGCTTCCCTCCTGTATACCTGCACCAACATTCCATGTGTCTCCGTTACAGCCTTCCCCAGTTTGTAGCAGAACTTGCTGTTTACACGTTGCTCCATTGCGCTGTGACACTACTTCCTCTTACAATGACTACGTTCAAATGGTCACAGTCTGTTTACACAGCCAGTCACATGCTGTGCCTGCCGTGTATCGATTCTCCTCAAGTATCTGAAGACCCATGCCATGTACGCACACATGTGCCAAGTTGCGTTCAGTTATGACACCATTCACAGAATATTTCAGACACATAACGTACAACATATTCTGTAGAGCTACGACTAGACATTTACTCACGTAAGATAGAACATACTTAGATCTAAGAAGGAAACAAAAATTGTAATAAACACGAATAGAAATCGAACAGTAAGAGAACAATTACAAATATCCAGCCTAACTGAAATATGCGGCCAAATGAAATGATCATAGGACAGTGAAAGTTAACACAGACAAGGAGCGCCTTAACAGGTTAGACTGCGTAATGCTTGATGTGAAGAAGAAGAATATTCAGAAACTGTTTCATCTTTAAAACTCGACTACGCGTGTCATGTAACTGCAAACCCTCAAATATATACTTCATTTTGCGCAATGCATTTTCTTATACTGCACTCCCTGACAATATTCCTTAAAGGAAGGCAGCATTAATACTGACAATCTTTGATCGATGGGTTTTCATATGCTATGTACACTGAGCAGACAAGGGGAGGCAATTAAAGAAAATAAATACCGCCAAATCATATCACAATATAAATAAAATATTCGTGAAAATTTCATTCTGACGACTACTAGATACCAAATTTTTGTTTACTGTATGCGTTAGTTTGGCAGAGACTGACCTTGGAGGCCCCCGCCAGGCAAACCAGTTAGGTCCTTCCTGTTGACACGTGTCGAGGTCACGAGGAGCGTAATCTCCTTCCACTAACGGCCTGGATCTGCACGGGCGACAACGCTAAAAAGTAATTAAGACGAGACAAGAAGCAGTGGTGGCCACGTGCCTCATACAGTCTCAAACCCTGTTCAACGAATCGGTTCACGTTATTATAACTACTTTTCGACATAACGTTGTGAGATATTTTTTTCGTACGTTAGTTATACGGTAATGGAACGCTCTAGCGCGGTCTCAAAATCGCCTGTCTTTATTAAGCTATTATATATTACAGCTCGCACTTTCATCCTAGGTACCACACACAAGTACAGCACTCTTGTTGAATTTCTCTAGATGGCACCTATATGACTGGCTGTGAGACACTTTCATCTAGTGATGAGCTAGATTAGATCACCGAAGTTGTTACTGAAGTTCCAGACGGCTGAAAGTAACCACAAGCGCAAATAAATTGAATGCTTCTTACCATTACTGTAATGTGGGAGTAATGGAGACACAAGGAAGAAAAATCTACTCCTCTGCTACTGCGTCATTTTGTCTTCATCGTGAGTACTTTCTCAATACTGAAGCGGTAAAATAGTAGAGTGGTATTCTGAAAGCTGTGAATGGATAAGGGAACCATTCCGGGCTATTCATCATGGAACTTCTGAAAACTCTTACTCGAGGTGGTAATACAAATCTTATATTTCTTATCTCATCTCAAAGATGTGAAATAGAAGTTACAATTAACTACTGGGGTAATGTTGTTACCTTCGGGAACAATGAATCTAGAAACCCTGCTTTCGGTAAATGATGGATGTATGCAAGACAATTCATTAAGCAGATGTAAATTTTCTCCTGCAATTTTGCACGTTTTGTACAAATATGTTCGACAATTATTCGAATGCCACGAATGGTTTACGAAACGATGTTGGACAACAAAAGCAACATGTTGCGTAGCTGGTGACCCTTTTGATTAAATAATGAGGAAGTCTTTTGACCACTATTAAAACACAAAAATACCAGATGGTAAAACACATAGGATAAATTAGGCACAGAACTCCAAGAATGGGATAGCATTTTGGATTTAAGGAAAATTACGTAGTCCGTCCGTACTGGACACTTGAAAATGAAAACAGTGATAAATTACTTGTAAAACCAAAGAAGGCCTGGAAAAAGTGACGAGTACATTCATAAATGGAATTCAGAGTACAACAGATAGTGATTTTCGTTGAAAGTTACTTCAGGCTATGAATCTGACAGTGATCAACTGACTCCAGAAACGAATCAAATGTGGGAAAGTGTCGTGCATGCCTGAAGGAAGAGAATAACAGAAAAGCTAACAGAAACTCGCAACCGATCAATAGTTCACTGACGTGATTCCCACCCTGGTATTTCTATCTTGAGGAAATGCAACTTGACCGGTTTATACGTCGTTGTCACTTTTTGTTTATCTTGGTACTTTTGAATTTGATTTTACTAGGCTACGTACTCTCATGCTTAAAAGTATCCGAACGACCTAATTGCGTATTGTCTGATTTACATGCAGCGCACATGACGTAACTGTCCGCAGATCCTCTAATCTCGTTTCGGTACAGTCTCTGGAATATGCATAATGTTTATCACAACTGGTCAATACAAAATACTGCTACATATGGCAACAGCTCCGGGTTTAAATTGATACCATGACACGAAAATTATCAGGGAACACCTGAGACAGTCCTTAACACTTGTTAACTCAGATTTTTAGAGTGTAATTTCTAAACATTTACTTATCTCATTAGTATCTCAGACATATAATGCCCGCAACTGTAACACTTCTATTACGCCGTAATCCTTACTCAAAACTACATTTTTTTTTTAGAATAAGGTATTTTCAAGAATATCGAGACTCCGAGATCTTTTTGATTACACGAAGTATTCTTGTTCTCTAGGAGTTTTTCCAACCACCAACTAATCATTCTTCACTAGACGAGTGTCTTTCGTAAACTAAATAATGAACTAACCAGTTACAGAAACCATGATAACAGTGTCAAGTATCTATCGAAACCTAACAATCATCAACTTATCACTGGTAATTCCACTATCTTCATAAAGTGACAATACAAATAAAAGTTATTAATCAGCAAGTAGCTGGTGCCTACGTTTGAACTTTCAACGAGATGAATTATTTCGTTCTGGATATGGTACTAGAGCCAGTATTAACTAAGCACAATATTCGTGTCCACGACCAAGATTCGACCACAGCACTGACCGCCCTAGCTGAATAGCTGTAAAGACGTGTGATACAATACATTTTAGCTAATAAGATGTTAGTGAATCCGAACTTTAAATTACATGACGGATATATTTGTGTTGGATCGGGACAACTATTCAGGAACTATTGTCCCTGTTAACTAAAGACGAAACATATTAAATATGTATATTTACAAATAACAAACTTGATAGGGCGATTCGAACGGAGCACCCAATCCGATTGTTACGTAAGCACAGACAAAGACACGTTAACTGAATTTGAAATGACTTGACGAAAAGACCCGTGTCTCCCTGAGAGTCAAAACCGTCACATCTCGTTATTAACAAAGAAAAAAGAGACGTTAAAAATAAAAACAAATTTCCATGTACGGTTGGGTGTACTCACGCTAAAACCTGAAAGGACGTTATGAAAACTTTTGTGCCAAACAAGCATTTGAACCCTGACGAGCCCTACGTGGAGAACTTGAGGACCTTGGAGCCCTGAGCAGACAACGAATTGATGGTAGCATGTCCTTATGAAGAGATCAAATTCCGTGAAACAAAAGCCAGTATATTCAGCATCTCAAGCTGAAATGAAAGATAGAATATGTGCCCTGTGGCGTTACATGGTGTTTGGTTCTTTATCTAAAATAAAACTCTACTATAATAAATGATACTGGTGATATTTAATGTGAATTTGGATCCGCGGTGGAACTGTATGTTCTACATTTGGCGTAATCAGGAATTCAGTTGAGTTGAATTTATTGCTACGAAGTTTAGACTTGTTACCTGAAATTCTAACCAGCTTGTACATATTCGTTAATCATGGTGACATTAAATGTTTTTATATTATGGATGTAGTAGTAAACTATCTTAACAGCAGCCATTGATAATATTAATGTAGAAAAAAAAAACAACGTTTGAAAAATAAGAATGGACTGTGCGGCTGGTCCCGGCCGAGGTTCGAGTCCTCCCTCGGGAATGGGTGTGTGTGTTTGTCCATTGGATAATTTAGATTAAGTAGTGAGTAAGCTTAGGGATTGATGACCTTATCAGTTAAGTCCCATAAGACTTCACACACATTTGAACATTTTTTTTGAAAAATAAGAATCAATAAAAGAACATAAAATAAAGAGAATTAACTCAAATTCCAAGTGAATAACTTCCATTTAACATTACTACTAGCACCCTCGGAATAATTCGAGGTTTGCCGACTAATTGCAAGACATCTACTTCTAAATGTATTGTTGCTACCTTATTCCACGTCATCCACGCCGGTAGGTGCGTTTCTTGGCCATCCTCGAGACTAATGTTTGTGGCCGTTGCATTCCTACTTTTATTTTTACTTTCGTTTTTTCCTTATTTCTATATATATATATGTATATAATTTGTATATATATTATTATCTATAACAGAGGAAACACTTTTGACAATATTTTGATACTCAGAGCGGGAGCGTCAATTGATCTTATAAACTGAAAGTTAAACAGCTGCGTTTCAGTTATCCAATGTGTTATCATACTGACTTTAGTCCAAAAGTTGTGGTCACTTACATCTCCATCTACATCTACATGGATACTCTGCAAATCACATTTAAGTGCCTGGCAGAGGGTTCATCGAACAACCTGCACAATTCACTATTATTCCAATCTCTTATAGCGCGCGGGAAGAATGAACCCCTATATCTTTCCGTACGACCTCTAATTTCCCTTATTTTATGGTGGTGATCGTTCGGCCCTATGAAGGTCGGTTCAACTAAATATTTTCGCATTCGGAGGAGAAAGTTGGTCATTGGAATTTCGTGAGAAGATTCCGTCGCAACGAAAAACACCTTACTTTTAATGATTTCCAGCCCAAATCCTGTATTATTTCTATGACACTCTCTCCCATATTTCGCGATAATACAAAACGTGCTGCCTTTCTTTGAACTTTTTCGATGTTATCATTCAGTCCTATCTGGTACGGATCCCACACGGCGCAGCAGTATTCTAAAAGAGGACGGACAAGCGTAGAGTAGGCAGTCTCCTTAGTAGGTCTGTTGTATTTTCTAAGTGTCCTGCCAATAAAACGCAGCCTTTGGTTAGCCTTCCCCACAACATTTTCTATGTGTTCTTTCCAATTTAAGTTGTCCGCAATTTTAATACCCAGATATTTAGCTGAATTTACGGATTTTAGATTAGACTGATTTATCGTGTAATCGAAGTTTAACGAATTCCTTTTAGCACTCATATGGGTGACCTCACACTTTTCGTTATTTAGTGTCAACTTCCGCTTTTCGCACCATTCAGCTATTTTTTTTTTCTAAATCATTTTGCAGTTTGTTTTGATCTTCTGGTGATTTTATTAGTCTATAAACGACAGTGTCATCTACAAACAACCGAAGACGGCTGCTCAGATTGTCTCCCAAATCGTTTATATAGATAAGGAACAGCAAAGGGCCTATAAGACTACCTTGGGGAACGCCTGAAATCACTTCTGTTTTACACGATGACTTACCGTCAATTACTACGAACTGTGACCTCTCTGATGGGAAATCGCAAATCCAGTCACTTCACTGAGACGATATTCCATAAGCAAGCAATTTCACTACGAGCCGCTTGTGAGGTACAGTGTCAAAAGCTTCCGGAAATCCAGAAATGCAGAATCGATCTAACGTCCCTTATCAATAGCACTCAGCACTTCATGTGAATAAAGAGTTAGTTGTGTTTCACAGGAACGATGCTTTCTAAACTCATGTTCACTGTGTATGAATAGACCGTTTCCTTCCAGGTAATTCATAATGTTCGAACACAATATATGTTCTAAAATCCTGCTGCATATCGACGTTAACGATATGGGCCTATAATTTAGTTTGCAGATCGCAGTCTAATTATCTCAGGTCCGTCTCTACCTGTCAAAGGAGGCATCTGAGTACGACATGATTAGCAGAACCTTCCACTCCACATACACAGATTGGTGTGTTACTACATGCCACACAGTCGAGATGTTTGGAATATGTACCGCGACATATTAATAGGTGCACTATTCTCGAATAGGGGCAGTGGCACGTAATATCGGTCTGTCCCTGAAACTTGGGAATGTGCTGTAAACAAGCCTTGCAGTACTTCTAGTGTTCTAGTCCTACTGCCATTCATCTGTCTTCCAGGCTCATAAACGTCTTTTATCAGTCATTTGCGTTCATGTAATCTCGTACACATGATCACATTGCTCAAGCTCCAACAAACACAGCGCTACCCTGTAACGTACCACGACATCCATCGGACATATCCCGAGGATTACCAGTAAAACCTTTACAGTTGTTGTGGGAAAGGCACCGGTGACCCTCAGAAGGACGCTCCGGTGCATTCGTCGCTGTATTGTTTTGTAGCTGCCTAGTCTAAGGCGATGCGTCCGGACGGTGGCAGCGAAGCCCTCAGTGCCGTAGAAGATGTTGTTGTTGTAGTCTTTAGTCCTGAGACTGGTTTGATGCAGCTCTCCATGCTACTCTATCCTGTGCAAGCTTCTTCATCTCCCAGTACCTATTGCAACCTACATCCTTCTGAATCTGCTTGTTGTACTCATCTCCTGGTCTCCCTCTACGATTTTTACCCTCCACGCTGCCCTCCAATACAAAATTGGTGATCCCTCGATGCCTCGGAACATGTCCTACCAACCGATCCCTTCTTCTAGTCAAGTTGTGCCACAAACTTCTCTTCTCCCCAATCCTGTTCAACACCTCCTCATTAGTTATACGATCTACCCATCTAATCTTCAGCATTTTTCTGTAGCACCACATTTCGAAAGCTTCTATTCTCTTCTTGTCCAAACTATTTATCGTCCATGTTTCACTTCCATACATGGCTACACTCCATACAAATAATTTCAGAAACGACTTCCTGACACTTAAATCTGTACTCGATGTTAACAAATTTCTCTTCTTGAGAAATGCTTTCCTTGCCATTACCAGTCTACATTTTATATCCTCTCTACTTCTACAATCATCAGTTATTTTGCTCCCCAAATAGTAAAACTCCTTTACTACTTTAAGTGCCTCATTTCCTAATCTAATACCCTCAGCATCACCCGACTTAATTCGACTACATTCCATTATCCTCGTTTTGCTTTTGTTGATGGGCGTAGAAGATAGCTTCATGATATTATCGCAGCACATGCAACGGTAATTTATACTCATAGTCAAAAGTACCAGCACGGGCAGTCTTAGGCGTAGTTTTGACCACATTCTGAGTAACATATTTTACGTGTTGTAGGAAGTTTCTTTTCTAGTCTAGACGAATGCTTAAATGTTTACAACGAGGGCCGCCTTTTACAAGTATTTCGTCAAATCTCTTGGAAGGATTCCTGGCAAGAGAAAGTCTTCCCTTCAGAAGTATCTAAGTGGTTTTATGAACAGCTATAGTCAGTTAGTTGCTCCTATACCAATGCTGCATCTGAGGAAGCACATAATTGGCCTTTTACTCAAGTCACGCGGTGGAGTCTGCAGACACAGCTGCAAGGATGTCATCTACGCATGCACCTTCAGTAGCATCTTCCCCGTCCAACAGATGTAACAGGGCTTCATTACCTAAGATCCCAAAACAGTGGACCACTTATGAAGCCCTCAGGATAGCCCTTGTAATCATTTTGATTATCTTGTTCTTTCCCGCAAGCCAGTGGACTCTACGTCCACTACCCTAATCTGCAAAGCTCTTATACAGACATTTGAGGAGTCTGAGATCCCGAAGGCGTGCGAACAACGTAGGCTACCAAAGATTGTTGAATGCGCCTACGGTATCAATCATGAATGCACTGTATACTTCATTGTCGAATTATCTACAGTCTGAAGAGCTCTACGAATCGTATCACCTATAGACTTCCCTTTTTTGAATCCATATAGACACTGGTTTAGACCCAAGAGCACCCTGTGCACCTGCAACCAATCACACAGCAAACGGTCCTGAAATGTAGACAAGAGTTCAATAAGTAAATAAATCTGTAGCTTTTCGGTGATGTCTGGTTTTTATCCTTTCCATTTTTAATCACCACTCTCTAGGTGTTTTCCATATTGCAGTGTTCCTATTCATAACGCCTCCTTCAGTAATGTTGTCAAATATGGCACCGTCAGTGGACATACCACCCGCCGGACTTCTGGGTAGACGTCATCTGGACCACGTGCCTTTCCAGTTATGAGCTTGAATTGTGAAAGAAAGTTCTTCCTGAGTGGAAGGTATCATTAACGTCTGATTGTCATATGCATCATCTAATTCACTTTTAAGTTGTGTATGTCTGTGTTATCATCAGGAAATCGATTGGTTAGCTGATACTCTGTAGTCTCCCTCCATCCAGCCGTCATGGAGCCATCCTCCTCATGAATTGTGGGCAAGATAGTAGGTCCCTTAACCTTTTCAGTAAATAGTCTATGCGGCCTTCCCTGTATATCAAATTTCTGTTGCCTTTGTAGAAATATTGCCAGTGTATTCTTCAGTTTCATGAAACAACGTTTTGTAGTGCATCTTAATTGATCTGTATTCATGGAGCCTAGCAGTGCGCTGCGATTGCCCTAGAGCACGTTGATAAGCTCTTCTTCTCGATATTACCATTTGCCTCAGCGTGGAAATTTCTGGGCTCCAAAGGATTGTAGCCTTACTGTTTATTTATTTTTTTTGTATAGAAATATAAATGTCCTGTATTCGTTGTTAGTAGCTACGCACTCAAGTCTACATGTACCGGAATCGATTCCATTGGAAATGCTGCAAGGTAGGCAATCAAGCGATCCCGATCCGTTTCCTGTCGTTCTAACCAATCCTTCTTCCCTCTGCTTGTCTCTCTGTGTTATTGTCTTTTCACCTTTAGGTGGCAGTTGCGTTGTGATCACTGAAAGTTAGGTACTTGAGCACTTGCCAACTATAAATCTTAGGTGCTGCCATGCGATTTGCTAAAGTGACATCTATGTTAGTGGCTAGACCTGTTCGTCCCTCGTGCGTGCTCGGATGACCTAGATTAAAAACATTGAGGTCTATTTTCTGTTCTGTGTGCTCTAGTATATTACCTTATTTGCCAGTGTGCCTATTGTGCCACAGAGAAGATTCTGCGTTCGCGTCTGTTGCCACAAGGAGACACGCACGTGGCCCATATAGAGCAACTGCCTTACGTTTATCTACATAAGCTACGATGGGATGAGAATACTGTATGTGTATGCTTACTACTGTAACCCACTTTATCTGCGCGTCCTTCACTAGTACGGTAACAATACGCTTGTTACGAAGCTGTGCCATCTTTGTCACAGTGAATTTCCTATTTCTAAGGACAATGGCAGACACTACTTCATCGTGACTAGTAACTGTTACCGTATCCACAGGAAAATCGGGGAGCCTGTTGTTTCTACAGTATGGTTCTTGCAAACTGACAGCCCTCAGATCTTCAATAAGTTTTCGTATATCAGCCATTGCCAGTGTGCTTCGAGCAGCATTCATCTGTAGATCTGTAGTATCTTCACCCTTTTACGTGTTTCGAGCTTAAACAAAAAGCACTCCGGAGAGGCTAAAGCTAGGTCAAAGAAAACGCGTCCATACTCTTTAACAAATTCCATGCATGAGTGCTCGGTGTCGAATGGTTCTTTTCTTTTCTTGAACACCTGCCGACGGAGGTCACATAATGGTTTAAACTCTGTTGGCAAATTATTTAATCACCAAAGAATCCTAATGCCCCTGGTCTCGGATACGTAATTAATTGTCTGTTAGGGTGCCCCATTTTAATAATATGTCTAATAGCGGCCTGCAGTACACAGGAATCCTCCAAACGACTTAACTGAACATTAACTTCTAATTATTATAAACTTTGCCTGTGTGCGATTAAAAATCTCTTTTAGTGTCCTAGAAATACTAGACACATATTTTGTATTTTATAGAAAATCCTGAGTGTCATTGCACTTCACTGTTTTGCCATTCTTGTACACGTCAGTATTATCACGGTCAACGCACTCCACCTCATGCGGATATAGGCGAGGTTCTGCAGGTGGTGGGATAAGTAGGATCTATAAGTGACTGTTAAAGAAGTTCGCCTGAATTGGGACTCGAACCTTGACTCTACGTGTATTAATCTATCATCAAGTCAACAGACCTTTTTCTTTTTTTGATCGACTTACCACTTTGCTATTTTTTTTATCCTCATCTCACAGCCCGCTCTTTCACTCGTCAACCTTCGCCTTCGTCGGCGTTGGCGCATAAGCCGTAATTCCCATATTATCACTCTTAGGGAAATAACACATTAAATTGTAAAAAAAACTGAAGTAGTACATTAAGGTAAAATAAATAACATTTTGCCACTTCTAATGGCAATAGTACTTCCTAGGACCACAAGAATTCCGCGTGTGACTGGGTGATGATCTTGTCGTAGCACTGGTACGGCAGACTGGATGAGGATTTTTACTTCCTGACTCCTTGGAGATGATTACAGGCAGTTCAACGCATTCATCTCTTGCTCGACTGAATCGATGCCTCAGCTATCGAGTGGGTGCACTCAACGTGATTTTGTAATCACTCTAATAAAATCACATAACTGCCATCTACACAAGCTGCCAGCACTGTTAGGAGAGGAAGTTTCCACAAAAAGAGTTGCTTGCAGCTAAGATACTCTCAGTGGTAAACGTCGTGCAGTGTGAAAGAAAAGCTGGAACCAATTCTCTAGTAATTTAGTAAACTAGAACTTATCGGTCTGCTAACAGTACCAATCTGTCGGAAGCTCAGAAATAATTTATCTCATTTTATAATCGGAAAGTAACAGCAATAACTTTTGGAAAACGTTTGTGTGAAGAGCTCGTGGCTGCCTAACCTGACCAGAATAATTTCTGCTCCACCATCCTTTGACTAACTCTTGTCTGACTCTAGGCGGCCTCAGACCAGGTGATCGAGACGGGCCGTGCGATGAACCTATAGTCTACAGGGGACGTTTTCATACTCACTTTGCCAAACATAAGGTTATTTTTAATGTTGTAACTTGATCTTCAGCGTGAAATATTTTTTTACAAACAGATGTACACCATGCAGTAACATGTACGTTGTAACCAGTATTCTGGCAGAATATGACTTGAGTATGTAATCCACCACTGCGGGAAAAGTTTACTGGAAAGAGGAATTTGAAGCACAGGTTTAAAGTGACTTTGGATTTAACAGAAGAGGGAAGGTAGGAAGCTCGAAGATCTGTACCCTGGTCGGGATGAGTGTTATCGAAGAAATGAAGTCGGATGCTAGCTTCCTCGTGTCATGTAGGACGATTTTAAAGTGAAGTATTTGATACATTTAGGAAACCGAGCCGATGTAGCTCTATCGCATAAAAGTTAATACGTTATCCTCTTGTGAGATTAGAACCCAAAACCCACTTAAATTTCGAAGCGCAAGGGAACATTGTTTCCACTGCCCTAGCGATCTAGTGGAGAAGTCAGTGACCCCTCATTCCGCTAGTAATGGTGTAACGTCCCCTTAAAAAATTATGAATGACTATGCTAGTAAATTTCTGCGTTATTTGATACAAAGACTGCTGAGAGCGCTACGTGGCGTTACCATCATAAAAACCTAAACAGCCTACTTACAATGGCTAAGATCAATCGCAATGAAGATGAAATTAGTTGTAATTGGTTCGTGGAATGACTTTCCCGCAATAAACACATAATTTGATAGATGACACACCATAATGAAAATTGTACAGAATATTTAACTGAAATACGAAGACAATATGAAGTGCATTTGTCAGGGTAATTCTGTATCACTCTAGGAATAATCTTAACTATTACAAAAATGGTTCAAATGGCTCTCAGCACTATGGGACTTAACATCTGAGGTCATCAGTCCCCTAGACTTAGAGCTACTTAAACCTAACTAACCTAAGGACATCACACATGTCCATGCCCGAGGCAGGATTCGAACCTGTGACCGTAGCACTAGCGCGGTTCCGGACTGAGGCGCCCAGAACCGCACGGCCACATCGGCCGGCTGACTATTATAGGATTGACAGACGTAATTTATCGCATTTCAAAGACGTAGCGGCAGCATCTCGCAAAATTGACAGATATCAAAAATGCTCCAGGTTAAAGCAAATGTTTACAACTGAACACAAACACCATAAATTAATATCACGGGAAGTGAAGCGAATGGCCTTCCTATTAATAGCTGCCATTACATTATTTCTGTTTTAGTCTATAGGTTATCAACATATTCATGTAAGAGTTAACGACGAGTAATTGTTAGAATCGACTGCCAAGTCAAGTTTGAATAGGAAAATGATTATTGCTCTCTCTAATGAAGAGCTGAAAGATGGCAAGTTCTTAAATAAAAAGGAAGTAAATACACTCCTGGAAATTGAAGTAAGAACACCGTGAATTCATTGTCCCAGGAAGGGGAAACTTTATTGACACATTCCTGGGGTCAGATACATCACATGATCACACTGACAGAACCACAGGCACATAGACACAGGCAACAGCGCATGCACAATGTCGGCACTAGTACAGTGTATATCCACCTTTCGCAGCAATGCAGGCTGCTATTCTCCCATGGAGACGATCGTAGAGATGCTGGATGTAGTCCTGTGGAACGGCTTGCCATGCCATTTCCACCTGGCGCCTCAGTTGGACCAGCGTTCGTGCTGGACGTGCAGACCGCGTGAGACGACACTTCATCCAGTCCCAAACATGCTCAATGGGGGACAGATCCGGAGATCTTGCTGGCCAGGGTAGTTGACTTACACCTTCTAGAGCACGTTGGGTGGCACGGGATACATGCGGACGTGCATTGTCCTGTTGGAACAGCAAGTTCCCTTGCCGGTCTAGGAATGGTAGAACGATGGGTTCGATGACGGTTTGGATGTACCGTGCACTGTTCAGTGTCCCCTCGACGATCACCAGGGGTGTACGGCCAGTGTAGGAGATCGCTCCCCACACCATGATGCCGGGTGTTGGCCCTGTGTGCCTCGGTCGTATGCAGTCCTGATTGTGGCGCTCACCTGCACGGCGCCAAACACGCATACGACCATCATTGGCACCAAGGCAGAAGCGACTCTCATCGCTGAAGACGACACGTCTCCATTCGTCCCTCCATTCACGCCTGTCGCGACACCACTGGAGGCGGGCTGCACGATGTTGGGGCGTGAGCGGAAGACGGCCTAACGGTGTGCGGGACCATAGCCCAGCTTCATGGAGACGGTTGCGAATGGTCCTCGCTGATACCCCAAGAGCAACAGTGTCCCTAATTTGCTGGGAAGTGGCGGTGCGGTCCCCTACGGCACTGCGTAGGATCCTACGGTCTTGGCGTGTATCCGTGCATCGCTGCGGTCCGGTCCCAGGTCGACGGGCATGTGCACCTTCCGCCGACCACTGGCGACAACATCGATGTACTGTGGAGACCTCACGCCCCATGTGTTGAGCAATTCGGCGGTACGTCCACCCGGCCTCCCGCATGCCCACTATACGCCCTCGCTCAAAGTCCGTCAACTGCACATACGGTTCACGTCCACGCTGTCGCGGCATGCTACCAGTGTTAAAGACTGCGATGGAGCTCCGTATGCCACAGCAAACTGGCTGACACTGACGGCGGCGGTGCACAAATGCTGCGCAGCTAGCGCCATTCGACGGCCAACACCGCGATTCCTGGTGTGTCCGCTGTGCCGTGCGTGTGATCATTGCTTGTACAGCCCTCTCGCAGTGTCCGGAGCAAGTATGGTGGGTCTGACACACCGGTGTCAATGTGTTCTTTTTTCCATTTCCAAGAGTGTAGTCTGGATTCGCGCTTAGACACAGCGACCCACAGCAACATCAGGGGGTACGATGTGCTCGTATCGATGGGCAGAGGGTGCTGATATATCTACTGAGTTATTAATTTCAACTATTAAATTTCTTTAACGGTGCGCGTTGTCAACTAGATTATAGCCTACACTTAATTTCTGCTGTCGAAATAGTTGCACAACTTTGTGTGAACAGCATCAGCACCTTTGTATCCCACACGCAACACAACCCTCTCACATACTGGTTAGTTACAGCAATATGCCCCACACTTACACCTTTCTACAGACGATTTAATACCTTCGTACCAGACAAACACATTACTTTGGATCCGATAAACAAGAATAGCAGGCCCTCACAATATCATGCAGCTCATAAATCCCCACACACTGCTCTCCCCCAGCCTACTAGTCACTTTCTCATAAATTATGATCGCATAGACGGAAACATATCATAGTTTTGCTGTCTTCCGCACTCGGAAAAAAATTTCGCAGTTTCCTACAGACCTCATATTCCTTGTATATTACTGAAAATAATTACTATGCCCTGCGTCCATTTGGGAGCTAGGATCTCTAATCTACCGTCGATGAGGTAAACCACCTACTCCTAATATACACATATATACACTCCTGGAAATGGAAAAAAGAACACATTGACACCGGTGTGTCAGACCCACCATACTTGCTCTGGACACTGCGAGAGAGCTGTACAAGCAATGATCACACGCACGGCACAGCGGACACACCAGGAACCGCGGTGTTGGCCGTCGAATGGCGCTAGCTGCGCAGCATTTGTGCACCGCCGCCGTCAGTGTCAGCCAGTTTGCCGTGGCATACGGAGCTCCATCGCAGTCTTTAACACTGGTAGCATGCCGCGACAGCGTGGACGTGAACCGTATGTGCAGTTGACGGACTTTGAGCGAGGGCGTATAGTGGGCATGCTGGAGGCCGGGTGGATGTACCGCCGAATTGCTCAACACGTGGGGCGTGAGGTCTCCACAGTACATCGATGTTGTCGCCAGTGGTCGGCGGAAGGTGCACGTGCCCGTCGACCTGGGACCGGACCGCAGCGACACACGGATGCACGCCAAGACCGTAGGATCCTACGCAGTGCCGTAGGGGACCGCACCGCCACTTCCCAGCAAATTAGGGACACTGTTGCTCCTGGGGTATCGGCGACGACCATTCGCAACCGTCTCCATGAAGCTGGGCTACGGTTTCGCACACCGTTAGGCCGTCTTCCGCTAACGCCCCAACATCGTGCAGCCTGCCTCCAGTGGTGTCGCGGCAGGCGTGAATGGAGGGACGAATGGAGACGTGTCGTCTTCAGCGATGAGAGTCGCTTCTGCCTTGGTGCCAATGATGGTCGTATGCGTGTTTGGCGCCGTGCAGGTGAGCGCCACAATCAGGACTGCATACGACCGAGGCACACAGGGCCAACACCCGGCATCATGGTGTGGGGAGCGATCTCCTACACTGGCCGTACACCACTGGTGATCGTCGAGGGGACACTGAATAGTGCACGGTACATCCAAACCGTCATCGAACTCATCGTTCTACCATTCCTAGACCGGCAAGGGAACTTGCTGTTCCAACAGGACAATGCACGTCCGCATGTATCCCGTGCCACCCAACGTGCTCTAGAAGGTGTAAGTCAACTACCCTGGCCAGCAAGATCTCTGGATCTGTCCCCCATTGAGCATGTTTGGGACTGGATGAAGTGTCGTCTCACGCGGTCTGCACGTCCAGCACGAACGCTGGTCCAACTGAGGCGCCAGGTGGAAATGGCATGGCAAGCCGTTCCACAGGACTACATCCAGCATCTCTACGATCGTCTCCATGGGAGAATAGCAGCCTGCATTGCTGCGAAAGGTGGATATACACTGTACTAGTGCCGACATTGTGCATGCCCTGTTGCCTGTGTCTATGTGCCTGTGGTTCTGTCAGTGTGATCATGTGATGTATCTGACCCCAGGAATGTGTCAATAAAGTTTCCCCTTCCTGGGACAATGAATTCACGGTGTTCTTATTTCAATTTCCAGGAGTGTATATATCAGTTCATGATATCCAGTATTACAAATTTACTCATGCTGATGGACACACATCCAGATCGTCCGCTCTCAAAATTCTGCCATCTCTCTCTCCACACCCACCACTGCTGGCGGCTCACCTCCAATTGCGCAACGCTATGTGCTGTTCACATACAACTGCCCAACACTACAATAGCGAATATTTCAACAATGCCAACCAGCCACAGACTGCACACAGCAGTCAGTGATTTTCATACAGGGCGCTACGTGATGTTATTAACATAAGAACCTAAACAGCCTACTTGCAGTACCAAGGGTTCGCTCTTTTACTTCACAAAGCACTGTCCTTATTGTGAAATGCAACGTGTCACAGAATATGTTTTACGTGTTGTGACCAGTCTGAGACGTAGCAATATCGCCTGCAGGGTCCTAGATCAAAATGTAACGTTCTGGTATTGCGTTCATCCATCCAATACTTAAATCAGGTGAAGCAACATTTGCTAAAATTAGCACACTGACCTACATGACGCCATCCCATAGATAATGGTTGCTCAGATAGGTTATAACAATGTGCACAAGAGACACTTCTCTCTGGAAAGCAGTCAGAGCTCTATATGTGTCTCACACATTGTTTTAGAAACTCCTACTCGGTTTTTTCTTTTTGAATCTTCAGTCATTTGACTGATTCCAATACTGTGGAAAACTTTTCACATTGGAGACCAATTAGAACCTATGTCCTCAATTATTTGAAAGATGTATTCCAATCTCTGTCTTCCTCAAAAGTTTTTATCCTCTACATCTCCCTCTAGTAACATGGTAGTTATTCCCTGGTGTCTTAACGGATGTTCTGTCAACCTCTCCCTTCTTCTTGTCAGTGTTTTCTACATATTCCTTTCCTCTCCGATTCTGCGGGGATCCTCCTTATTCCTTACCTTATCAGTCCAGCTAATTTTCAACCATATTCTGTAGCATCACATCTCGACGGCTTCGATTCTCTTCTGTTCCGGTTTTCTCACAGTCCATGTCTCACGACCATACAATGCTGTGCTCCAAACGTACTTGTCTTCCTCATATTAATGCCTATGTTTGATACTAGAAGACCTCTTCACCATTAATGCAGTTTTTGCCTGTGATAGTCTGCTTTTTATCTCGTCCTTGCTGCGTCCTCAGTGGTTGTTTTGCTGCATAGGTATCAGAGTTCCTTAAATTCTTGTACTTCGTGATACCCAACTCTTACGTTATGTTTCTCGCTTTTCTCACTTATGCTACTTCTCGTTACTTTCGTCTTTCTTTAACTGACTCTCAGTGCTTATTGTCTACTCATTAGACTATTCATTCCATTCAACAGATCCTGCAATTCTTCTTAGTTTTCACTGAAAATGTGTGTGTGTGTGTGTGTGTGTGTGTGTGTGTGTGCATAAAAATTATATTTCTTTTGGGGCACCCTAATTTCAAAGTAACCATCCAAGCATATATTAGCAACGGAGATAAGGCACTTGTCAGTACTGTAATAGTATTACGGCGACTGCTACTCCTTGTCCGATTACTTTGATATACGCTGATGCGACAAAAGAGATGGGATAGGTAGCGGCAGCATAGAGTACACAAAGTCTAGGAGGCAGAGCATCGGCAGAGCTGTCATTTGTACTCAGGTGATTCATGTGAAAAGTTTTCCGCCGAGTTTATGGCCCCACGACGGGAATTAACAGACTTTGAATGCGGAATAGTAGTTGGAGTTAGACATATGCGACATTCCATATCGGAAAACGTCAGGGAATTCAATATTCCGAGATCCATACTGTCAAGTGTGTGCAGAGCATATCAAATGTCGGGCATTACCACTCACCACGGACAACACAGGTGCCGAAGGGCTTCACTTAACGACTGAGAGCAGTGGTACTTAAGTAGAGTTGTTAGTGCATACAAATAAGGGACACTGCATGAAATAACCACAGAAATCAATGTAGAATGTACGACGAAATTTATCCGTTAGGACTTTAGGACCGTGTGGCGAAATTTGTCGTTAAGGGGTTATGACAGGAGGTAACAGAAGCGAGTGCCTTTGCTAACACTACAACATCGCCTGCAGCACCTCTCATAGCCTCGTGACAGTTGCCGTTGGGCCGTAGATGACAGAAAAGCCGTGGCCGGGTCAGATGAAAACTGATTTCAGTTGGTAAGAGTTGATCGTAAAGTTCGAGTGAGACACAGGCCTCACGAAGATATGGACCCCTATTCTCAGCAAGACACAAGAAAGCCGGTGGTGGTTACATAATGGTTGGGGCTGTGTTTACATGGATCATTGACTAGATATTGTTATGTTCAGCTTCTTGGAGACCATTTGTACGTATTCATGGACTTCATGTTCCGCAATAAAGAAATGGGATTTTTATTGAGGACATTGCGTTATGTCACTGTGCCAAAATTGTTGTCGAGTCTTGTGAAGGATATTCTGGACAATTTGAATGAATGATTTGGCCACCCAAATCACCCTACATTAATCCTAACGAACACTTACGGGACGTAATCGAGAGGTTTGTCATGCTCAAAATGCTGCACCGGTGACACTTTTACAATTATGGTCAGGTATAGAGACAACATGGCTCAATATTTCTGCAGGGAACTTCCAACGACTTGTTGAGTCCATGCCACGTCGAGTCTTTGGACTATGCTTGGATAAAGAAGGTCGAATCCGATATTCTGAGGTATTCTATGACTTGTGTCAGCTCAGCGTAGATCTCGCATCGTTCCCTAAATTACGCACGTACGCCACATTGTTGCCGCCTTCGTTAGACTACTATGTTAGGAGATCTATGTCCGACTGTAGGGCTCTCCATTCAGATATCAGTCACCGCCTACTCTCCATCTTCTAAAGCGGTTAGCTTTATATACTCGTATTAGGTCAAACTATGATGAATTGGGGTGGAGGAAGCTCAGTTTTCTTTTGGTACAGTATTTAGCATGGCACTCTAAGGAAACATCATTACTCCATATTCCACAAGCAAGCAACACACAAAAACGAGGGGTGTACAGTAGCAGAAACATCAAAAAGTGTACAACTTAAATTCAGTTGCTATATTTGTTAATCATAAATACTGTGTTTCACACATACTCTGAAACATCGAGGAAGTAGTAAGAAATAGTACCCAAATTTCTGTGGACTGCCAGAATCATGAGGGTTCACTTTAAATCTAGAACATGGCAGCTCAACTACAGCAAAACAAACACAAGGCGGGTCCGAAAGAGTTAATGCAACAATTAAAGGAATCAAGTCTCAGAATGTACAGCCTAGAAGGACGCTATGAAAGGTGATGTGATTCGTTTCTAAACAAGATTATTGCGTGATATTAAACTTCGGTTCACAATTTTGAACCAAAGTCCAAAAAAGAAAGCATGGAACAATGATTTGTGGGAAAGTGGCTCAAACAACAAGTCAAAGACTCCTTCGCATCAGATATAAAAAGCTAGTTTATTGTAGGGAGAATGTTAATATTGGTGCGAATTATAATGAGAATCAGTGAAATTCTCGTTTTGTAAAGATGCACAGTCTTTTTCCACATCAGTATGTCCCTTTGATTATGTAAGGTATGTATTAAACGATCCAGATGATTTGAATCACAAAACATACGTTCGTAGATTCGTGTCAAGCCATTTCAGTCTTAATTGAGCACCAGCGTTAAGACTGAAATCATGTGGCACAGCACATTGATGATGGACTGCACCCAAAATGAGTAAACAAAAAATGCGATTAAAATTGCATCAGACTCATGTTTGTGGTAAGCATGTTAAATCTATTGTTGGAGTCTTCTTTACCACAACTTTTTATTTGCCAGGATCGCAAGGATGAATACATCGACTTCTAGTTCCAACCTGCAAAATGGCCATCTTCAGGTCACGTAATAGAAAGCAGTGTCTACATTGACTACTGAAGCACAACGCTTTGTCGCAATGATATTTACAATTCCAAGCTCTAGAATTCAAAACTAAAGTTTGTAACTTTGAAATTGTAAACACGATTGTGACAAATCTTCTTGGTTTGGTAGTCGACGTACACATCGCTTTCTGTTATGTGATCTTAAGATGGCCGTTTAACTGATTGAAACTAGCAATCGACGTATTCTTCCTTGCAATCTTGGCAAATAAAAAGTTCTCCTAAAGAAGACTACAAAATTGTATTTAAGGTTTGCCTCCTACAACACGGACGAAGCCAAATAATTATATGTTGAATCTCTAGATATTTCCAAAACAAATCGTACCTTCTTCTGTCAACTGAAATAAGAGACACCATTCAGGTGTAACGTGTTACGGTAAGTTTAAGTTTCAGTTTATTGTAATATTTTCTTCGCTGTTTTGAATTTTACTTACCAGTAGTTATTTTAATGAGCAGTCAGTTCATTAGAATACTTGTTTACTGTTTGGAATTTTACTGACCGGTAGTTGGAATGAATAGGTGATCATTTACCGTGGGTTAGTGCAGTTTACAAAATAATGCCAGGAGATACTATAACGTTAATGACCTATCTACACGGATGTCAAAACTAATGTCTGGAAATCAAGGACAAATAAATTAAGCCTCTTGGTGGATTACAGTTCTATCTGCCTTCTACAAAATTAGGCAACTTACATGTGATGATTGTATTGTCTATAAAAGCGAAAAGGTCGTTACATTTGGTGGACTACGAGTCTATCCGCTTCCGATAGAATGAGGAACTTTTATCTGCTGCAGTAATATGACAGCGGATATTTATCACCAGTAATTCTTGCGTACCAATGAGCTTACAGTAACAAACATGTTGGCGTTTGCTGTTTGCTATTAGTTCATACTCTAAGAACATTTTCGTTATTATAATACAGTTCTTCATATTCCTTTCTGCGTGCGGCTTACTTGTAAAGCACTGACGCCTCTTTACACGGTGTCTTTCTTTTCAAAACTACCAAAAGCCAAGATGTTGGCTGATTTCGATGTTTTACAGTCCTACAAACCGGGCTAAACTATCCTTACCATAGGAGCGGCTAATTCTAAAAACTTTACATAAGAGCTTTCATCTTTGACAATAATTACAATGACGCAATTATATCTTCATTACACAATTATACCTATAAACATACAATAACACAATCACATAAATAACAAGGTGCTGTACTTAGATTTACAATGTTTCTGTGACATTATAAGTGCTCAGGTAATTATAATTATAAGGTAGAATCGATGTATTCTGTAGGTGCGTTGAATGAAGCCTGCCCTCTAATTGATGTCTGATAGCCCTTTGGTAGCGGCACTGGGTAGCGGCACTAAGTGAGATTTCGAGGGCTATACAAAATTAGGTTCGTTCTGTTGGAAAAGCTGAAACTGGGAAATATCGCGAGATTTGTTTAGTAAATCTGTAATCGTCGACTTTCTTTCGGAACTAGAGCTGAATTATCCTTCTAAATACAGTGGATATTTTCTTGAAATTTTGAAGAAACATAAGTGACGCTGACATAATTTAATTTTGTTACTCCAAGAAAGTAATTTTACTTGTAAATTATTGTAACTTATCTTGTCTTTCACTTTGTTAATAATATGCTATTATTTCTGCCTTAGGTACTACTAAGCAGAGAGAATGTTCTACGCATCGGCGCTCTGTGATATCGCGTTTGTTTGCTGATGCGAATTCAGCTTTTACCGTAGGATGGAGCATCGCTGAAGAGGCATATGTAAAGTCATATGCATTTTCTCTTCTTTGATGCAGTTGAAAAGGCCCAGCATGAAATTGAGTAAAGCCGTCTTAATAAAATCTCTGAGTCCGTACGCAGTTTTTGCGAAGACTGTACAGACAACTTTTTATAATCATCACCTAAAATTTGGAATGTCTCAAACATAATTAATTATTACTGAAATATTGTTATTTTTGTTTTTAACTGTTCGTTCTTAAAAAGTCTTATGTTGCTTGTGTTTCACTATTTTTTATTCTCCTTTACCTTTGCTCGCTGTATTGTAGCAGTTTGAGTAACGAAGATTTTTGTGAGGTAAGTGATTCATGAAAGGTGTAGGTATTGTCAGTACTTACAACGAACTCTTGGCGCTGTACACTCTTACACATAAAATAGAGATGCCGGCCTGCCGCCTCAGTAAGTAAGGACGCTAATAAAAACAGCTTTCTTTCCTAATTCTGTCTACGAGTATGTGCACGGTTTGGCGACATTGAAGGGTTCGGAGGTGTCCTGAGGAAGTGTCTTTCTCGAGCTGTTACAGTGCTGTATAAGTTCACGGTCTAATGGTAAATGTCGCGAAATGTAGACGCAAAGGTACGAGGTCGACTGTACACATTCACCTAATCTTTAAACTACATTTTGGCTGCTTGTCAAAATTATCAGTCTGACGGAAACCCAAAGATAATTCGAAGCATCTTATCCACCAGTAACAGCAGAAACTTTCACAAAGAATTCCACAAAACGGCTGCGTGAAGATTAGAACAGAATATGCTCAAGAATTCCTCGTCGTACTGCGGCCACCGGCTACTGACTACTGGTCACACACCACGCTCCAACATACAGGGGATGGGCAAAATAATTTGAACAGTAGTGGTAGTGGAATGGTTGTGTTTCACGGCCAGCAACGCAGGTAAGGCACGTGTCGCACTGGACTGTGTGAGTTCAGTACGGACTAGGCATCAGGGCACGTTATTTACGAGCAGTGCACACTTCGTATTTGCTTTCAGAGGCCGAGGTCGACGTGCAGTGAAAGGCCTAACAAAGTTCCAAACAGGGCAGACAGTAGAGACCCGATTAGCTGGAACACCAATAACCAAGGCAGTCAACTTATTGTACGTTTCAAGAGCAACTGTTTCAACAGTCATGACAGCCCACACAAAACGTGGAAAGGCATGATAGTGTAAATGTAATAGTGGGTGCAAATCAAAACTAGATGACAGAGATCGTCGTACGCCAACAGGAATTGTGTCAAAGCAACACAAAACTACGGCGGCCAAAGTGACTGTAAAGCTCAATAGCCACCTTTGAGACCTCGTATCTATCGGCAATGTCCGCCGGTAACTCTATAAAGCAAATATTCATGGACCCATACCGAAACCATTTGTGACCACGACCAACGCAAAGAAATATGAAACATGTTTTCAGGAGCATAAATCCTGAACGGCTGATCAATGTAAATACGTCATACGATCCGATGAGTCAACGGTTTTGTTATTTGAGTCAACGGTTTTGTTATTTCCAACATCGGACGGGTTTTACGTCTGGAGAACTCCGAAAGAAGCCTACAATCCTGATTGTTTCATTCCAACGGATAAGTACGTAGCTCGTGGTCTCGCGGTCGCGTTCTCGCTTCCCGAGCACGAGGTCCCGGGTTCGATTCCCGGCGGGGTCAGAGATTTTCACCTGCCTCGAGATGACTGGGTGTTTGTGTTGTCCTCCTCATTTCATCATCATTCATGAAAGTGACGTGTTTGGACTGAGCAAAAGTTAGGAATTTGTAGGGGTGCTGATAACTGCGCAGTAGAGCACCCCATAAACCAAACATCATCATCATCCAACGGTCAAACATTTAGGTGGAAGTGTGGTAGTGTGGCCAGCCATATAATGCTATTTTGCTGGTCCCATCACTACTCTCTAACGCCGAGTTACAGCCTACAATTATGTGAACGTTGTAGGTGATCAGGTGCACCCCATGATTAAAATGATGATCCCCAACAATGATGCCAATTTCAGGACAATAATGCACCTATTCACACACCCAGGACAGTTCAGTAGTGGTATGAGGAGCGTGCAACTGAACTGCAGCGTCCTCCCTGGCTAGTACAGGCCCGGGACTTAAACATTATCGAACCCTTGTGGGCAGTATTGGAGCACAAACTCCGGAGCAGATTTCCGCCTCCCTCGTGACTACAGGAATTAGAATAGGTTCTGATCAAAGAGTGGCATGGCATTCCACTGAAGACTGTACAATCGTTATATGCCAGGATTCAAAGAAGAATCGCAGCTATATTACGGGCAAATGGGAATCCAACCCCTTATTAATAAACCATGCCCAAGTAAGTACAGGCGTTAATCTTATTTTGCCTATCCCCTGTACGTCAACACCGTCCTACCAGGTGACCGTAGGGCGGCTTTGTGAGTGTATTTACCATTCGTCACTTTCTCGTTTAAGTTCCAAATATTTGTCTTAATGTTGCGTATTGGAAATTGCGAACTTGAAACTTAACAACGTTGTTTAAGCTTTGAGAACAGTCTCAAGGTGAAAAAAGCTTAAAACTGATAACATATTATTCGTTTTGGGTTCGGGCATTGTCACTGTTATCATCATCATCAGCAGCATCTCTTTTCAGGCGTTGTAATCACCTGTTCCGGTCTCTGTTATCAATCTGTTGGGAGGGCCACCTGGTTCTCTGTACCCAGTTGGTCGATAATTCATTATCTCTTTTGGCAATCTATTTTCTGTCATTCTATCAACATGATCATTCCATTTCACACTGTTATCTTGTCTCTTGTCATTAAGGGGAGCCGGAGGTGCCTATGCTGCCCATGTTAAAATCACTAAGTTTGAGGAACATTTATGAATAAACTACGATATAGAAAAATTTGAATTTTTTTTTTACAAATAGAGTGGTTTAGTATTGCACTTATGAGAGAGGGATTTTGAAGTATCTTTTCTAGTTTCCTTCCAATTATTTTTTTTTATTAATGACCCAATTTTTTTACAAATAATTGCTTTATAATTAAAATGAAATGAAACTACTGAACATATTGCCAAATGGCTGTGTTACAATGTAAGTTTGACCACTAGGAGTGCTGTATAGAAATTTCATCTCTCTAGCTTCAGTGGATTTTGAGAAAATGTTCCTTATTTTCGAAAAATTCTAATTTACGGGAAATGGCTATCAAAGTTTCTCAATACATTCCTGCACTATAGGATGGATTATCAGGGTCTTCTTCTTCATCCTCCAAAAGCTTCCTCTTCTGTCTTCTTTTCTGGCCTGTTGTTCCATCATACGTCATATGCCTTTCTCTTCTTTCTGCTCCTCTTATACTTTCTCTGTCAATATTTCTTAGTGCTCGTACAGTGTTCACCCCAGCTGTAAATCCTAATGCCTTCAGGACTTTACACTTAACACTGTTCCCTTGGTTGTAGGTTGCTATTGCATCATAAATGCTGAAGTGCAGTGTTTTTATGCTTACAAACACCCTTTTGGGAATCACTTTCCAAATCAAATTGTTTACGCTCTCATTAGGATTCTGCGTCTTTCCGTGTAGGCATTTGTGTAACAATTCTGGCTGAGCTAAGTCATGAAATATTGGTTTTATTGTTCGCTCGTGATTCTTGTACATACTGCATATTACCCGCTTTACACTAGAAGTATAATATTACCGACAACAGGCGCAACACTGAACTAATTCGAAACGGTAAACAGCAAAGAGACGATGTTCCGCGCTCTTATTCATTGTAGTATCGCAACTTGGTATTAGTGTTAATTTTCTTTTCCCTACGTTCTTCATCTTCTTATATACACGGTTACTAAAACGTGGCATCGTAACCAGAACAAAAATGTACGACAATATTAAGTGGAGCAAGATGTTCGAAATTCTCAGGAAAATAGAAGTAAGCTGTAAGGAAATACGGGTAATATTTGTCACAGAAAACAATGTAGCCAACCCCTGCACACTCGCTGTATGCGTAACATAAGGCGCTGTATGCGTAACAGGCCGAGAAAATCCCAAGCAGTTCGCCAGGAAGTCACGAGAGGGTGTTAGATGCATTCAGCGGCCGCCCATTTCCTCTGCAGGCGTGGAGGAAAATGGTAATAACTCCACTTCTAGGGCGAGTAGAACAATAATTCAAAGTTTACATTAAAGAGGAATGTTCCAATTAATTTTCGGTAGAAAAAAAATCGTAATTTTTCGGATTTCACCACCTCCGGCTCCCCTTAACTGAAAGATTTTTAAATCTGACCTTATTAATTCATTCCTTGCTATATCTATTTTATTGTAGCCTTCTATATCTCATGAATTTCATCTGTGCTGCCATTATTCGTTATATTTCTTTTGTGTTACTGTCAGTGATTCGGAACCATATACAGAGTAGGTACATCTATAACTTTATAGAAAATCGTTTGAGTTTCTTTTCTTATTCTGCTTCGCAAAGTTCTTCCACTTGTCCCGCAGATAGCTGGACATGTACTAACCTTCTTCTCAATGTCTTTATTATAGTTAAGTAACAAGTGATATCACATCCTAGATAATTGTAATATTTTCTCATTTATTATTATTTTCGATGTGACTGGATTCTTTCTTTTCAAAGGCATTATCTTTATCTTATTTGCAGGTATAGTTAAGTTGTAATATATTGGATTTTGGCTTTGCCTATATATTGCTCTCTGTAAATTGCCAATGTGATTATCGGTAGATACCAGAGCATTTAATCGTATGATAGATCCTGTTTTAATTCCTAACTGTATTTCATCTTTCTACTTCAGAGCTAGGTTGCCAATATATTAAAATTAAATAAAATGGGTAATAGGCGGCACTATTTTCAAGCACCTTGATTTATTAAAATATCATATGACAGTTTCGAAACTTAATTCATAACAATTTTTCGTATTTACACGTAGGCTTTTCATCTTGTTGAAAAGATGTTTAGAAAAACATTGTATTTGTAATGTTTTCCACAAAATGGGTCCCTTTGCTCATGAAGGGCTTTCGCCAAATAAGTAAATGCTAAATGAGTTTCAAACACAAATTCCAGATTTTTTCAGTAATTTGTATTATTATAAATATTTTATCATTGCACAAATGTCCCTTTCTGAAGCCTGATTTTTCTTCTGAGTTTACAGCATTAGTGGTAGTTTGTAGCCTCTGATTAACAATTTTCCAAATAAATTTTATATCCTGCTTTTACTAAATATATTCCTCTATAACTTCCTGTGTCTTTCTTGTTGCCTTTTTGAAATACAGGATTTACTTTAACTATGATCGTTTCTTCAGGTAAAAATCAGTTCCTCCAAATCATGTTTAAGGAATGGAAGAAGCAAAACTTTCTTCATATTTGATTAATTCAATATTAATGGCAGTAACGTTTCCATTTTTATTGTACTTAAGGCTGCTTTAAATTCTTTTATGTCGACTTGATCTGCAGAGTTATTAACAATTTTTATAGAACATATTTCTTCACTACCTCTGTAATAATATAAATTTCTATAATTGTGTATCCACAGATTTTTCCATAATTAGATTAATGTTGGCAATATCTTTCTCTGTTTTAATCATATGATTCACATGTTTAAGCACTATATTCTGTCTGCCGCAAATGTCATATTCAACATTAGCAGTGAATGTTCGCAGGATTCATTATGGTACCATTTTATTAATTCTTGTGTTTTATTTCATTTCTGTGTATATATTTCCCAGGCTTCTTTTGTTCCTGTTTGTAAATAGCGTTTATAAGCACCTGTGGTCCAGGTCAGTCCGGCTCTCGCAGCCCAGCGAAGCAGACGTGCAGTGTGTGCTTTCCGGCAGCAGTGCGGGACCGCGCGAGTTCTTTACTTCCTTCGGCCGACACTACATGACGCAGTAGCGATACAACACCATCGCAAACCAATACAGAACAACCTTGAAATTCTCCTTTCGAAACGACTTTGTCAGAAAAAGGCGCTCGAAGTCGAACGTTTTTTTTTTTTTAAAGAAAGCCAAAATCTCAGATGCCGTCATTGTCGGCACCCACTTGTCGATCGTCATTTGCACAGCTTAAGTAAAACACTTAACCGAAGCTACGTGCGCCAAGGTGCTTCGTGGGGTGAAATAAATACCCAGTTTCTGCCATGCAGACGGAAATGTTGGCAACGTCCGCACTGGGACTGCGGACTAACCCTCATATTCGAACAACCATTTGAACTCATTGCGGCAGACGTTGTGGCGGCGCTCCGCCCTTGCGGCGCGGTACTTGAACATGTGGCTGAAAATTAGACCCTGGTTAAGATGTATCCAGTGATCAGTGGAGTACGCAAAGCGCGCATTGACCTCCAATGACATGCACCGTCCTACCTACAGGAAGGAGGGTGTCGGGCCATAGTCACACTACTCGTGGTGGCCCTCCACCCTTGCGGAACGGTACATGAATATGTGGCTGAAAAATGGACCTAGCTTAAGATGTATCCAGTGCTCAGTGGAGTACGCCATATGTGCATTGAACTACAATGCAACGTACCGTCCTACCTACAGGTAGGAGGGTCCCGGACCATAGTCACACTACTTGTTGTGGTGGCGCTCCGCCCTTGCGGCACGGTACATAAACACGTGGCTGAAAAATGGACCCAGCTTAAGATGTATCCAGTGCTCAGTGGAGAACGCCAAGTGTGCATTGACCTCTAACTACACGTACCGTCCTACCTCCAGGTAGGAGGGTGCCATTAAGTAGTCACACTACTCGTTGTGGTGGCCCTCCACCCTTGCGGAACGGTACATGAATATTTGGCTGAAAAATGGACCCAGCTTAAGATGTATCCAGTGCTCAGTGGAGTACGCCAAGTGTGCATTGACTTACAATGCCACGTACCGTCCTAACTACAGGTAGGAGGGTGCCGGGCCATAGTCACACTACTATTTGTGGCAGTGCTCCGCCCTTGCAGCATGGTACAGGAACATGTGGCTGAAAATTAGACCCTGGATAAGATGTATCCAGTGCTCAGTGGAGTACGCAAAGCGCGCATTGACCTCCAATGACATGTACCGTCCTACCTACAAGAAGGAGGGTGTCGGGCCATAGTCACACTACTCGTTGTGGTGGCCCTCCACCCTTGCGGAACGGTACATGAATATGTGGCTGAAAAATGGACCTAGCTTAAGATGTATCCAGTGCTCAGTGGAGTACGCCATATGTGCATTGAACTACAATGCAACGTACCGTCCTACCTACAGGTAGGAGGGTCCCGGACCATAGTCACACTACTTGTTGTGGTGGCGCTCCGCCCTTGCGGCATGGTACATAAACACGTGGCTGAAAAATGGGCCCAGCTTAAGATGTATCCAGTGCTCAGTGGAGAACGCCAAGTGTGCATTGACCTCTAACTACACGTACCGTCCTACCTCCAGGTAGGAGGGTGCCATTAAGTAGTCACACTACTCGTTGTGGTGGCCCTCCATCCTTGCGGAACGGTACATGAATATTTGGCTGAAAAATGGACCCAGCTTAAGATGTATCCAGTGCTCAGTGGAGTACGCCAAGTGTGCATTGATCTACAATGCCTCGTACCGTCCTACCTACAGGTAGGAGGGTGCCGGGCCATAGTCACACTACTCGTTGTGGCGGCGCTCCGCCCTTGCGGTGTGGTACATGCACATGTGGCTGAAAATTAGATCCTGGTTAAGATGTATCCAGTGCTCACTGGAGTACGCGAAGTGTGCATTGACTTACAATGCCACGTATCGCCCTACTTACAGGTAGGAGGATGCCGGGCCATAGTTACACTACTCGTTGTGGCGGCGCTCCGCCCTTGTGCACGGTACATGAATATGTGGCTGAAAATTAGGCCCTGGTTAAAATGTATCCAGTGCTCAGTGGATTACGCAAAGCGCGAATTGACCTCCAATGACATGTACCGTCCTACCTACAGGAAGGAGGGTGTCTGGCGGTAGTCACACTACTCGTTGTGGTGGCCCTCCACACTTGCGGAACGGTACATGAATATTTGGCTGAAAAATGGACCCAGCTTAAGATGTATCCAGTGCTCAGTGCAGTACGCCAAGTTCCATTGACGTACAATGCCACGTACCATCCTACCCACAGGTAGGAGGGTGCCGGTCCATAGTCACACTACTCGTTGTGGCGGCGGTCCGCCCTTGCGGCGTGGTAGATGAACATGTGGCTGAAAATTAGACCCTGGTTAAGATGTATCCAGTGATCAGTGGAGTACGCAAAGCGCGCATTGACCTCCAATGTGATGTACCGTCCTACCTACAGGAAGAAGGGTGTTGGGCCATAGTCACACTACTCGTTGTGGTGTCCCTCCACCCTTGCGGCACGGTATATGAATATGTGGCTGAAAAATGGACCCAGGTTAAGATGTATCCAGTGCTCAGTGCCGTACGCCAATTGTGCATTGACCTACAATGCCACGTACGATCCTACCTACAGGTAGGAGGGTGCCGCGACATAGTTACACGACTCGTTGTGGCGGCGCTCTGCCCTTGCTGCTCGGTACATGTATATGTGTCTGAAAAATGGACCCAGCTTAAGATGTATCAAGTGCTCAATGGAGTACACCAAGTGCGCATTGACCTCCAATGACTCGTACTGTACTACTGCCAGGTAGAACGGTGCCAGGGCATAGTTACACTACTCCTTGTGGTGGCGCTCCAACTTTGCGGCTTGGTACTTGAACATGTGTCTGAGAAATTGACCCAGCTTAAGATGTATCCAGTTGTCAGTGGAGTGCACCAAGTGTGCTTTGATCTGCAACGACATGTACCGTCCTACGAACAGGTAGGTGGGTGCTGGGCCAAAGTTACACTACTCGCCATTAAAATTGCTACACCAAGAAGAAATGCAGATGAAAACGGGTATTCATTGGACAACTATGTTATACTATTATTGACATGTGATTACATTATCTCGCAATATGGGTGCATAGATCCTGAGAAATTAGTACCCAGAACAACCAACTCTGGCTGTAATAATGGCCTTGATACGCTTGAGCATTGAGTCAAACAGAGCTTGGATTTCGTACACAGGTACAGCTGCCCTTGCTACTTCAACATGATGCCACAGTTCATCAAGAGTAGTGACTGGCGTATTGTAACGAGCCAATTGCTCGGCCACCATTGACCAGACGTTTTCTATTGGTGAGCGATCTGGAGGATCGTGCTGGCCATGTCAGCAGTTGATCATTTTCTGTATCCAGAAAGTCGCATACGGGACCTGCAACATGTGGTCGTGCATTATCCTGCTTAATTGTAGGGTTTCGCAGGGATCGAATGAAGGGTAGAGCCACGGGTCGTAAAGCCCCGGGTCGTAACACATCTGAAATATAACGTCCACTGTTCAAAGTGCCGTCAATGCGAACAAGAGATGGCCGAGACAACCAATGGCACTCCGTACCATCACGCGGGGTGATAAGCCAGTATGGCGATGACGAATACACGCTTCCAACGGGCGTTCAGCGCGATGTGGCTAAACACGGATGGGACCATCATAATGCTGTAAACAGAACTTGGATTCATCCGAAAAAATGACGTTTTGCACCCAGGTTCGTCATTGAGTACACCATCGCAGGCGCTCCTGTCTGTGATGTAGCGTCAAGGTTAACCTCAGCCGCGGTCTCCGAGCTGATAGTCCATGCTGCTGCAAATGTCTTCGAAATGTTCGTGCAAATGGTTGTCTTGCAAACGTCCCCATCTGTTGACTCAGGGATCGAGACGTGGCTGCACGATCCGTTACAGCCAAGCGGATAAGATGCCTGTCATCTCGCCTGCTAGTGATACGAGACGTTGGGTCCAGCACGGCGTTCCATATTACCCTCCTGAACCCACCGATTCCATATTCTGCTAACAGTCATTGGAACTCGACCAACGCGAGCAGCAGTGTCGCGATACAATAAACCGCAATCGCGATAGGCTACAATCCGACAATCAAAGTCGGAAATGTGATGGTACCCATTTCTCCTCCTTACACGAGGCATCACAACAACGTTTCACCAGGCAACGCCGGTCAACTGCTGTTTGTGTATGAGAAATAGGTTGGAAACTTTCCTCATGTCAGTACGTTGTAGGTGTCGCCACCGGCGACAAACTTGCGTGAATGGTCTGAAAAGCTAATCACTTGCATATCACAGCATCTTCTTCCTGTCGGTTAAATTTCGTGTCTGTAGCACGTCATCTTCGTGGTGTAGCAATTTTATTGGCCAGTAGTGTATTTATTTACGGCCAGGCGAAAACGTGTTCCGGATGCGGGAAGGAAGATCACCCTCTGTCCGAGTGCCTCTAGCGTCGGATCGCACAACTTCCACTGACGCACGTTGCACCTCCACCGAGAAAGACTGTTCTCTCCGTGTCTTCCGCGGCGGCGCTCACGACGTTCTCAACAAAACTAACACAGCTGACGGATTTAGAGGTACAGGAATCACCTTCCTCGGACCGAAACCTTGATGATCAATCGGCCTGCCCAGTGGTGGAAAATAGTGCGATGACTCTGGTGCTAATCTACACGACAGACACTGACGACACCAAGATGACAATTAATTCATTTATCGTACCGACCGAAATATGTGCCCCGGCGAGACGTGAGTCAGTGCCCTCTTCTGACGATGAGGGCCACTTACGAAAACAGCGATAACCGAAATGCCGAAAGCATCGTCGTAGGACCGTGTCGGGGCACGTGTTGGAACATGGCAGGTCCCATTCCGCCGGGGAAGAACAATTGACCACTCAAGAAGTCAACCTGAAGGCTGAGGCCGTTTCCATGGACTCCAGCCTTGCAGAACAGACGGAGCAACATGCAGCGCTCGACGACCAGCCCCTTGAAATAAACAGTGAGCATCAGTAAGATACCAGTGCAGCCAGCGAAGTCGCTCGGCCCCTTCCTATCAAACATTCTGAGGATATGGAACATGAACAGACATCCGCGCCCGCTTCGTGGACGGAGAAGTCGAGACACAAGATCCAGATCCGGGGCCAGCTGCGGCGCAGCCGGATCATGCAGCCTAAGCAGCACTAGGAGGACCACGTTCGGCGGAGGGTAGCATCACTTCCGATGTTCGCTTCTCTCCAACATCGACATGGATAACCTCGCCCAACCAATGCATCGCCATGCTTACCGCCTGGCGACAATGATATCAACATGATAAGTTCTCCTGTCAAGATCCAACTTTTGACAGAAGCAATACGAGCCACTGGAGATGATTTTGCTTTCCTGCAAGAAGTGAAAACGACCGCACTCCCGAACTTTCATGATTAAGCAACATAAGTGACGCCCGGTGGCCCTGCAGACACCACAGTGGCAATATAAGTGCGTGATGGTTTTGAAGTTACTGACGTCACACATCTTCCCTCTGCTAGAGGAATAGCACTTACGGCGCTCAACACCCGATTCATTAATGTTTACGCGCCATCGGGTACCAACAGACGCCACGACCGCGTCAGATTCAACTCCACGGATGTCGCCTCCCTTTTTCTCGCACGTTACGGAAACAGCGTCTACGTCGGCAATTTTTATTGCATATTTCACTCCAAGGACCAAATAACGCACTACATGCCCTGTCCGGAACTGGGTGCAATGATCCAAGAACTTCACTTGTGCGGCACGTGGGAAAAAGTCCACGGTAATCGCTCTGGCCACACCATCTTACCAATCATTCGGCCAGCCAACTAGATCGCATATATGTGTCGCAAGGCCTTACGCAAGGATTGGTGGCCGCCGAACTATGGCCTCAGGGCTTTTCCGATCACAGTGCCTATATCTGCACTATACATCTCCTCTCCAAACAAGTCTGGTGCAGCAATGGCTTTTGGAAGCTTAATATAACTCACCTACAGGACCTGGATTGCCGTCGGCGAGTTGAAGCAACGTGGTCTGACTGTGAACTTGTCAGCCTCTATACACCTCGACTCAGGAGTGGTGGCTCCTCTGTGCCAAACCGGCGATCCACAGGACACTTATGCAGTTCGGCAAAGATGTGGCTGCGTGGCATCGGCAGACCCTAGATTTTTACTACGCGGCACTCAGGGGCCTCGATACCTTACGCCCTTCACCGGAGAGACAACATGACCAATGCAAAATCAAGGCTCACGTACTATCATTGATGAAGCGCCGACTAGAAGGTGCCACCGAACGGCCGCTGAGGAACCCACTATGCATCATTTTGCGGCGGATATGCGGCGACATCGCCAACGCTTAATCACGCAGGACACAAGACGGTATAGGCGGTGGTGGTTATTTTTCGTCATTTTTACCAGGAAAGAACAGTAGATGACGAGGCCACTACAGAGGCGTTACAGCAGGCAACACGTACTATCGATGAGGCTACAGTGAATGCACTAAAGGAGGAAGTCTCATTCGAAGAAGTCGAAGGCACCCTGGACAAAGGTGCGGCCAATAAGTCTCCTGGGCCTGATGGATTGCCCATCGAATTCTACCGGACCTTCCGTGCCATCTTGATGTTATAATGTTCCGCGAACTTATGTCCCCAGACTGCGTTGTGCCGCCAACGATTGTAGAAGGACTTCTCCTAACGGTATACAAGCAAGGTGGAGGGCGATCAATTAATGACTATCGGCCTCTCACAATGCTGAACGCCAACTACAGGATTTTCGCCAGGCTTATGGTGGGCCGTATTAAGACGACTTTGCTGATGATTCTCGCCCCGCCCCAGAACAGACGCCGCAGCGGAGGGGGGAAGGCAATACACTCATGACCACATGGCCACGGGTGAGTGCGGGGACTTAACAGCGATCACCTCTGTGTCCCGTACGTGAGCGGCGATGGTCTCCATCGATTTCAATTGTTCCTTTTATAGAGTGCGCCATAACTACCTCCCACGAGTGATGGACTGTATGGGATTTCCCCGAACCCTCATTGACACCCTCTGGCGTCTTTGGACCGGTCAGTAGAAGGACTGTAGGACCAGTATTAATGAAGGTCTCTACGACAAGGTTGTCCACTTTCTTCCTACCTTTACGCAATCGAACTCGAGCCACTCCTCGGGGGCCTTAACCACACGCTATGAGGCATCACGCTGCGGGACTGCTGTCCGTTTCACATCTGCTGTGCAGCGAGCTACGTTAATTAAAGTATTAACTGTATTTTTCTTACTTGTCACTTCTTCCTTGTGTTTTTGCTTTTAGGAAGCTTTAATTTTTGAGTGCTAGTAATAGTGTTCCTTAGATTTCGTGTCTGTTTTGAATACAGTCAGAGAGAGTCCCTTTAGTCAGCCATAGTGCCAGTAGTGCTAGTATTTGTTTTGAATACAGAGACAGGAGGTGCTATTTTCATTGTTTTCAACAAGAAGTCTCTAGTAACCACAGTTTAGTCAGCTATCAGCCGCCTTTAGTGAATTAGCAGTCTAGTTAAAAGTTGATTAATTATCTACAGTAAATTGACTTCTTAGGATGGATAGGGTGTGTGACTGCTGTTTACGGACGGAGCAGGTGCTGGCCACTGTTCGCGAACAGCTGAACGTGTTGATGGCCGCGGTCAACCGTCTTCAGGCTGCTGATTCGGAGTGTAGTGGCAGTGGGGAGTCTGGTGCGTCGCATGGCACACCCCTTAGATTTCGTGTCTGTTTTGAATACAGTCAGAGAGAGTCCCTTTAGTCAGCCATAGTGCCATGCTTCACCCACGGTCCCTGCTGTCGAGACATCTTCGCGGGTACTCGGCGCTGTTGGGTCACCCTCTCTCCAAGGGGAGTGACGGGTTCAGCGGCGTTCGCGGCGCACGAGGCGCAGGGTCAATGTGGAGGCTGGCCGTGTGGCATTGCCCAATTTGCCTGTGAGTGAACATGTGGCCGCTCCTTCAGCAAGGTCCGAGCAGGCACACGGGGGGGAGGGGTTTATTAGTGACTGGGAGATCCAACGTTAGACGGGTGATGGAGACCCTTATGAAAATAGCAAAAAGGTCGGGGAAGAAGGCCAGTGTTCACTCTGTCTGCTTGCCCGGGGGGTCTCATCCGAGATGTGGAGGAGGCCCTGTCGGCGGCGGTAGAGAGCACTGGGTGCACCCAACTACAAATTGTTGCACATGTCGGCACCAATGACTCCTGCCGTCTGGGTTCAGAGGTCATCTTCAGTTCATACAGGCGGTTGGCGGAGTTGGTGAAGGCCAGAAGATTCGCTCGCGGGGCGGAATCTGAGCTAACTATTTGTAGTATCGTTCCCAAAACCGATCGCGGTACTCTGGTTTGGAGCCGAGTGGAAGAATTAAACCAGAGGCTCAGACGATTCTACGGAGATTTGGGGTGCAAATTTCTCGATCTCCGCTACCGGTTGGAGAAATGTAGGGTCCGCCTGAATAGGTCAGGCGTACATTACACGCAGGAAGTGGCTACAAGGGTAACGGAGGTGTGGAGTGCACATGTTGGTTTGTTGGGTTAGACAATTCCCTCCCTAGGCCCGACAAGACGACTGCTAAGCCACGACAAGGTAGTAATAGCCAAAACGCAACAGGGAGTAACAATATTAATGTGGTAATAGTGAACTGCGAGAACGTTTATAGAAAGTTCCCAGAACTGCTCTCATTAATTAATGGTCACAATGCCCACTTAGTACTAGGGACAGAAAGTTGGGTGAAACCAGATGTAAACAGCAATGAAATTCTAATCTCAGTTTGGAATGCATACCGCAGAGACAGGCTGGACAGTGAAGGGGGAGGAGTGTTTATAGCGATAAAAAGTGCAATAGTATCGAAGTAAATTGACGGAGATCGGAAATGTGAAATAATTTGGGTGAAGGTCACGATTAAAGCAGGCTCAGACATGGTAATTGGATGTCTCTATAGGCCCCCTGGCTCAGCAGCTGTTGTGACAGAGCACCTGAAGAAAAATTTGGAAAATATTTCGAGTAGATTTCCCCACCATGTTATAGTTCTGGGTGGAGATTTTAATTTGCCGGATATAGAGTTGAAGACTCAAACGTTTATAACGGGTGGCAGGAACAAAGAATCTAGTGAAATTTTTTTAAGAGCATTATCTGAAAACAACCTTGAGCAGTTAAACAGAAAAACCGACTCGTGGCGATAACATGTTAGACCTTCAGGTGACAAACAGACCCGAACTATTTGAAACAATTAACGCAGAACAGGGAAACAGCGATTATAAAGCGGTTACTGCATCGATGATTTCAGCAGTAAATAGAAATAATAAAAAAGGTAGGAAGATTTTTCTGTTTTAGTAAAAGTGACAAAAACCGGATTTCAGAGTACTTGACGACTCAAGACAAAAGATTTGTCTCAAGTACAGATATTGTTCAGGATCAGTGGACAAATTTCAAAACAATCGTATAATATGCATGTGATGACTATGTACCAAGCAAGATCGTAAGAGATAGAAAAGAGCCACCGTGGTACAACAACCGAGTTAGAAAACTGCTGCGGAAGCAAAGGGAACTTCACAGAAAACATAAATATAGCCAGAAACCTTTCAGACAAACAAAAATTTAGCGAAGCGAATTGTAGTGTGAGGAGGGCTATGCGAGAGGCGTTCAATGAATTCGAAAGTAAAGTTCTATGTACTCACGTGGTAGAAAATCCTAAGAAATTTTGGTCTTATGTCAGAGTGGCAGGAGGATCAAAATAAAATGTCCAGACACTCTGTGACCAAAATGGTACTGAAACAGAGGATGACAGACTAAAGGCCGAAATACTAAGGGTCTTTTTCCAAAGCTGTGTCACAGGGGAAGACTGCACTGTAGTTCCTTCTCTAGATTGTCGCACAGATGACAAAATGGTAGATATCGAAATAGAGGACAGAAAAATTAAAATCGCTTAAAAGAGGAAAGGCCGCTGGACCTGATGAGATACCAGTTCGATTTTACACAGAGTACGCGAAGGAACTTGCCGCTCCCCCCCCCCCCCCCCCCTCTTTCTTGCAGCGGTGTACCGTAGGTCTCTAGAAGAGCATAGCGTTACAAAGGATTGGAAAAGGGCACAGGTCAAGCAAGGTATCAAGAAGGGACGTCGAACAGATGTGCAGAACTATGGACCTCTATTTCTAACGTCGATCAGTTGTAGAATTTTGGAACACGTATTATGTTCGAATATAATGACTTTTCTGGAGACTAGAAATCAGAGTGGGTTTCGAAAAAGACGATCGTGTGAAACACAGCTCGCGCTACTCGTCCACTAGACTCAGAGGGCCATAGACACGGGTTCCCAGGTAGACACCGTGTTTCTTGACTTCCGCAAGGCGTTCGATACAGTTCCCCACAGTCGTTTAATGAACAAAGTAAGAGCATATGGACTATCAGACCAATTGAGTGATTGGATTGAAGAGTTCCTGGATAACAGAACGCAACATGTCATTCACAATGGAGAGAAGTCTTTACAAGTAAGAGTGATTTCAGGTGTGCCGCAGGGCAGTGTCGTACGACCGTTGCTATTCACAATATACATAAATGACCTTGTGGATAACATTGGAAGTTCACTGAGGCTTTTTGCGGATGATGCTGTGGTATATGGAGAGGTTGTAACAACGGAAAATTGTACTGAAATGCAGGAGGATCTGCAACGAATTGACGTATGGTGCACGGAATGGCAATTGAATCTCAATGTAGACAAGTGTAATGTGCTGTGAATACATATAAAGAAAGATCCCTTATCATTAAGCTACATTATAGCAAGTCAGCAACTGGAAGCAGTTAATTCCATAAATTATGTGGGAGTACGCATTAGCAGTGATTTAAAATGGAATTATCATACGAAGTTGACTGTCGGTAAAGCATATGCCAGACAGATTCATTGGAAGAATCCTAATGAAATGCAATTCGAAAACAAAGGAAGTAGGTTACAGTACACTTGTTCGCCCACTGCTTGAATACTGCTCAGCGGTGTGGGATCCGTACCAGATAGGATTGACAGAAGAGATAGAAAAGATCCAACGGAGAGCAGCGCGCTTCGTTACAGGATCATTTAGTAATCGCGAAAGCGTTACGGAGATGATAGATAAACTCCAGTGGAAGACTCTGCAGAAGAGACGCTCAGTAGCTCGGTACGGGCTTTTGTTGAAGTTTCGAGAACATACCTTCACCGATGAGTCAAGCAGTATATTGCTCCCTTCTACGTACTTCTCGCGAAGAGACCATGAGGATAAAATCAGAGCCCACACAGAGGCATACCGACAATCTTTCTTTCCACGAACAATACGAGACTGGAACAGAAGGGAGAGCCGATAGAGGTACTCAAGGAACCCTCCGCCACACATCGTCAGGTGACTTGTGGCGTTTGGATGTAGATGTAAACGTCACCTTTCGTTGTAGGGCATACGCTGACGACCTGCTACTGCTGGTTCGTTCCAATGATGAAGTTCGAAGCGTACTAACCTGGATCGAGCGATACGGACAGGCCGCAGGCAGTCTTCTTAACGCCAAGTCAGCGGCGTTGGATATTGGACATGATCTCAGACCGGAGTCCTCGCTCCCCTTCCACCAGTTTCTGATCTGCGATATTTGGGAATCACGTTCACGATTCATGTACGCAAAACAGCTGCAGCAAACTATCGACGGTTACTACAGCTCATACGCGTGATGGTGCGCCAGAACCTGCTCTGAGACTCGAATCAACTACAACGTGTTGAATACTTGAGCCTCTACGTGGCATCAAAACTCAACCATGTGCCTCGTCCTCCCACACCCGATGCAGATAGGTCGCCGGCCTCAGGCGGCCTTCAGTTACTCCATTTCCGTAGGTCATTTGTTTAAAGTACTATACTTGAAACCGGACAGGAAAGGGATTGGTCTATTCATAAATAAAAAAAAACTATTAGCGGTCCTACCATATCGACCACTCACAAATACAGATCTTCTTAAGTTTGTGAGAGACAAATTCAAGATACCAAGATTCCATGGTGTGTTTGTGTGGGATACATTACCGAAGACTATGTGGAAAAACGGTGAATGCGGTATTGTGAATTTAGATGTTGTTGGAGGCCCTGGCACCCACCGGGTATCATATGAAAAATGCGGATATCATCCACTATTTCGACTCATTTGGTGACCTGTAACCACCAGAAGAATTACATCGATACTTCACTCACAGAAGACGTGTGCTCTACAATTATGTGAATTTAGATGTTGTTGGAGGCCCTGGCACCCACCGGGTATCATATGAAAAATGCGGATATCATCCACTATTTCGACTCATTTGGTGACCTGTAACCACCAGAAGAATTACATCGATACTTCACTCACAGAAGACGTGTGCTCTACAATTATCGACGCTATCAGGACTTTAACACACACCTCTGAGGACATCTATGCATTATATTTCTCTTGTCGTTAAGAAAGAAGAAGAAGCATGCTATATAAGGAGGAGGTTTAAACACTCATTCATCAATCGAGGTTCAGATGCAAAGTCGTACATTTTGACGTCAGTAGGACGATCATCTGTATTGCGTACAAATTACTTCCAGCTAATTGATTTGAGCGTTGGTGAATGGAGTATTGCATTGATTGGACTAGAGACGTACAATAGCATCCCAGATATGAGACTAACAATAAACTGCATCTGGATATTAATGGTGAAAAAGATATTGTGGAAATAGAACCTGATGCATACAATATCGACGATTTAAACGAAGTCTTAAAACAGTCTGGTAAAGGTATTGAACTACGTGCAGTACACTTAAATCTGAAATAAAGACTTTAAATAGAACGATTGACTCTAACAAGAAAGGTTCAATAGGGCGCCTGCTGGGTTTCGCAAATGGGCAAGTTTTGAAGAAGAATCCAAGTAAATTTAACAAGTCGGATCAGACCGTGTCAGCAAAATCCGAGTCGTGTATAACATTGCAACGAACTCCTGTCTCAACGATAGTCTGATTGACACTATTTACGGATTCTTCCTCTCAGTTGCAAAGGGATATAAGATTGTTGAGACCCCTGCCAATGCAATATATCTTTCAGTGACAGTTCAGACATTGGACTACGTGGATCTGCGTATTGTGTACCAGAATAATCAACTTGTTGACTTTCATGGTGAGGAAATCATTGTACTGTTACATCTAAGGCAGGATGGGCGTACGGTCTAATGCAAGTGCACCCAGTCCACAGCATGCCACTTCGCTACCGAACAGCAAAGTGATAACATGTGCGAACTACGAGTTTCTTAAATCAGTTGACCTGAAGCCACGCAATGACGTCCTCACGCAATATAACCAGCCCAGTAGCTTAAGATGAGAGAATTATACATCAGAAATACTTCTCTCATAAACCTTACGCTTCAACCACGTTTAACAAGAACGATGAAATCAGGATTGTCATCCAGCACCTAGACGCACTCAGGCTTCCATGCAAGAGTTTCATATATCCAGAGGGGTCATTCAATAAAACCGACAGCAGCGATAAAGTGGGATCCAAACTGACACGTAACGCTTTAGCATTCCTGTTCCAAGAGCTACGCTATGAACTCAATGGGTCTGAGATCGATCGTACACGCAATGTCGGCATACCATCAACCCTTAAAACATATGTCTCGGCATCACCCGCAGATTTGCATGGTTTAGGAAATGTGGGATGGTTCATACACGATCCACAGGATAGAACAGTTGCAGAGTACAAGCGATTTACTGCATGCATACCTCTAAAAATGCTTATGGGCTACTTTGAGGACATGAGGCAGATCATTATGAACGCTAAACAGGAACTCATTCTGTTGTGGAGTGCGACGGACAATAACCTATACGTTCAAGGAGATCAACAGGAGACTATGATCACGATCAGTAAGACAATAAGGAAAATGCCTCACATCACTGTATCATAAGAGGAGCGTTTGAAGCTTTTAAAAGTTCTGAATTCAGGTACATTTCTGTCACTGGCATGTCGCTCGTGGGAGATTTTCGAGTACCGAGTGTTACCGACTGCTAGCAGACAAACGTGGGCTATTAAAACCTCCACCCATCTAGAGACACCTAGATTCATCGTACTTGCATTTTAGTTCGTATTTGAAGATGTTGCGTTTGTAGCGTACACACAAGATGCTTTAATGATAGAGACATTTTCAGCAAACATTTCATCACCAAGGTCTTTCAAGCATGTGAGGTGTACTAAGACATGGAAGAGTTCAAAGTGTTAACACACATTTCTAACCATGGAATTCACTTGGATGATCCCAGCATACCATTTAAAGAGATAGTAACTGCACTGAAATTATTCGATCGCATGGACACCATCGTCTATGTGAAGGGCTAGGAGAAGATCTCATGGATGCATTGAATGTTTGAATTTGCTTCTATTAAAGACCTGGAATTCTACAGCTGTCCTTCTATCTATCAACTCAAGAACATGTATGAAAAAACTGCTACTTTATCTGCTTATGAAAGTGTAAAATTAATTTTAAGTTGGACGAGAAATAAATGAATTTTTTTCCCTAACAATCCTTGTATACTTATTTTTTTTTTTTGAGACCTACATCCTCAGCATGTAAGTTTATCCATGATACTATGCCTGCCTCCGTCTATACCTAGATTCCACTGGAACTGTGTGTGACTCACCTCAGCCTTGCAAGCTGTCACCTGGGGAATAGTGCTAATTGTGCTATTAATAGACAGGCTTTCACATTCCTTGCCCATCGTCTGCAGTGAATGCTCTGAAAATGTTATGTTAAGGGTTCTTTGTCGTGTAGATGCGTGAGTGTGCAATGCAGATGTGGCTGCAGAATGTTCACAGATATGTTTTAACAAAAAAATAATGATTAGGTTTTTTAAAATATGAACAGTGATGTAGGGTAACGAATTTTTTTCGTTTATTAGTTTCAGTTCAATTCTCTAGATTACAATTTAGTTCATGATGTGCGAAATATATATATATATATATATATATATATATATATATATATATATATATATATATATATTGTTCTTGAGATACAGTTTAGTTCAATGCAGAGATACTTTTAACTTATTATTACTAGAATCCAGTACATGTTGGAGGTTCCTCAAAGGAAATATTTTTTTCCTTATAGAGCCACACTTAAAACTAAAAAGTATAGACTAACTTACATGCTAAATAGTATTACTAATAAAATGCCATCCAAACAGACTATATTGAACTGAGCTGCTCTATGAATTAATGTTCTCCTACTTAACCAGATGGCTCTAAAGTTTTTTGAAGTAGACATTTTCCATGAAGTAATTAATTAATTGAGTGGCTCCAACTTAACTAAACTGAAATATACATTTATCACTAAAATACTTATTATTAAAGTATTTTAATTGGATGGCCTCAACTTAACTGAGCAGCTCTGAGTATTTATTGAATCGGGTGGCTCTAGACATTTTCCACCTCAGACAGCTAAAATACTTTAATAATAGCAGTTAATTGGGTGGCTCTAAAGCGTTCAATCCAAACAGCTGTACTAACGAAAAAATTATTTGAATGGAAATAAAACTACTTTGACTGGATGGCTAGCGGTAGGTGAAGCTTAAACACTAATCTTTTTACACACACTCACACCCACCCCCCCCCCCCCCCCACACACACACACACACAAACATTGATAATTGATAATGAAAGAGAGACAATAATATATTTTTGTTTCAGCACATTCTGCTTATTTGTAAATATAAAGTCAGAATAATAGTTTTGGTTTCCATCACATAGTGCTTGTATATATAAGGAAATAATTTTTGTATTTATTTTCATTTCTTACATACACACACACACACACACACACACACACACACACACACACACACACACACATATATATATATATATATATATATATATTACACTCACAAACATACACACACACATAAATACATATTTTTACGCTTCCACATACACACACACACACATACACACACACACACACACACACACACACACACACACACACACACACACACACTCATACCACACATCACACTCACAACCAATAATTACAATATGATAAAAGAGCCACACTGTTTGATGCATAAACCCACCTACCCCATTCAAACACTCATTCTCTCTCTATATCTCAATCAGTGCCGTCCACTCCTACTTGTGCTTCAGGTAAATAGTGTGAATATGGGAGGGTTTCCACCCCATCCTCACAAATGACTCTTTTATGCTGCAACCATACAGGCACTGCAAATAGTTTTCAACTGTGAGAGCGCAAGATGCCGCACATTTAACACCCTTTTCCCATCTCGGGGTGCCCCCGTCTATTATACATTTTGGACATCAATCCCACAAACTCTACAATCGGTAAACCATTCGCCTCGTCTTTCATGAGACCGACAACCTTCTTGTTCTTAGGAACAATACCACAAGAATTATCGACCCCTCAAGAAGACGTGTCGAATTCTTTACCATGGCACCTAATTACTTCATATGGATTGCAATTCTTGATCAAGTAGATGAAGCTGTCTGTACCAATATAAAGCAACTTTGGTTCTATGAAATGAGATCTCACAAACTCATAGTGGGAGCAGTACATGTAGAATTGGGAAATATCCAGTATGCATATCACAAACTCTACTGCTGTCTTCGACGTCTGCACAGCAACAAAGTTTTCATTGAAGGTGTTGGCACACTTAAAATTTGTGCTGGCGATACACTTTCTCATGCCATAACGACCTTCCCATGCGGTTCTAATCAAAATATCGCGTTCATTTCTTACATTCTGCATAGTTTTCCAGAAAATGGAATTGTTCATTAATTTATAAAAACAAATTTCAGAATTATTGCTCACTACCGCCCTGTTTTCGGTATTTAGTTCAATATACTCCTTCAAGCAGGGGGATTGCTTGAAGGAGATAGCCCAATTGATCCTAACAAACTTCATCCCTAAGTTGAGGCACTGCTGGAGATTGCAATAATCAACAACATATCTCTGCTTATCTCCAACAGTAGCCATCAGTCTAGGGATGGTGCTTCCTTGCGGAATTTGTTGCTCTGGACATAACGGCAAGTCACTTGTCTCTCCATGCAAATTATTAGGATGTGTCATGTCTTCCTCTACCACATACCCTACATCAGAATCGGCCACAAGACCAATTATTTTTCAAACTAATCCCTTCAATTCGTCTTCAGGCACCCATCAAAACCCACAAACCGGCGCTGGCTGAATCATGACGTTCCCATATAAGTTATTCACATCTAAGTACATAATGCAACTCAAATCAAGAGATGCGTTAAACCCAACACCCATCCACAGGGTGCCTGTGAACGCATTGACCAAGTCCCCCACGGATCCCGCGCTCAAAAAATAAAAGCATTGCAGCATCAGTTAAAAGTTGAATGCTGCACCCCATTGTTTTGAGCATAGTGTCCCTGGACAACCCAGGTTCCGTGTAATAAATGGCGGGGTCCAGAGAGTACATGGCCATACACACACTCTGGAACTTTCCGAAACAATCTGCAAACAAACGCACGTCTGTGTCCATGTATGGTCTTGCATACTCTCCTAAATTGGGGATGCTGAATTCCCGCCAAACTTTCACGGCTTGCTCATAATCTGCTATATTTACGGCATCACTTGTGCGAGTGCTAGTAAATTTAGATATCAGAATGTGATTTTCACTCTGCAGCGGAGTGTGCGCTGATATGAAACTTCCTGCCAGATTAAAACTGTGTGCCCGACCGAGACTCGAACTCGGGACCTTTGACTTCCGCGGGCAAGTGCTCTACCATCCGAGCTACCGAAGCACGACTCACGCCCGGTCCTCACAGCTCGGTCGGGCACACAGCTTTAATCTGCCAGGAAGTTTCAAATTTAGATATGACGGGAAGCCTGGTTTGCTTGTGTTTTGCCATATTATCTACATAGTCGTATGGGAAAACTCCTTTCCTAGTCGTAAGTTGGAACTTTTCCTCATTAGGAAATACAGATCGAGTGACACGCATATCATTCTGAGGTAGAGTTTCTACGAGTTTCTGGAGTGAAATCTGCATAAAGCGTAAAGAGTCAAGGAAGCGGAGTGTAATTTTTGGCCTCATTAGTATTGAGAAAGAAATGTACTTCTCAACACGTTCAGGGAGGATATTGACCTGATCATTCCTCACACCGACATTAGCAGAGTGCTCAACGAGAAAAAGAGCGTCATACCCACTCAAATTATGAAAAAAAACCAGGTATGTGCCGTGGTAACTTATACTTCAAATCCCATGCATTATATGAGGTGCACCACGGAACTTGCCTGTAAGATGGCAATAATCTCTATGGCCAGTTTCCGGTTTTCTATCTAACAGCAGCCTTTTCATGCAAATCATAATCTTCCTTTGATTTGGTCATGGGAATGTTGGTGCTGTAGAGCTTATCAACTTCCCAAGAAAGTTTTTCAAGCTCAGTGAGAGCAGATATAGGCTCAGATCACAATATAGTAGTGATGAAGAGTAGGCTGAAGTTCAAAACATTAGTCAGGAAGAATCAATACGGAAAGAAGTGGGATACGGAAGTACTAAGGAATGAAGAGATACTGTAGTGTTGGCTCAAGAGCCAACACCGTGTCGCTACTGGAGGCCGAAATGCACGTGTCTAAATACACGCAGACTGGCATGAGGTCTGGAACAGGACAATGTCTTGAGAATTGCAATAAAGTACGAAAATCTTGTAATACTTAACTTAAATCCATAATCGGTGTACATTGCTCTATACACTGGTAATGACGCCTTGCTAGGTCGTAGCCAATGACTTAACTGAAGGCTATGCTATCGTCTCGACAAATGAGAGCGTATTGGTCAGTGTAGCTTCGCTAGCAAAGTCGGCTGTACAAATGGGGCGAGTGCTAGTAAGTCTCTCTAGACCTGTCGTGTGGTGGCGCTCGATCTGCTATCACTGACAGTGGCGACACGCGGGTCCGGCGTATACTAATGGACCGCGGCCGATTTAAAGGCTACCACCTAGCAAGTGTGGTGTCTGGCGGTGACACCACAGATACGTTTGAAGTTCTCTAACGCTATAGATACAGCAATAAGGAATAGCGCAGTAGGCAGTACAGTTGAAGAGGAATGGACATCTCTAAAAAGGGCCATCACAGAAGTTGGGAAGGAAAACATAGGCCCAAAGAAGGTAGCTGCGAAGAAGCCATGGGTTACAGAAGAAATACTTCAGTTTATTGATGAAAGGAGGAAGTACAAACATGTTCCGGGAAAATCAGGAATACAGAATTACAAGTCGCTGAGGAATGAAATAAATAGGAAGTGCAGGGAAGCTAAGACGAAATGGCTGCAGGAAAAATGTGAAGACATAGAAAAAGATACGATTGTTGGAAGTACAGACTCAGCGTACAGGAAAGTCAAAACAACATTTGGTGAAATAAAAGCAACGGTGGTAACATTAAGAGTGCAACGGGAATTCCACTGTTAAATGCAGAGGAGACAGCAGATAGGTGGAAAGAATACATTGGATGCCTCTATGAGGGTGAAGATTTGTCTGATGTGATAGAAGAAGAATCAGGAGTCGATTTAGAAGAGATAGGGGATCCAATATTAGAATCGGAATTTAGAGGAGTTTTGGACGATTAAGGTCAAATAAGGCAGAAGGGATAGATAACATTCCATCAGAATTTCTAAAATCATTGGGGGAAGTGGCAACAAAACGACTATTCACGTTGGTGTGTAGAATATATGAGTCTGGCGATATACCATCTGACTTTTAGAAAAGCATCATCCACACAATTCCGAAGACGGCAAGAGCTAACAAGTGCGAAAATTATCGCACAATCAGCTTAACAGCTCCTGTATCGAAGCTGCTTACAAGAATAATATACAGAAGAATGGAAAAGAAAATTCAGAATGAGCAGGGTGACGATTAGTTTAGCTTTAGGAAAAGTAAAGGGACGAGAGACGCAATTCTGACGTTACGGCTAATAATGGAAGCAAGGGTAAAGAAAAATCAAGACACTTTCATAGGATTTGTCGACCTGGAAAAAGCGTTCGACAATAGTAAATGGTGCAAGCTGTTCGAGATTCTGAAAAAATTAGGGGTAAGCTATAGGGAGAGACGGGTCGTATACAATATGTACAACAACCAAGAGGGAATAATAAGAGTGGACGATCAAGAACGAAATGCTCGTATTAAGAAGGGTGTAAGACAAGGCTGTAGCCTTTCGCCCCTACTCTTCAATCTGTACATCGAGGAAGCAATGATGGAAATAAAAGAAAGGTTCAGGAGTGGAATTAAAATACAAGGTGAAAGGATATCAATGATACGAATCGCTGATGACATTGCTATCCTGAGTGAAAGTGAAGAAGAATTAAATGATCTGCTGAACGGAATGAACAGTCTAATGAGTACACAGTATAGTTTGAGAGTAAATCGGAGAAAGACGAAGGTAATGAGAAGTAGTAGAAATGAGAACAGCGAGAAACTGAACATCAGGATTGATGGTCACGAAGTCAATGAAGTTAAGGAATTCTGCTACCTAGGCAGTAAAATAACCAATGACGGACGGAGCAAGGAGGACATCAAAAGCAGACTCGCTATGGCAAAAAAGGCATTTATGGCCAAGAGAAGTCTACTAATATCAAATATCGACCTTAATTTGAGGAAGAAATTTCTGAGGATGTACGTCTGGAGAACAGAATTGTATGGTAGTGGAACATGGACTGTGGGAAAACTGGAACAGAAGAAAATAGAAGCATTTGAGATGTGGTGCTATAGACGAATGTTGAAAATTATGTGGACTGATAAGGTAAGGAATGAGGAGGTTCTACGCAGAAACGGAGAGGAAATGAATATGTGGAAAACACTGATAAGGAGAAGGGACAGGATGATAGGTCATCTGCTAAGACATGAGGGAATGACTTCCATGGTACTAGAGGGAGCTGTAGAGGGCAAAAACTGTAGAGGAAGACAGAGATTGGAATACGTCAAGCAAGTAATTGAGGACATAGGTTGCAAGTGCTACTCTGAGATGAAGAGGTTAGCACAGGAAAGGAATTTGTGACGGGCCGCATCAAACCAGTCAGTAGACTGATGACCAAAAAAAAGAAAAAAAGGGAAGCCAAATCGCAGGATCGTACCCGACAAAAGACTCATAGCGGTTAAGTTTAGAAACATATCCACATACAAGTTAGAATGCTGCCTCTTAAGGTACGTGTTTTTGTGTGAACGTTGTATGCGAGGCTAAGGGGTTCCCTTCATGGCGAGTAATAGGAGCCAGCAGGCATTCAAAGTCGGCGTACACTACAAATGGACATCGCTGATGGTGGTGAGCATATTGAAATTTAATGAGGTTATTTTCCTCTGTGGGTATAATAACATGTACTGGGTCGTTGGAAGCACAATATAATAGATGTATCGCTAATAACTCGTTTGGTGAAAAATAATTGTCACCCTAAACAACAAATATGTTTCACACAAGAATCAGTGTATAGTTGGGAGGAAAGGATTTAGGACATGTCTTTGATCCAAAAATAGTGATAATTATCTCCTTCAGAGAAGAGCAGCACGTTTACATGCAGCTCTCGCTCACCTGCAAATTATGAGAAAGGGAGGCGGCCGACAATGGTGTGCTTGTCTTGCTCATCTGACTTGTCGTTATTCTTCTCCAGCCCATAAATGTGAACCGATATGCTGGTATTTTGCACCTCAAATATAGGTGTGTCCTGGTTCTTTACGGGGAACTCCATACCATCAAAGTTATAATATGTCTTAATATCACGGACTTTGTAACTGTTCGGTCGCTCAGGATGATCCCTGTAATTGTACTTTCTTTCGAAAGCCAGGATTTACCATGCAAAACAATCATTATCATACTGATTTTCGACAGTAGTGCATCTACTCTTGTTAGCTATATCTTTAGGGAGAATGATATAGCTAGACCCTCCATTTACCGGACCATAGACAGGTATATGGATGTCAAGGTGTGGTATATGGCTGAGTGCTTTAGCGGAGCCGCGTACTTCCATTAGGCCATAATAGCGCTCAAGATGGATTCATGATACCACTCAGAAATGAATGTGCTCCAAGAAATAACGCCATTATTACCCGATATATAGTGCAGAGTTGTAGGCTCTGCATCACCTTGATGTTTAGATGTGATCCAACTCGCAGCACAGTACTGCACTGCATTTAATGGCGTTAAATCTCGGATCGTCTAGGACTTTGAGGAGCTCGGTCTCCAAGACAGGGAGCCAAGCTTCCAAAAACCCGACAGGGTCGTGATACCTCCCTCCAGGATTCTTAATCCTTGTGAATGAGAAGCGCCCCTCAAAAGCCCTAGCGACTGCTGAGTATTCTAGAGTCGTCATTATACCATTATTCTATTGTCCTTCATTATCAATAGGATGGGGGAGAGCACTACTGCTAACCATAGAATAATCAATGTTACTTTTACTACTACTACAACTAGTAGTCCATCCTGTAGATGACACAGCTGGTGAGGGTGCGTCAGCTATAGGGTCAGGTATGCGCATGGGTACATGCACCTTTCACTGATGGTGTGGGCGAACTGTCTGAGGAGGCGGAGGTGGTGATGGTTGGTGGGAACAACTAGGCTGCAGTGATGGTTCCCGGGGTCTGATGTTCCCATTACCGACCGGTGAGGTGGGAGACAGATGCTCTTCTTCTTCTTTTTCTGCTGGCTGAGTTGCCTATGGGTGCCAGAGGGCTTGTGGCGGTCCGGTGGCAGGTGCTACTGCCGGCTGTCGCGCAGCTGTGATCGGCGCTATACACGCCACTGCGTGTCTCTGTGTTGTGTGGCCAATTCCCACCCCTGCAACCACTGCTCTAAATACACGACGTACTTCGTGATATATGCCTGTAACATAAATAAGAAAAAATAAGTTTAATGATCTAGATTTAAGACAATAAATAATAAGACTAAATAATGGTAATAATTTGCTGTAATGATAAATTCAAAAACATTCTCCTTCTCCACCCTGGCTCCATGGCTTGAGCATCTCATCAGCACATTCAGTGAGGTCTTCCCCCCACTCAGGTATATCATCCGCCTCATCTAAAAGGGTCATACACTTGCGCCTTTCGGATTCTTCTCCATCCACAACGGCCAACATCTCACGAACCCAATCAGCGATTTCAACCCCGCCTTGCTCTGCTTGCATGAAACAATTGGTGACTCCCTCCCAATGCATAGAATCATCTAGAGTGAAAAGAAAATAATATTTCTCGGACAACTCAATTTAGGCACTTAGAAAACTAATATATATTATACCAAATTATTTTATCTAAGAACTAAGTTTTGCAAATGTACTTACATTTGCACTGTGCTCCAGCCCTCTCGACCTCTAGCTGATTGGCTAGCTCAGCCAACATGCGGGGGATGAATTCTAAAAAGATGGAAAAGGCCGAGTATGACATCCAGTATGGAAAAAATCTCTGTAGCACACACACACACACACACACACACACACACACACACACACACGCACTACCTGTTAAAGGGCGCAGCAGTCTGTGTTGACTGCAGTTAAAACAGATATAACATAGAACATAGAACACACACACACACAGATCAGTTAAAGGACGCAGCAGTCTGTGTTGTCTGTGGTCAAAAAACAGATAGAACACAAACAAACAATAAACATACGCAGAATCCATTAAAGAGGGCAGCAGTCTGTGGAGTGTGGCTCAAACAGATATTTGAACACAGGAAACACATAACACAGGGACAATCCGTTAAAGGACACAACAGTCTGTGGACTGTGACTCAAATAGATATTTGAACACCGAAAAAGTACTTACCAGGTAATTGATCTTCATCTTCTTAGCTGCACATGAAAGTACAAACGATTGGCATCTGAGAAGTTCGTAGAAGTACAGAAGCAGAATCACGGTGAGTTCGGTTGGGGCTTGGCTCATATAGCTTCTATGACGTCGAATCACGTCACTGATGCAGTAGTCAATAGGAGTGCAGCATTATAGGGGGTGGGAGGGTGCTACATCATGAATGAATGATCAGTGCACTCCTAGTGGAAAAACCTCGACCTTGTCATTAGATCATTGAATCTTCAAGTGATATATTCAGTTCTTGAATATCATTAAAATTGGATTGGAATTCAGTACTTAGGTTATTCATACATTAGATTCGCGATGGGTCACGTGTGTTCCATTAGAATCGCTAGCATATTTCTAGAAGACGATCTGTGACATCAGTATGCATGTGCGGGCTGGAGGCTGTGATGTACCTATTCGCGCACTGTGGGCTATACACGTGGCACATGCCCCATTAGAATCGCATGAAAGAGAAGCAATGCAGCATATCTTTCTCAGCCCTTAACTGCAGATAGGGGGGGGGGGGTGGGGAGGGCTGGTGGGACTTTCACATACTGTGATCAACTATCTTGGATTTTGTAATGGGAGTGCGCTCTAGTGACAGTACTGTGTACTAGGTCACTGGGGCCTCGTGGTGAAAACACTGTTTCCCACCATCTTGGATAATGGTACATGCATCATCAGCTGATGTCATGTCTGTCATCTTGGACGACAGTGCCCTCTGCTGGTGGTTGTATGTACTAGGTCAGTTGGAGTCTGGACCTCGTGGTGAACACACTGGATGGCTGTACTGCATGAAATTGTATAAATAAAGACTGGTGCATGCAAAATAAAGACTCATATCTGGCACTGGCTGAGTCCTTTTCCCGCAAATCCCTAGGAGGAGGTGGTGGTCGGGTGACTTAGGTTAGTCAAAAGGCCCTTTCTTTCGCGCTATTTTCTTAGGTTAGTAGAAACACCTGAATTGACCTTTCTTTACCACCAAAATTCAAACTTGGTATCACTTCCTAGGAACAGGTAGTGGTCAGGGGACTTAGGTTAGAGGGGGTATGCCAAGTGACCTATCTGCCCTTGATTTTCTTAGGTTAGTGCAGGTAACCTAGGTGTGATACATTATCCTGTTGGAATTCGAACTTCCAGCTACTTTTTCTGGGGCAGGGGAGGGGAGAGGGGTTAGGTTAGTGTAGGTAGCCCAATTGACATATCTTCCCACCAAAATTCAAACTTTCCACAAAAAGCTCCCTTCTTGGATGACGTCACGGCTGCCATCTTGGATGACGTTATTGCCTCCATCTTGGATAACGGTTCTTTGGGCCAGAACTTACGTTGTCCCAATACTCTGGGATTAGTCAACGTCAGGGCAAGAGCAGCTGCCCTTTACATGAGCAACATGTGGAAACAATTGATAAGTCAACATCCTTCTCTCACGGATGGTTTACTACAGGTTCTGATGCCAGTCTCTCCTGTCCCGCCTGTGTTGGTTGGGCACATCACTCCACTGCTCTCCTACGTGTCGACCTTCATTCTTGAATACAGCTACATAAGCCCGAAACTCCACGCCACACGTCCACCAAAGGCGAAAGATTCTTATACCAACACTCTGTGGGCTGTTCCACATAATGTGGTGGACACCAAGTATCCTACAGTTCATTGGTCAAGAAAGTGGAAAACGATACACCACAACTTTCTGTCGACCACAGTGCATTCATAGTGGTATCAGATCGCCAGCAAAACATATGCACACCACTGCAGCTTCACGCTATTGGACTAACAATCTCCCCTTATTGCCCAGATAGTCACCTCTTGGACACCGATGAACATCGTTTTACATGTGTGTCATCGTCCAGAGTTTGGCTACTAACACAGAAGATATTAGCTTGTTACCTCCCTGTCACACCTGATATGGTTGACCTTCAGACCCTCCTTTGTCCAGATGACTCTTACTTTCCTACCGCAAAATGTCATGTGCTTACATGGTTCAAAGGACTTACCGTCGCCTATATCTTTATCAACGGAGAGAAAGAGCAGCTTGATTACTGGTGGTATGTACAAAATGCTCACAATGCCCTCGAATGCACACCGAGATACTGTACGATCTTTGCAAATTATTTACACAGTGTTTCGTTAACCCCCCCCCCACTCAGTTGGGGAGTGCCACGCTTCGGTTAATGTTCTGCGCCGCATCACACTTACAACGTCCTGTCAGAAATGCGAGAACAACGATATGGGTAATTCATGGACTGCTGTTTTCCTTGAAGCACTAGCGAAGCAGAATGCCTCCATTGCAGCTACCCTTCTAGGGCGCTGTTGAAGATATCAGATACCGATGGCGATTTAACAAATGGAACCGGTTACATTTATTGAAGAACTTTTTTCGCTGGAATTGTATTAGTGATTTACATTTTTATTTTTTTGTTTATTCTTTGAATGCCACCTTTATTGTTGTAACATTCAGTTTCCAGAATTATCATTTGTACACATTTCCTAAATGCAAAAAAAAAAAAATTGAAAAGGCGGTAGCATCTCTGATTCATAATGAAAACGTCTTCAGTCCCGGGTTCCAATCCCACCGCTGCCTAAATTTTGATTAATTATCAGCATTGGCGGCCGAAGACTTATGTCATAAGAAGTCACCACGCTTTCTGCCAACGACCTTGTCAAAGAGGGTGGCGGAGTGGACAGCGGTTCGGGGCAGTCTCTTGGCCTAGGAGTGGGAAACTGCCCATAAAGGCGGAAGAATCAGCTATGATCAACGGCATGAGAATGCAGAAGGCAATGGCAACCGCAGCGTTAAAGACACATAACGTGTATTCAAAGGACATTTTGCCTGTAATAGAAGAAGTGTCATGATCATCTCTCCATTGGCAAAAGATTCCGAAGTAGTCCCCCATTCGGATCTCCAGGAGGGGACTGCCAAGGTGGGGGGGGGGGGATACTATGAGAAAAAGACTGAATAATCAATGGAAGTGGAATGTCAGAAGCCTGAACGTGGTAGCGAAACTAGAAAATCTGAAAAGGGAAATGCCAAGGCTTAATCTAGATATAGTTGGTGTCATTGAAGTGAAGGGGAAAGAAGACAAGGATTTATGGTCAGATGAGTATAGGGTAATAACAACAGCAACAGAAAATGGTATAACATGAGTAGGATTCGTTATGAATAGGAAGGTAGGACAGAGAGTGTGTTACTCTGAACAGTTCAGTGATAGGGTTGTTCTTATTAGAGTCGGCAGCAAACCAATACAGACAACGATAGTTCAGGTATACGTGCCGACGTCGTAAGCTGAAAATGAAGAGAGAGGAAAGTGCATGAGGATATTGAAAGGGTAATACAGTATGTAAAGGGATATGAAAATGTAATAATCATGGGAAACTGGAAGAAGAAAAGGTTCCAGTAGAATATGGGCTTGGGGCAAGGAACGACAGAGGAGAAGACTAATTGAGTTCTGTAACAAGTTCCTGCTAGTAATAGCGAATACTCTGTTCGAGAATCACAAGAGGAGGACGTGCACTTGGAAAAGGCCGTGTGATACGAGAAGAATTCACTTAGATTACATCGTGGTCAGACAGAGATTCCGTAATCAGATACTGGATTGTAAGGAGTACCCAGGATCAGATATAGACTCAGATCACAATATTGTAGTGATGAAGAGTAGGCTGAAGTTCAAGACATTAGCCTGGAAGAATCAATATATAAAGAAGTGGAATACAGAAAAACTAATGAATGACAAGATACGGTTGAAATTATATGTGGCTATAGATACGGCAATAAGGAATAGCTCAGAAGGCAGTACGGTTGAAGTGGAATGCACATCTAAAAAGGGCCATCACAGAATTGGGGAAGGACAACAGGGATACAAAGAAGGTAACTGCAAAGAAACCAAGGGTAACAGAAGATATACTTCAATTGATCGATGAAAGGAGGAAGTACAAACATGTTCTGGGAAACTCAGGAACTGAGAAATAAAAGTTTCTGAGGAATGAAATAAATAGGAAGTGCAGAGAAGCTAAGGCGAATTGGCTGCAGGAAAAATGTGAAGAAATCGAAAAGGAAATAACTGTCGGAAGGACAGACTCAGCATACAGGACACTAAAAGCAAGGGTGATAACAATAAGAGTGCAACGGTAATTTCACTGTTGAAGGCAGAGGAGAGAGCGGGTAGGCGGAAAGAATACCTTGAAAGCCTCTATGAGGGGGGTGACTAGTCTGACGTCATAAAACAGGAAAAAGGAGTCGGTTTAAAGGAGATTGGGTTTCCAGTATTAGAATCAGGATTTGAAAGAACTTTGGAGTACTTACGATCAAATAAGACAGAAGGGATAGATTACATTCCATCATAATTTCTAAAATCATTGTGGGAAGTGGCCACAAAACGACAATGCAAGTTGGTGTGTTGAAAGTGTGAATCGGGCGAGATACAATCCGACTTTTGGAAAAGCATCTCCGTACAATTCCGAAGACGGCAAGAGCTGACAAATGACAGAATTACTGCACAATCAGCTTAACAGCTCACGCATCCCAGTTGCTTACAAGAATAATACAGAGAAGAACGGAAAAGAAAACTGAGGGTACGCTAGATGACGATGACTTTGGCTTTAGGAAAGGTATAGGAAGGAGAGAGGCAATTCTCACGTTGCGGTTAATAATGGAAGCAAGACTAACGAAAAATCAAGACACTTTCATTGGGTTTGTAGACCTGGAGAAAGCATTCGACAATTTAAAATGATGCAAGATGTTCGAAATTCTGAGCAAAGCAGGGGTAAGCTATAGGGAGAGACGGGTCATATACAATATGTGCAACAGCCAAGAGGGAATAATGAGAGAGGACAACCAAGAACAAAGTACTCGTATTAAGAAGGGTGTAAAACAAGGATGTAGCCTTTCTCCCCTACTGTTCAATCTGTAAATTGAGGAAGCAATTATGGAAATATAAGTACGGTTCCGGAGTAGAACTGAAATTCAAGGTGAAAGGATATTAATGATACCGTTCGCTGATGACATTGGTTTCCTAAGTGAAAGTGAAGAACAATTACAAGATCTCCCGTTGGAATGAACTGTCTAATAAGTATAGAGTATGGATTGGGAGTAAATTGAAGAAAGACGAAGGTAATGAGAAATAGTAAAAATAAGAACAGTGAGAAACTTAACATCAATATTGATGGTCACGAAGTAGAATTTAAAGAATTCTGTTACCTAGGCAGTAAAATAACCAGAGACGGACGGAGAAAGGACATCAAAAGCAGACTAGCAGTAGCAGAAAGGGACATTCCTGGCCAATAGAAGTCTACTAATATCAAATATCGGCCTTAATTTGAGATAGAAATTTCGGAGAATGTAAGTCTGGAGTACAGCATTGTATGGTAGTTAAACATGGACTGTGGGAAAACAGGAACGGAAGAGAATCGAAACATTTCAGATGTGGTGCTACAGACGAATTTTAAAATTTAGGTTGAGTGAAAGGTTAGGAGTGTGGAGGTTCTGCGTGGAATCGGAGAGGAAAGGAATATGTGGAAAACACTGATAAGGAGAAAGGACAGGATTATAGGACATCAGTTAAGACATAACAGAATGACTTCAATGGCACTTTAGGGAGCTGTAGAGGACAAAAACCGTAGAGGACGACAGAGATTGGAATACATCCCGCCAATAATGGATGACGTAGGTTGCAAGTGCTACTCTGAGTGAAGAGGTTAGGACAGGAGAGGAATTCGTGGCGGGACGCATCAAAGCAGTCTGTTGACTGATAAAAAAATTGTTTTTTTCTTTAGCATCGTTAGCTAACACTGCATTCCATATTTTCAGACCAGATTTACAGGTTTATGGTTTACTTTTCAATAATACCTCAATATTTACTTCCTCATTCATTTTCAATGTTGTCTTTAGTTTCAAGCCTATGTTTGTTTCCTCCATCTTTCCCATATTTAAATCTTCAAAATAACTAGGAAGTGATCAGAGCCTATTTCGTTACCTCTAAACACATGAATATCTCGAATGTGACACCTTATTTTTTTATTAGCTGCTACATTGTCAATTATTGAGATTGAACCTCTTGTATATCAGGTGTATTTATGTATGTCATCCCTTCTGGAGAAGGTATTTGTTATTTTTAACTACTTAAATAGAGTAAAATCGCTTAATTTCTTGCCATATTCAGTCAAAGTTATTTCGCCAAGTGTGCCTGCTGTATCTTCTATTGGTACCTTCCCAGGTCTTGCATTTAAATCTCCTAATATTAACAAATGATCAGTTTCATTATATTTGTGTACTTGTTTTTGCAGCTCTTCGTAAAATATTTCAGAAACTTCGCGTTTTCCTTCATCAGGCACCTACAATTCTATGACACACAAATGTCTCCTATCAATTCTGACTCTAGTCATAAAAATATTTTCTTTAAGTTTTTCATCTGTGGAAATGCCTACAACAGTAGCTGCTTATTTCATTAGTTCGACTCTAGTGTGCATTAATGTGTTATTATTTCAATCTTTTGTTCCTTTAATTTCATTTCTTGCTTCTGATACTAAACCAATTTTTTCATTTCGTTGTTTCAAAGTTTTTATAAGATAATAAGGCACAGCTGCAAAATATTAACGCAAATTCCTTACAGACGAATGGAAAAACCAGTAGAAGCCGACCTCGGGGAAGATCAGTTTGGATTCCGTAGAAATATTGGAACACGTGAGGCAATACTGACCCTACGACTTATCTTAGAAGCTAGATTAAGAAAAGACAAACCTACGGTTCTAGCATTTGTAGACTTAGAGAAAGCTTTTAACAATGTTGACTGGAATACTCTCTTTCAAATTCTGAAGGTGGCAGGGGTAAAATACAGGGAGCGAAAGGCTGTTTACAATTTGTAGAGAAACCAGATGGCAGTTATAAGAGTCGAGGGACATGAAAGGGAAGCAGTGGTTGGGAAGGGAGTGAGAAAGGGTTGTAGCCTCTCCCCGATGCTATTCAATCTGTATATTGAGCAAGCAGTGAAGGAAAAAAAGACAAATTCGGAGTAGGTATTAAAATCCATGGAGAAGAAATAAAAACTTTAAGGTTCGCCGATGACATTGTAATTCTCTCAGAGACAGCAAAGGACTTGGAAGAGCAGCTGAACGGAATGGATAGTGTCTTGAAAGGAGGATCAACAAAAGCAAAACGAGGATAATGGAATGTAATCGAATTAAGTCGGATGATGCTGAGGTAATTAGATTAGGAAAAGAGACACTTAAAGTAGTAAAGGAGTTTTGCTATTTGGGGAGCAAAATAACTGATGATGGTCGAAGTAGAGAGGATATAAAATGTAGACTGGCAATGGCAAGGAAAGCGTTTCTGAAGAAGACAAATTTGTTAGCATCGAGTATAGATTTAAGTGTCAGGAAGTCATTTCTGAAAGTATTTGTATGGAGTGTAGCCACGTATGGAAGTGAAACATGGACGATAAATATTTTTTACTAGAAGGGAATAGAAGCTTTCGAAATGTGGTGCTACAGAAGAATGCTGAAGATTAGATGGGTAGATCACATAACTAATGAGGAGGTATTGAATAGGATTGGGAAGAAGAGAAGTTTGTGGCACAACTTGACTAGAAGAAGGGATCGGTTGGTAGGACATGTTCTGAGGCATCAAGGGATCACCAATTTAGTATTAGAGGGCAGCGTGGAGCGTAAAAATCGTAGAGGGAGACCAGGAGATGAATACACTAAACAGATTCAGAAGGATGTAGGTTGCAGTAGGTACTGGGAGATGAAAAAGCTTGCACAGGATAGAGTAGCATGGAGAGCTGCATCAAACCAGTCTCAGGACGGAAGACCACAACAACAACAACAACAACAAGTCCTTTGTGTCAAAATTTCTTCTTGTATTCCACCTACACACAATATATCTTTAACATCAACTCGTTTTCCTTCATCATGGTCCTGTCCTTGACTTTAACTATCCAGATTATTCCTTAGAGACGTATGCGTTATGGTTTTTCTTATAAATATGGGTAATCAGTCCATTGCACAACCTCCAGCCTGGGGGACTGGGCTTTAAATTGGAGTACCTTCTCGTACATAGAATGCCGACCAGGGCTGAAGAAATCTACCTCTTCCTTTCTTGTCTGTTAATTGAACCCCAGCAGAGAGGGTAATATTTTCTTGTTTCAAGAAAAGTCGTTCTAGCGTGAATAAATTTCAACAGTCAGACAGTCTCAGTAACTTCCATATGTAACAGACTACGATAATTTAACCACCGTGCGAGGTTTAAGTCCAATAGGCAGTGTTCAGAGGTCTTTTTTAGGATTACTGCATACTCTAACAACAAAAATTAAAAGGGTTAATATAACTGCATGTTTGCTTCAACGCCATCAGTTTGCTCACTGAACGTTCGTATACAGTATTACTTACGGTGAATAGCTATGATACGTTAACGTCTGTGATGTGCTGGACACGTCACCGTTATGAAGCTGCCAGCTCCGCAAAGCTGAACTTCATGGCGGCCGCATCGAGCACCGCCTGCGGGGTAGAAGGCGGGCCGCGACCGCGCACTGTGGAGCAGCGAGGCTTTAGGAGAGAGGCCGTTACTTCGCATCAAGTGAATGGTCAACTCGGCCGTTGGGCCGTATCATCAAATTCAAATTTAAGTTTTCTTGATAGACTGGTCGCTGGGCCTAACTGTTTCAGATGTGTTTCATTTAATTGTTCCCATTGCGGACGATTATTTTTTTAAAAAAATGAAAGTCGATGAGAATAACACACTTAACGATCCAGCACTTCCACTAACCTCTCACTCTCCAACAATGTTAACTTCCTAAGAACAAAATAACAACTGAGTCCTATCAAAAGACACATCCTCTAGCAAAGGGTGGATAACATTATTCAAGTGGCGGCTCAAAGTATGGTGTGCACTACGGTCTCTTCCCCAGGGGGTGTGCCCATCGCAGCTGGTACTTGTTGCCAAGAAATGAGACACGCCTCCAACTGATGAAACTGCGTCATGTGTTGCTGCTATATAATAATGAATTCAGTTCATTTCACGAACAAATCAATCGACGAGTTTATTTAGGAATTAATCGCTCACCTACTAGTTATTTCGATCTTGTGCCCTCAGATACTTAACTTTCCTGCTCCTTATTGAACAAACCTCAAGAACATTCGTTTCTGGGCGAAAATATATTAAAATATAGTTCGGCGACAAATTTCACTCAGAACAAGAAGATTTCTACATATGCGGAATTCGTTAACTACCTGAGTATTTTCAGGCTGCTTTAGATCATATGAAACTATGTACAGGTTACAATCAACAGGCGAGATCGCAATGATATTTGTTTCTTTACCGGTTTAGTTTGTATCTTGGAGAAAGTAGCTGAAGTCCTTGTGCCTAATTCGGGCGTCGTAGAGTAACCTTTTTATACACAGTTCGGCCGTGGTTCTGGGTGGCAATGTTTGGACAAGGGCTTCGTAAGGTTAATTATGTATGCAGCAACACGTTTACGAAATTTCCATCCGGTTCCTCTTCGGCAACCACGATTTTCCATTGTTCTGGCAGGAAGGATGGTAACCACGAAAAGATGTACAATGGTCGTTAGTGACATGTGTTTATTGCAGAGCAACACATACCACTGAATATGCGGAAATTAGTAGTTATAATTCTGCCATATGACAGTCCACGAAGACAATGAATTTTGTGTCGAAATCAGTCAATATTATGTCGAAATCAGCGAATATGGTGTTGAAATCAGTGAAATTGTGCCATAATAAAAGTCGGTTCATATGAAATATGATACAGACTGTCACAGTAGTCTTTTCTTCACAACTCTTTCTTTCGTACATACAGAAATTCTCTACTCTACATCCAGTGGTATGCTGTTAGTGTACTGCACAACAAGGGACAGTAGCTATGCCGTGACTGTATTATACGATTATTACTGTGAACTATGGCAGTATATAGCATACATAAAGTATATATGTATGAAATTTTAATGTTTTTCCTCTGTAACTGTTGTGGTATTGCATAGATTTTTTAGGGAACTCTCAAAAATACCTATATAGCACATGGTATCACGTAACATTCGGCCAGTGCGGGCGGTATTTGGATCGTGATACATTACCCGTGCTGAAATGGACCGTTTACCAATTGCCGAAAAGGTCGATATCGTGTTGATTTATGGCTATTGTGATCAAAATGCCCAACGGCCGTGTGCTATGTATGCTGCTCGGTATCCTGGACGACATCATCCAAGTGACCGGACCGTTCTCCGGATAGTTACGTCATTTAAGGTAACAGGAAGTGTTTAGCCACATATGAAACGTCAACCACGACCTGCAACAAGTGATGATGCCCAAGTAGGTGTTTTAGCTGCTATCACGGCTAATTCGCACATCAATAGCAGACAAATTGCGTGGGAATAGGGAATCTCAAAAACGTCGGTGTTGAGAATGCTACATCAACATCGATTGCACCCGTCCCGTATTTCTATGCACCAGGAGTTGCATGGCGACGACTTTGAACGTCTTGTACAGTTCTACCACTGGGCACAAGAGAAATTACGGGACGATGACAGATTTTTTGCAAGCGTTCTATTTAGCGACGAAGCGTCATTCACCAACAGCGGTAACGTAAACCTGCATAATATGCACTATTGGGCAACGGAAAATCCACAATGGCTGCGACAAGTGGAACATCAGCGAAATTGGCGGGTTAATGTATGGTGCGGCATTATGGGACAAAGGATAATTGGCCCCCATTTTATCGATGGAAATCTAAATGGTGCAATGTATGCTAATTTCCTACGTAGTGTTCTACCGATGATACTATAAGATGTTTCACTGACTGACAAAATGGCGATGTACTTCCAACATGATGGATGTTCGGCACATAGCTAGCGTGCGGTTGAAGCGGTATTGAATAGCATATTTCAGGACAGGTGGATTGCTCGTTGAAGCACCATACGATGGCCCGCACGTTCACCGGATCTGACGTCCCCGGATTTATTTCATCCACCGACAACTCCTGACAACATGCGTCAGCGCTTTGTCAATGCATGTGCGAACATTAAGGAAGGCGAACTACTCACTGTTGAGAGGAATGTCGTTACACGTATTGCCAAATGCATTGAGGTTGACGGACATCATTTTGAGCATTTATTGCATAATGTGGTATTTACAGGTAATCACGTTGTAACAGCATGCGTTCTCAGAAATGATAAGTTCACATAGGTACATGTATCACATTGGAGCAAACGAAATAAAAGGTTAGCATCCTTCAGTCAGACAAACTAAGTGATGCTGGATACTTTTATACTGGTAATGGAGATCAAGCCATGTGTTTCATTAATGGCGGAGGCTTGAAACTTTGGGATTAATTGCAGGACGCATGAGTTGCAAGTGCTCTGCGGTTTTCGTGGTGTTTCTGTGTGATTCTTGTGAAGTGAAAAGATTTTCTATGTACTACACTTATATGTGACAACAAAGTTGTATTAATAACAGCAAAGACAGCAACTAATATTTCTCGATATCTTTATGGAGCAGTAATTGGTGTTAACCTGAAGGGACAAGTGCTTCGTCGTCTGAAACCTGTATGTTGTTGTTTTCATGGAGACACATTGCTGCCTGCGCTAAACGAGCCCCTTCTCCATCATTGTATAATATGTGAATTCTCTATCATTGTATAATATGTGAAAGAATTCTGTTTTAGTTGCAGTAAGAGTTTTCTGTAAGTAGCAAATTCATTATCAACGAATATTTCTGATATTTATAATTTTAACTGTGTTACTTTCATTCATATCAACGAATATATGAATAGCATGGGAACTATATAGTTCACAATACAGTAATTTGTTACATTACCTAAGTATGTTGTATCTGACAGAAAACGCTTCACACATTTTTACATCGATAACTTACAGTCTGGTACTTTGTTAAAAGTGAAAAATAACTTACTGTTGTCAAAAAAAATACATTTTTCTTTTCCTTCATCAACTCCAATAATCATTCTGCAATAAATTTAGAAAGACTCCTTTTACATCTTTAAATTCAGTATAAAACAAACAGCACTAATATAAGCACGTGTATCATCTCTAAAACCACTTAAATGAAGCTTCTGTTTAAAGGAGTAACACTGGTAGATTTCGGCATTTCATACATGCATAACATTATAAATCTGTTCAGGATTTTAACTTGTTTTAGCGTACCAACCTCTATTTATCACGAATATATGCTTTTCGCAGTCTTGTCCCACTGTTTTAGATGTCATCTTCTGTAGATGTACATTAGACCAAAGTTGATCAGTCGCAATTTTTTAAAACTCCGTCCTAGTTCTGCAACTGTATATAGTTATTATTTCAGTATTACAATCAGCACTTCAAGTTTCCGCCTTAAACCACACATTCTGCCATTTGCGAAGATTAACTCCCAATTGTCCTTATTCAGAATCTGTTCGGTCTGGTATTACAGCTTATTTACGCCATCATAACGGTATCACAAGTCAGTCTACTGACTGGTTTGATGCGGCCCGCCACGAATTCTTTCCTGTGCTAACCTCTTCATCTCAGAGTAGCACTTGCAACCTACGTCCTCAATTATTGCTTGACATATTGCAATCTCTGTCTTCCTCTACAGTTTTTGCCCTCTACAGCTCCCTCTAGTAGCATGGAAGTCATTCCCTCATGTCTTAGCAGATGACCTATCATCCTGTCCCTTCTCCTTATCAGTGTTTTCCACATATTCCTTTCTCTCCGATTCTGCGTAGAACCTCCTCATTCCTTACCTTATCAGTCCACCTAATTTTCAACATTCGTCTGTAGCATCACATCTCAAATGCTTCGATTCTCTTCTGTTCCGGTTTTCCCACAGTCCATGTTTCACTACCATACAATGTTGTACTCCAGACGTACATCCTTAGAAATTTCTTCCTCAAATTAAGGCCGGTATTTGATATTAGTAGACTTCTCTTGGCCAGAAATGCCTTTTTTGCCACAACGAGTCTGCTTTTGATGTCCTCCTTGCTCCGTCCGTCATTGGTTATTTTACTGCCTAGGTAGCAGAATTCCTTAACTTCATTGACTTCGTGACCATCAATCCTGATGTTAAGATTCTCGCTGTTCTCATTTCTACTACTTCTCATTACCTTCGTCTTTCTCCGATTTACTCTCAAACCATACTGTGTACTCATTAGACTGTTCATTCCGTTCAGCAGATCATTTAATTCTTCTTCACTTTCACTCAGGATAGCAATGTCATCAGCGATTCGTATCATTGGTATCCTTTCACCTTGTATTTTAATTCCACTCCTGAACCTTTCTTTTATTTCCATCATTGCTTCCTAGTTGTACTGATTGACGAGTAGGGGCGAAAGGCTACAACCTTGTCTTACACCCTTCTTAATACGAGCACTTCGTTCTTGATCGTCCACTCTTATTATTCCCTCTTGGTTGTTGTACATATTGTATACGACCCGTCTCTCCCTATAGCTTACCCCTACTTTTTTCAGAATCTCGAACAGCTTGCACCATTTTATTTTGTCGAACGCTTTTTCCAGGTCGACAAATCCTATGAAAGTGTCTTGATTTTTCTTTACACTTGCTTTCATTACTAGCCGTAACGCCAGAATTGCCTCTCTCGTCCCTTTACTTTTCCTAAAGCCAAACTGATCGTCACCTAGCGCATTCTGAATTTTCTTTTCCATTCTTCTGTATATTATTCCTGTAAGCAGCTTCGATGCATGAGCTGTTAAGCTGATTGTGCGATAATTCTCGCACTTGTCAGCTCTTGCCGTCCTCGGAATTGTGTGAATGATGCTTTTCCGAAAGTCAGATGGTATATCGCCAGACTCATATATTCTACTCACCAACGTGAATAGTCGTTTTGTTGCCACTTCCCCCAATGATTTTAGAAATTATGATGGAATGAAATCTATCCCTTCTGCCTTATTTGACCATAAGTCCTCCAAAGCTCTTTTAAATTCCGATTCTAATACTGGGTCCCCTATCTCTTCTAAATCGACTCCTGTTTCTTCTTCTATCACATCAGACAAATCTTCACCCTCATAGAGGCTTCCGATGTATTCTTTCCACCTATCTGCTCTCTCCTCTGCATTTAACAGTGGAATTCCCGTTGTACTCTTAATGTTACCACCGTTGCTTTTAATGTCACCAAAGGTTGTTTTGACTTTCCTGTATGCTGAGTCTGTCCTTCCGACAATCATATCTTTTTCGATGTCTTCACATTTTTCCTGCAGCCATTTCGTCTTAGCTTCCCTGCACTTCCTATTTATTTCATTCCTCAGCGACTTGTACTTCTGTATTCCTGATTTTCCCGGAACATGTTTGTACTTCCTCCTTTCATCAATAAACTGAAGTATTTCTTCTGTTACCCATGGCTTCTTCGCAGTTATCTTCTTTGTACCTATGTTTTCCTTCCCAACATTTGTGATGGCCCTTTTTAGAGATGTCCATTCCTCTTCAACTGTACTGCCTACTGCGCTATTCCTTATTGCTGTATCTATAGCGTTAGAGATCTTCAAACGTATCTCGCATTCCTTAGTACTTCCGTATCCCACTTCTTTGCGTATTGATTCTTCCTGACTAATGTCTTGAACTTCAGCCTACTCTTCATCACTACTATATTGTGATCTGAGTCTGTATCTACTCCTAGGTACGCCTTACAATCCAGTATCTGATTTCGGGATCTCTGTCTGACCATGATGTAATCTAATTGAAATCTTCCCGTATCATCCGGCCTTTTCCAAGCATACCTCCTCCTCTTGTGATTCTTGAACAGGGTATTCGCTATTACTAGCAGGAACTTGTTACAGAACTCAATTAGTCTTTCTCCTCTTTCATTCCTTGTCCCAAGCCCATATTCTCCTGTAACCTATTCTTCTACTCCTTCCCCTACAACTGCATTCCAGTCGCCCATGACTATTAGATTTTCGTCCCCCTTTACACACTGCATTACCCTTTCAATATCTTCATACTCTTTCTCTATCTGTTCGTCTTCAGCTTCCGACGTCGGCATGTATATCTGAACTATCGTTGTCGGTGTTGGTCTGCTGTCGATTCTGATTAGAACAACCCAGTCACTGAACTGCTCACAGTAACACACCCTCTGCCCTACCTTCCTATTCATAACGAATCCTACACCTGTTATACCATTTTCTGCTGCTGTTGATATTACGCGATACTCATCTGACCAGAAATCCTTGTCTTTCTTCCACTTCACTTCACTGACCCCTACTATATTTAGATTGAGCCTTTGCATTTCCATTTTCAGATTTTCTAGATTTCCTACCACGTTCAAGCTTCTGACATTCCACGCCCCGACTCGTAGAACGTTATGTTTTCGTAGGTTATTCAATCTTTTTCTCATGGTAACCTCCCCTTGGGAATCCCCTCCCGGAGAGCCGAATTGTGGACTATTCCGGAATCTTTTGCCAATGGAGAGATCATCATGACACTTCTTCAATTACAGGCCACATGTCCTGTGGATACACGTTACGTGTCTTTAATGCAGTGGTTTCCATTGCCTTCTGTATCCTCATGTCGTTGATCATAGCTGATTCTTCCGCCTTTATGAGCAATTTCCTACCCCTCGGACAAGAAAGTACCCTGAACCTCTATCCGCCCCTCCGCTCTCTTTGACAATGCCGTTGGCAGGATGAGGCTGATTTCTTATGCCGGAAGTCTTCGGCTGCCAATGCTGAGTACTGGTGGAGTATCACAAGTACTGGTGGCTATATCACCAAGTCTGCGCCTAACGTAATCTGAAATTACGCTCCAGAGAAGTAGTCGACAGTAGTCAACTACTGTATGAAACAAGAAGAAGCTGTACCAGAGAATATTAGACCTTTCGTTTCATGTAAATGTATAGTGGTCCATTGATCGTGACCGGGCCAAATATCTCACGAAATAAGCGTTAAACGAAAAAAACTACAAATAACGAAACTTGTCTAGCTTGAAGGGGGAAACCAGATGGCGCTATGGTCGGCCCGCTAGATGGCGCTGCAGTAGGTCAAACGGATATCAACCGCGTTTTTTTAAAAATAGGAACCCCCATTTTTTATTAAATATTCGTGTGGTACGTAAAGAAATATGAATGTTTTAGTTGAACCACTTTTTTCGCTTTATGATAGATGGCTCTGTAATAGTCACAAACATATGGCTCACAATTTTAGAAGAACAGTTCACTCACTGTAGGATGCTAACCTCACCACATATGTACATTGTTTGGACTGAGATAACCCTATCTGGATGAAGACATCACGAAAATGATGTTGTTGGGTCAGGAGGTGAATGTGAACGTATCTACATTCATTACAGATCACAAATATTGTACAAAAGCCGTTCAAGGTGTACGATTTAATCTGCCATACCCCATCCTCCAGACTTTCATTAATGAGCTTTTTCCACGCCCCTCTGATATCGCAACTTGAAATTACCAGTTTTGTTAAATTGCTAGAAAGTATCTTTCTTTTCTGCTGCCGTGTCGAAACCAGTCTATTTAGTGCAGAAATTATCGAATTTTCTATTTACATCTGCCATTTTTCTGTAGACATCAATGAAATGGTGTTTGAGATCTATACGGCAGACCACAACCACCACGACAGGTCATTACAAGGGCTGTGTCACCCATGTATCGATCGTGTTGATATGGGGCTCTTAAGTGACGCAACATCGTAGCTTTCACAAGTCAGTCCGTCAGTCCCAGCTCCCAGCCACAGAAGTGCAGACCAAATTCAGCCAACAACGCTATGAGGTGATTCTTAATGAAGTACAAGCGTGTCTCTTCTTGTATAAAACAAGCGTGCAATATAGATGCGAGAGCACTTTGTATGTGGTAAAAACAACACAGCAACTGTTCTCTACTTCGCACATAACGTAAGTGTTTGACACATCGTAAGTACTTTTAGCTGGCATTTTAATGTACTTAGACACTCTTTCACAGAGTGAAACAGAATGCAGTGCATAATAATATTTCTATTTCCTTCATAATTTCATCGCAAACAGAAGTTGTGGTTTGATTTTAGGTAATCACACATCTCCATTTTGTTAAAAATGGTAACAAAATCTTGCGCTATGTGAAAGTCTATAAGATAATAATCGTCTGTACGAAGCTCCTGCAATATTCCGGGTAACTTTTCCATCAGAACACCCATTTTAACACTAGCCAAACCACTTTATGTGGCATGGTCATAGTATTATTATGTGCACCCTTAACCAGTTTATCCAGTGTCCCCCTTGCTGACAGATTGTAGTTCCCATGTAGGAGAAAAGGTATTTTTGCATTGACACAATGTCTCACAGAGATGAACTTGGTGAATTTACCACACAGACAGCCGTTAAGCACACCAGGCATTCCTTTCTTTATTATTGCAGAGCATATTGGAGGCATGTTGCCAACTGCAAACACAAATTAATGAAATTTAACAGCATGCCTCCCCATATCTCCATTCTACTACACATACACCACAAATGGGCTGGCAAGTTAAGTGGGGGAAATTTTTTAAACACGCAGGCTGCCCCAGTTACCAGTGACGTCAAGATTTCCTACCGTTTTACACTTATTGTGAGTGCAAGTGGACTCTTGGTGTTATTTATCGCAATGGAACTGGCAACGTGAAGACTATCCTAGTGAAATGTGACCAGAGATGGGTTGGAGAAAACCCACTATTAAACTTAGCACAAGTGGCCTCCATCCTGTGTCTTGGATTGCATTACTAGCACAATTGATTTACTTTCACCTTGACGACTGAGGAATAGGAGAAAAACCCAGTTTGAAACTTAGTTCTTGAATTTGAAATGTTTGAATTACCAGCAACTTTCTTAATTTTTCACCAGTTTTTAATTTCCTGCCATTGTCAATATAGAGCAAGTTGCTTACTTCCACCATGATATGAGATGGGTGCAGGAAACACAGGGCTATTTCGAAGTCCATTGTGACATAGCCACGGCTGTGTAAAATCTAGGATTTATCAATTTCCAAACAATTTTTGAATTTCATGACATTTTAAAAATAGAATAATTAGCATTCCGGAATGTTACTTCAGATTTATGAAGTTTGTGTGTTATCATCGATGACATCATTGGAAAGTTGACCACCATTCAGAGTGTGCACCCAAGTCGATTTTCCCACTACTGATGTACTTGATTAAATTTCCCATTTTCTGTGTAGGGATATGTAGCTGCCAGTATTCTACATTTATGCTAGATCTCCAACACAAAATATTGTAAAGAACAAGGTAATAACTTCTGATATTTTCTTCATTTCGTCTGGGTATTTTGAGTTAATCATGTTAAATACTTCATTGGCTTCCTACTCTGTCTAAATATTGCGTATAAATTTTCTAATATGTGTTTCGCCAATAGCTAGTTCCAGTTTGCATCACTTGGTTCAAATAGCTCTGAGCACTATGGGACTTAACATCTATGGTCATCAGTCTCCTAGAGCTTACAACTACTTAAACCTAACTAACGTAAGGACATCACACACATCCATGCCTAAGGCAGTATTCGAACCTGCGACCGTAGCGGTCACGCGGTTCCAGGCTGAAGTGCCTAGAACCGCACGGCCACACCGGCCGGCGTTTGCATCACTCTTCGATTTTTTGTGCACAGGTTTTTCAGGTTGGATAGAAGGCTACGTATGTGCATCTGGCACAACATTAGATTCACTTGGAATATATTGAATATCAAAATCGAATCTTGCAGTGCTGGGTCCCATCTAGTGAGACAGTTGTGCATCAGTTTACATCTTCGCAACAATGTCAGGGGTTTATGATCCTCTGCGAGAACTGTGTGGCTATCAAGCAAAAAGTCTCGAATCTCTCAACATATCAGATGGCTCCTAGTGCTTCTCTCTTGGACACATTAGCTTTCCTCTCCTACAAGTATTATATTCGGTTTGAAATGTGTGCTGTTCTTCTTTCCCATTTTCCATGATTAACTGATTCAAAAGTGCTGTAGTGCATATCCACACGAGTCAGCTTGTGGATAAATCGGTTTATCCCAGTCAGGACTTTGTTGTAATGATGTGGTTAATAACTGCTGTTTGACGTCTTCAAATGTTATCTGATGACCGGATTTTCAAGTTGAGTTCTCAGTAAACTGTAAAAGTTCTCTAGTTTGACAAATAGGCAATTAAACTGGAGATACCAAGAAATGATTGAAGTTGTTTTCTGCAGCTATGTATTGGAAAACAGCTAATGGTTTCCAATTGCTTCTCCGCGCGGGGTAGCCAGCGGTCTAGGGCGTTTTGCCATGGTCAGGGTGACTGACCCCGTTGGAGGTTCGAGTCCGCCCTCGGGCGTGGGCGTATGTGTTGTCAGCGTAAGTCAGTTTACGTTAGGTTAAGTAGTGTGTAGATTCAGGGACCAATGACCTCAGCAGTTTGGTCCCTTAAGAATTCACACACATTTGAATTTTTTTTTCCTAATTGCTTCGGATCTGGCTCAGTTCCTAGTGGTGATATAATATGGGCTACAAATTGAATATTTCTCTTTACATATTCCATTTTTTTTAAATTAAGAGTGACTTGTGAATTTCTTAGCGTTTTCAAGATATCCTCCAACATATCCATACATTCTTCACATGATTGTGAGATTGTTAAAATGTCCATTTAACACACAAGGTTCTGCTTCAGAGGACAAAAAATTTTGTATGAGAGATGCATGCAGGCTGCAAAAGAAAAGGTATGCCGATGAATTAACTGCAACATCATCTCCTATAGAGAAAGGGTGTGTCTTTAATACTTCAATTTTCCTGTTCAAGCAGTCATTAACTGTGGTAAGGTCAACACTTCTAAGAAACTTCATGCTGTTTAATTGCTGTCAAATCTCTTCAGTTCTTTTAGGATGATCATGTTACAGGTTGATAACCCGATTAACAGTTCGTGCATCCCGAATTAGTCTAACAGAACCGTTTTACTTAGTCTGCGCATGTATGGGATTACAACATTCACTATCCGACCGCTCAGTTACATTTTGCTTAGCATCCTCCGAATTTCGTTACCTACAGCTTGTTGTTTGGAAAGCGGAACAGCATATGGTGTCATTCGAAAAAGTTCTTAAGGTTTCATTAATTCACGTTTTACTGACAAGGAATCGTGGTACACGTGCAAAACTTCACCCGACTCCTCCTTTTGAGCTTATAACAAATCAGTGAACTTATCCACCTTTTATTTAATATTGTATCACTTTTGCTTCCTTCATCCTCAGCTGCAGGTAGTAGATTTTCTACTACTATTAAATGTCCCTTCTGAAAATCTACTTCACACCGTCTGTCAACCAACGACTGATTATCAAGAATACACGCCACACACAAGGAATATATAATTCTGGCGTTCGTCTCAAAATATTCCATAACCAATTGAAATCGCAGAAAGGATTGTTCCAGTATAATGTTTCTTGGGCTTTCAATAGTAGTTATTATTTTTTACTGATTACAAGGCAACCTGATAATCCGGTAATGCGGTTAAGATGCTGGAAAACTTTTTTCGATATAAGTATCAATCCGCTCCAAGAGTCGAGAAACTCCGGAATGGTCTTGCCACGAACATTAACTTTAAAATCAGGAACTAATATTTCGTCACTACCTCGTAACTGGCCACGTTGCAAATCTTCCCTGATGTCATCTCTGCGTTCATACTGAAACGTTCTAGCATGATATCCATTGTCCTCTGGTTTTAGAAATTCTCTCTTCCAAAAGTAAGTGTGGTATACAGATTTCCTCTCGTTCTCTCGGTGTCTGAAACCGTATCGCGACGAGATGTAGAATCCCGAAATCATCATTCTGTGTCTCTTGTTGGTTCTTTCTTTCACTACCATTTCTTCTCCTCTCGTCATTTCTAATGCGATCAGCAATGCATGTAATTCAGTAATGGCGATTTCTGCACGCATCATTTGTCTCAGTAGGTAATCGATCTACATCTACATCTACATCTACATCTATACTCCGCAAGCCACCTGACGGTGTGTGGTGGAGGGTACCTTGAGTACCTCTATCGGTTCTCTCTTCCGTTCCAGTCTCGTTTTGTTCGTTGAAAGAAAGATTGTCCGTATGCCTCTGTGTGGGCTCTAATCTCTCTGATTTTATCCTCATGGTCTGTTCGCGAGATATATGTAGGAGGGAGCAATTTAGTACTTGACTCCTCGGTGAAGGTATGTTCTCGAAACTTCAACAAAACCCCGTACCGAGCTACTGAGCGTCTCTCCTGCAAAGTCTTCCACTGGAGTTTATCTGTCATCTCAGTAACGCTTTCAGGATTACTAAATGATGTTGTTACGAAGCGCGCTGCTCTCCGTTGGATCTTCTCTCTCTCTTCTATCGAACCTATCAGGTACGGATCCCACACTGGTGAGCACTAGTCAAGCTGTAGGCGAAAAAGTGTACTGTAACCTACTTCATTTGTTTTCGAACTGCATTTCCTTAGGATTCCTCCAATGAATCTCAGTCTGGCATCTGCTTTAACGATTAATTCTACATGGTCATTCTATTTTAAATCACTACTAATGCCTACTAGCAGATAATTGCTTCCAGTTGCTATATTGTAGCTAAATGATAAAGGATCTTACTTACACGTATTCGAAGCACATTACACTTGTCTACATTGAGATTCAATTGCCATTCCCTGCACCAGGCGTCAATTCGTTGCTGATCCTCCTGCATTTCAGTACAATTGTCCATTCTTACAACCTCTCGATGTACCACAGTATCATCCGCAAACAGCCTCAGTGAACTTCCGATATTATCCACAAGGTCATTTATGTATATTGTGAATAGCAACGGTCCTACGACACTCCCCTGCGGCACACCTGAACTCACTCTTACTTCGGAAGACTTCTCTCCATTGAGAATGACATGCTGCGTTCTGTTATCTAGGAACTCTTCACTCCAATCTCACAATTGGTCTGATAGTCCATATGCTCTTACTTTGTTCATTAGACGAGTCGAACTGTATTAAACGTCTTGCGGAAGTCAAGAAACACGGCTTCTACCTGGGAGCCCGTGTCTATGGCCCTCTGATTCTCGTGGACGAATAGCGCGAGCTGGGTTTCACAAGATCGTCTTTTTAGAAACCAATGCTGATTCCTACAGAGTAGATTTCTAGTCTACAAAAAAGTCATTATACTCAAACATAATACGTGTTCCAAAATTCTACAACTAATCGACGTTAGAGATAAAGGTCTGTAGTTCTGCACGTCTGTATCACGTCCCTTCTTGAAAACGGGGATGACCTGTGCCCTTTTCCAATCTTTTTGAACGCTACACTCTTCTAGAGACCTACGGTACACCGTTGTACGAAGGGGGCAAATTCCTTCGCTTACTGTGTGTAAAATCGAACTGGTATCCCATCAGGTCCAGCGGCCTTTCCTCCTTTGAGCGATTTTAATTGTTTTTCTATCCCTCTGTCATCTATTTCTATATGTACCAACTTGTCATCTGTGCGACAGTCTATAGCAGGAACTACCGCACAGTCTTCCTTTGTGAAACAGCTTTGGCAAAAGACATTTAGTATTTCGGACTTTGGTCTGTCATCCTCCGTTTCAGTACTATTTTGATCACAGAGTGTCTGGACGTTTTGTTTTGATCCATCTACCGCTTTGACATAAGACCAAAATTTCTTAGGATATTCTGCCAAGTCAATACATAGAACTTTATTTTCGAATTCGTTCAACGCCTCTCGCATAGCCCTTCTCACACTGCATTTAGCTTCGTGTAATTTTTGTTTGTCTGCAATGCTTTGGCTATGTTTATGGTTCAAATGGCTCTAAGCACTATCGGACTTAACTGCTGAGGTCATCAGTCACCTAGAACGTAGAACTACTTAAACCTAACTAGCCTAAGGACATCACACACATCCATGCTCGAGGCTGGATTCGAACCTGCGACCGTAGCTTTCGCGCAGTCCCAGACTGTAGCGCCTAGAACCGCTCGGCCACTCCGTCCGGCTGGCTATGTTTATGTTTGCTGTGAAGTTCCCTTTGCTTCCGTAGCAGAGTTCTAACTCGGTTGTTGTACCACGGTGGCTCTTCTCCACCTCTTACGGTTTTGCTTTGAACATACTCATCTAATGCATATTGTACGATGGTTTTCAACTTTGTTCACTGATCCTCAACACTATCTGTACTTGAGATAAAACTTTTGTGTTGAGTGGTCAAATACTCTGAAATCTGCTTTTTGTCACTTTTTCTAAGCAGAAAAATCTTCCTACCTTTTTTCAATATTTCTATTCACGGCTGAAATCACCGATGCTGTAACCGCTTTATGATAGCTGATTCCCTGTTCTGCGTTAGCTGTTTCAAATAGTTCGGGTCTGTTTGTCACCAGAAGGTCTAATATCTTATCACCATGAGTCGGTTTCCTGTTTAACTGCTCAAGGTAGTTTTCAGATAATGCACTTAAAAAATTTCACTGGATTCTTTGTCTCTGCCACCCGTTATAAACGTTTGAGGATCCCAGCGTATATCTGGTAAATTAAAATCTCCACCCAAAACTATTATATGGCCGAGAAATCTATGCGAAATATTTTCCTAATTTTCCTTCAGGTGTTCTGCCACAACAGCTGATGAGCCAGGGGCCTTAAGGAGACATCCAGTTACTATGTTCGAGCCTGCTTTAACTGTGGCCTTCACCCAAATTATTTCACATTTCGGATCTCCGTCAATTTCCTTCGATACTATTGCACTTTTTATCGCTATAAACAGGCCTACCCCTGCACTGTCCAGCCTGTCTCTGCTCTATACATTCCAATCTGAGTTTAGAATTTCATTACTCTTTGCATCTGGTTATAGCTAACTTTCCCTCCCTAGTACTATGTGGGCATTGTGACCGTTTATTAATGAGAGCAGTTCTGGGACCTGTCTATAGACGCTCATGCAGTTTACTATTACCACATTAATACTGTCATTTCCTGCGTTCTGCCTACTGCTACCTTGTTGCGTCTCAGGAGGCGTCTTGTCGTGCCTGGGGAGGGAATTCTCTAACCTAAAAAACACACATGTGCACTCCACACGTACTCCGCTACCCTTGTAACCGCTTCCTGCGTGTAGTGCACGCCTGACCTATTCAGGGGGACCCTACATTTCTCCACCCGATAGCGGAGGCCCAGAAAGTTGTACCTCAGATCTCCGCAGAATCATCGGAGCCTCTGGTTTAAGCCTTCCACTCGGCTCCAAACCTGAGGACCGATGTCGGTTCTGGGAACGACACTGCAAATAGTTAGCTCAGATTCCACCCCGAGAGCAAGGCTTTCCGCCTTCACCAACTCCGTCAACCACCTGTATGAACTGAAGATGACCTCTGAATCCAGACGGCAGGAGTCATTGGTGCCTACATGAGCAACTATTTGCAGTCGGGTGCACCCAGTGCTCTCTATCACCGCCGGCAGGGCCCCTTTCACATCTCGGATGAGAGCTCCCGGCAAGCAGACAGAATGAACACTGGCCTTCTTCCCCGACCTTTCCGCTATTTTACTAAGGGTCTCCATCAGCCGCCTAACGTTGGAGCTCCCAATCACTAATAAACCCCGTGGCCTAGGGGTAGCGACTTTGATTCATAATCAAAAAGTTCGGTCCCGGGTTCGATCCCCGCCACTGCCTAAGACTTCCGGCATAAGAAGTCAGTTTCATTCTGCCAACGGCCTTGTCAAAGAGGGCGGAGGAGCGGATAGAGTTTCTGGGCACTCTCTTGACCTAGGGGTGGGAAATTGCCCCTAAAGGCGGAAAAATCAGCAATGATCAACGACATGAGGATGCAGAAGGCAATGGAAACCACTGCATTAAAGACACGTAACGTGTATCCACAGGACATGTGGCCTGTAATTGAAGAAGTGTCATGATGATCTCTCCATTGGCAAAATATTCCGGAAGAGTCCCCCATTCGGATCTCCGGGAGAGGACTGCCAAGGGGGAGGTTACCATGAGAAAAAGACTGAATAATCTACGAAAGGATAACGTTCTACGAGTCGGGGCATGGAATGTCAGAAGCTTGAACGTGGTAGGGAAACTAGAAAATCTGAAAAGGGAAATGCAAAGGCTCAATCTAGATATAGTAGGGGTCAGTGAAGAGAAGTGGAAGAAAGACAAGGATTTCTGGTCAGATGAGTATCGCGTAATATCAACAGCAGCAGAAAATGGTATAACAGGTGTAGGATTCGTTATGAATAGGAAGGTAGGGCAGAGGGAGTGTTTCTATGAACAGTTCAGTGACCGGGTTGTTGTAATCAGAATCGACAGCAGACCAACACCGACAATGATAGGTCAGGTATACACGCCGACGTCGCAAGCTGAAGATGAACAGATAGAGAAAGAGTACGAGGATATTGAAAGGGTAATACAGTATGTAAAGGGGGACGAAAATCTAATAGTCATGGGCGACTGGAATGCAGTTGTAGGAGAAGGAGTAGAAGAAAAGGTAACAGGAGAATATGGGCTTGGGACAAGGAATGAAAGAGGAGAAAGACTAATTGAGTTCTGTAACACGTTTCAGCTAGTAATAGCGAATACCCTGTTCAAGAATCACAAGAGGGGGAAGTATACTTGGAAAAGGCCGGAAGATACGGGAAGATTTCAATTAGATTACATCATGGTCAGACAGAGATTCCGAAATTAGATACTGGATTGTAAGGCGTCCCCAGGAGCAGATATAGACTCAGATCACAACATAGTAGTGATGAAGAGTAGGATGATGTTCAAGACATTAGTCAGGAAGAATCAATACTCAAAGAAGTGGGATACGGAAGTACTAAGGAATGACGAAATACGTTTGAAGTTCTCTAACGCTATAGATACAGCAATAAGGAATAGCGCAGTAGGCAGTACAGTTGAAGAGGAATGGACATCTCTAAAAAGGGCCATCACAGAAGTTGGGAAGGAAAACATAGGTACAAAGAAGCTGCGAAGAAACCATGGGTAACAGAAGAAATACTTCAGCTGATTGATGAAAGGAGGAAGTACAAACATGTTCCGGGAATATCAGGACTACAGAAATACAAGTCGCTGAGGAATGAAATAAATAGGAAGTGCAGGGAAGCTAAGACGAAATGGCTGCAGGAAAAATGTGAAGACATCGAAAAAGATATGATTGTCGGAAGGGCAGACTCAGCATACAGGAAAGTCAAAACAACCTTTGGTGACATTAAAAGCAACGGTGGTAACATTAAGAGTACAACGGAAATTCCACTGTTAAATGCAGAGGAGAGAGCAGATAGGTGGAAAGAATACATTGAAAGCCTCTATGAGGGTGAAGATTTGTCTGATGTGATAGAAGAAGAAACAGGAGTCGATTTAGAAGAGATAGGAGATCCAGTATTAGAATCGGAATTTAAAAGAGCTTTGGAGGACTTATGGTCAAATAAGGCAGAAGGGATAGATTTCATTCCATCATAATTTCTAAAATCATTGGGGGAAGTGGCAACAAAACGACTATTCACGTTGGTGTGTAGAATATATGAGTCTGGCGATATACCATCTGACTTTCGGAAAAGCATCATTCACACAATTCCGAGGACGGCAAGAGCTGACAAGTGCGAGAATTATCGCACAATCAGCTTAACAGCTCATGCATCGAAGCTGCTTACAGGAATAATATACAGAAGAATGGAAAAGAAAATTCAGAATGCGCTAGGTGACGATCAGTTTGGCTTTAGGAAAAGTAAAGGGACGAGAGAGGCAATTCTGGCGTTACGGCTAGTAATGAAAGCAAGTGTAAAGAAAAATCAAGACACTTTCATAGGATTTGTCGACCTGGAAAAAGCGTTCGACAAAATAAAATGGTGCAAGCTGTTCGAGATTCTGAAAAAAGTAGGGGTAAGCTATAGGGAGAGACGGGTCGTATACAATATGTACAACAACCAAGAGGGAATAATAAGAGTGGACGATCAAGAACGAAGTGCTCGTATTAAGAAGGGTGTAAGACAAGGTTGTAGCCTTTCGCCCCTACTCGTCAATCAGTACAACTAGGAAGCAATGATGGAAATAAAAGAAAGGTTCAGGAGTGGAATTAAAATACAAGGTGAAAGGATACCAATGATACGAATCGCTGATGACATTGCTATCCTGAGTGAAAGTGAAGAAGAATTAAATGATCTGCTGAACGGAATGAACAGTCTAATGAGTACACAGTATGGTTTGAGAGTGAATCGGAGAAAGACGAAGGTAATGAGAAGTAGTAGAAATGAGAACAGCGAGAATCTTAACATCAGGATTGATGGTCACGAAGTCAATGAAGTTAAGGAATTCTGCTACCTAGGCAGTAAAATAACCAATGACGGACGGAGCAAGGAGGACATCAAAAGCAGACTCGTTGTGGCAAAAAAGGCATTTCTGGCCAAGAGAAGTCTACTAATATCAAATACCGGCCTTAATTTGAGGAAGAAATTTCTGAGGATGTACGTCTGGAGTACAGCATTGTATGGTAGTGAAACATGGACTGTGGGAAAACCGGAACAGAAGAGAATCGAAGCATTTGAGATGTGGTGCTATAGACGAATGTTGAAAATTAGGTGGACTGATAATGTAAGGAATGAGGAGGTTCTACGCAGAATCGGAGAGGAAAGGAATATGTGGAAAACACTGATAAGGAGAAGGGACAGGATGATAGGTCATCTGCTAAGACCTGAGGGAATGGCTTCCATGCTACTAGAGGGAGCTGTAGAGGGCAAAAACTGTAGAGGAAGATAGAGATTGGAATATGTCAAGCAAATAATTGAGGATGTCGGTTGCAAGTGCTACTCTGAGATGAAGAGGTTAGCACAGGAAAGGAATTTGTGGCGGCAGCATCAGACCAGTCATTAGACTGATGACAAAAAAAAAATCCCTCCCCCCGTGTGCCTGCTCGGACCTTGCTGAAGGAGCGGCCACATGTCCACTCACAGGCAGAGTGGGCGATGCCACACGGCCAGCCTCCACATTGACCTTCCGCCTCGTGCGCCACGAACGCCGCTGAATCCGCCACTCCGCTTGGGGAGAGGGTGGCCCACCCGCGCCCGGTACCCGCGAAGATGTGTCAACAGCAGGGACCGTGGGTGAAGCAGGTAACACCTGCGGTGGACCATGCGACGCACCAGACTCCCCACTGCCGTTACACTCCGAGGCAGCAGCCTGAAGACGGCAGACCGTGGCCATAAGCACGTTCAACTTCTCGCGAACAGTGGCCAGCTCCTCCTACGTCCCTACACAGAGTCACACATCCTAGCCATCCTAAGAAATCAATAATTTACTGTAGAGAGTTAAGTAATCAACTTTTAACTAGAATGCTAATTCACTAAAGGTGGCTGATATTTGAATAAACTGTGGTTACTAGACGCCTCTTGTTGGAAACAATGAAAATTATCACTGTCTCTGGACTGTATTCAAAACAAACACGAAATCTATGGAACACTATTACTAGTACTCGAAAATTAAAGCTTCCTAAAAGCTAAAACACAAGGAAAAAGAAGTGACAAGTAAGAAAAGCACAGTTAATAATTGATTTTACGTTGCTTGCAGCACAGGAGGTGTGAAGCAGGATTCAGTTACGACACTGGTAGATTCTAAAGCAGGTGTCAAAAATTATGTTGCCAAGGTGCTTCGCGTACTGAAAATGTTCATGTTGACGTGTTGTGCCTTATTTGGATTCATCCAGTGCTCCCAGTGCTCCCTCATGGCTCTTAATACACTCCTGGAAATTGAAATAAGAACACCGTGAATTCATTGTCCCAGGAAGGGGAAACTTTATTGACACATTCCTGGGGTCAGATACATCACATGAGCACACTGACAGAACCACAGGCACATAGACACAGGCAACAGAGCATGCACAACGTCGGCACTAGTACAGTGTATATCCACCTTTCGCAGCAATGCAGGCTGCTATTCTCCCATGGAGACGATCGTAGAGATGCTGGATGTAGTCCTGTGGAACGGCTTGCCATGCCATTTCCACCTGGCGCCTCAGTTGGACCAGCGTTCGTGCTGGACGTGCAGACCGCGTGAGACGACGCTTCATCCAGTCCCAAACATGCTCAATGGGGGACAGATCCGGAGATCTTGCTGGCCAGGGTAGTTGACTTACACCTTCTAGAGAACGTTGGGTGGCACGGGATACATGCGGACGTGCATTGTCCTGTTGGAACAGCAAGTTCCCTTGCCGGTCTAGGAATGGTAGAACGATGGGTTCGATGACGGTTTGGATGTACCGTGCACTATTCAGTGTCCCCTCGACGATCACCAGTGGTGTACGGCCTGTGTAGGAGATCGCTCCCCACACCATGATGCCGGGTGTTGGCCCTGTGTGCCTTGGTCGTATGCAGTCCTGATTGTGGCGCTCACCTGCACGGCGCCAAACACGCATACGACCATCATTGGCACCAAGGCATAAGCGACTCTCATCGCTGAAGACGACACGTCTCCATTCGTCCCTCCATTCACGCCTGTCGCGACATCACTGGAGGCGGGCAGCACGATGTTGGGGCGTGAGCGTAAGACGGCCTAACGGTATGCGGGACCGTAGCCCAGCTTCATGGAGACGGTTGCGAATGGTCCTCGCCGATACCCCAGGAGCAACAGTGTCCCTAATTTGCTGGGAAGTGGCGGTGCGGTCCCCTACGGCACTGCGTAGGATCCTACGGTCTTGGCGTGCATCCGTGCGTCGCTGCGGTCCGGTCCCAGGTCGACGGGCACGTGCACCTTCCGCCGACCACTGGAGACAACATCGATGTACTGTGGAGACCTCACGCCCCACGTGTTGAGCAATTCGGCGGTACGTCCACCCGGCCTCCCGCATGCCCACTATACGCCCTCGCTCAAAGTCCGTCAACTGCACATACGGTTCACGTCCACGCTGTCGCGGCATGCTACCAGTGTTAAAGACTGCGATGGAGCTCCGTATGCCACAGCAAACTGGCTGACACTGACGGCGGCGGTGCACAAATGCTGCGCAGCTAGCGCCATTCGACGGCCAACACCGCGGTTCCTGGTGTGTCCGCTGTGCCGTGCGTGTGATCATTGCTTGTACAGCCCTCTCGCAGTGTCCGGAGCAAGTATGGTGGGTCTGACACACCGGTGTCAATGTGTTCTTTTTTCCATTTCCAGGAGTGTAGAACGACGAAACTTTCGCACACTCGCAAAGCTAACGTTCACTGTACTTTCCACTACAAATGTTTAATCAAAATTATGATCACATCATCGCTTGGGGGGGTCACCCACACAAGTATTTCTTTCCCAGTATTTTCACATTGACCCAGGATTGGCATTATTGTTGTTCATACCGAATATTTTTTTCGTGCTTCACTGTTTCTAACACGACCAATATTTGCGAAAGGTCGCATTTCCGGAATCTCCAAATGTAGTAGATTGATTCTCACACAGTTTGCGCATTTTCTAGCACCTGCACTCATGTGGCATACAGAAATACAATTTTCTTTGACTCATTGTAAATTCATGTTCGCAAAATTATGTAGATGTTGTCGTTCGTGTGGGTTTAATTCCTGAAATTGTCCTTGACTGAGCAGGTTATCGACGATTATGTTCGTGCGAAAGCCGAAACTACGATTTTCTTGTATTATCGTTTCTCAGGTTTGTCGGATTAAGTTTGTATCAGCTGCTGTATTGATCGCTTAGTCCTTGAACATGTCGACGCACTGTAAACACTAAAAGGCAATATCGAAAACTGACTGATGATATGTAGGTAGATTTTCCGATCCCACGCAAGTAACGAATTGCTGATTCTGAGTTAATCCATGTTTAAATTGCAATCGCCAAATCAAAACAATCAAAAACAAAAGAGCAAAAAAAGTAACCTTCTTAGTGACTGACCGTTAAGTGGCGAGAACGGTAAACATATGCAGGTGCCAGATTAGAAGATGTATAGCAGGTGCGTTTCCCAATCAAGCTCCTTGGTGTCGTCTTCCAGGTCCCATTTGTTACCCTGCGACTGCAAGGCATCTCATTTGATGGCAAAAAATGTCAACTGCGAAGGACACTTCCCTGCGAAGCAGTTTTTACACAAAACCCCACCAGATGTAAATAAACAACAAAACATTTTTTGGACATATCCAGGTCATCGTTTGAGATAACGTTTCTTATGGCTTACTCATTATTATCTCCTAATGGAGTTACCATACAGTACTTCAAACCGCCATCAGGCCTCTCTGATTTAGGTTTACGGTGACGTCTTTAAATATACTACAGCAAATTCTAGGATCAATCCTTTGAAAGGGCACAGACGACTTTCTTTCCCAACGTTCCCAGTTCGAGATTCTGCTTCGCGTCTAATCTCGTTTTCGACAGGACATTGTACCGTAATCTTTCTTTCTTTCTTTCTTTCTTTAAACCTGAACATCATTACTGAAGGCAAGTGTTGCATAAAGGTTAATTAGTCGTCACACTAGCCAGGTATCAGATACACTGTTCCAGGAAGAAGTTAGCCACCACTGGACTAGAGGGTGTTCGTAGAAGTTGCCATTCCACAAGAAATAGCTCGTAATGAGACATGTATGAAAGAGCTTGGTGATGTCTTGAGGTAAAATGGAATCTATATATGTAAGCGTAGGCTTCCGCGGCCGTTGTCTTCTTCAACAAAATTCTTCAGGGTTGAACGTAAGGCCCTGATGAAGGCTAGCTGCAACGCTGGCCGAGACGTTGGCGCAATTTAAAATTATGACGATGCGGTCTGATACCCTGAAGAATTTTGTTGAAGGGGAATCTATATACACCAGAGAATGACTAAATGGCAGTTTGGTAAAGAAAGAAACAACATCAAGGCTCACCAGGTTGTGATTTGGTCGCAATGAAATGTCTTGAGTCCTTTATGTGTGTGTCAGTATTTCCTACGTGCGGCTTCAGCAGAGGCGCCAAGTGTTTTGCCTGTTTGTACGTATGTGAGGCAGGGGCACTAACAGTCGGTCTTAATGGAACACTATTCTTATGGATTTTTGGTAATCCATGCAGTCGAGGCGCTAGGACTTCTATGTTGCTCAGCCGATACGTATTCTGTGTGATCCGGTGCGTCGAATCTGCCCTTAGTTTTCGGTACGTCGTCGGATCTAACAGATCTCGGATTTTCTACCCATAATCTTCTGTGTTCATTAAGACGTTTGCATTTCCGTTATCGGCAAGCAGTACCGTTATATCTTCTTGGCATTATGGCTCTTGATAGCTTGTAAATCTTCTTTTTTCAGATTGGAAGCTGGTGGTTTTGGTCGGCGAAGTGCCGTGCCGGTTTCAGTGTGTAGTATTTCCTGAGCTCTTTCACAAGGAAGGCTCCGAATGGCCGTTTCAGTGTTAGCAATGATATCCTCCGTGTGTATAGGTCGTGGGATGATAGCTAAATTCTCTCTCTTTTTGAAGGACAGTCTGTTCCTACATGGTCAGTTGTCTTTCGGTGTGATTGATCACTGCGCGACACGTTGGGAATCGCTTTGTAAATCTGCTTCCTGCATCTTGCAAACTTTTTCTTCTGTCGGTTAGTTTAGCGGTCGAGTTCGTTCTGAATGATCATCTGAGTAGTGATATCGTCTCGATGCATGCTGGTGCTTAGAAAATGTCCAAAAGTTTCTAATCTGTTCTTGCCAAGTATCTCCATGCTATATGACTTCGCTCACGAAGGAGAGCTTATTCCATTCGTCGAAGATATGATGCTTACAATTCAAGAACGTTGATGTGGCCTCTTAATCCCGGCACCGTGACAGAAAGGCAAGAGAGGACATCTATAGCGCTTTCTGCTTCCGTCGTTCGTCACGGCGACGGTACAAACTGTAAATCTCCTCCAGGTAGAGGCGTTGTACGAAATGGTTACGGCTTTCGTGGCCACTCGTTGACAAATTACCTGTTGACTTCAGTTCCACGTTCTTCGGCTGGTCTTTGTTTGATAATTCCCATACAGTCGTTGCAGGTAGCTCGGAAGAAGCTCGGCGGTAACGACCGCGAAAAAGCCCTTGCACATTGTTGCGCCATGTGCATACAATCTGGGGCCGCGAGCTCCACTCCAGTCCACCACCAGCAATAGAGGGTAAAGCTTTAACAGTTCCAGCCATTCGTGATGGCGAAACGTCAGAAATATTATCAAACGTCAGCAGAAGAACCAGAGACAGTAGCCAACAGGCAATCCGTCAACTAGTAACCACAAAATTCTTCATAATTTTGTATTTATTTGGAAAGTGCGTGGCATGTGTTCAGTATAAAAGCTGTTTCAATCGTCACATGTGATTTTATAAACCTCTGAAGTGGGAAAAATACTGTATTTCTGGCCAATTTTATGTTGAAGACGCAATTGCAAACATATGTTAGTTTGGTAGCCTAATTTTGCAGTGTACTTGCGAAAATAACTTTACATTTTTTGGGGAACTTTGTCCTGATATTCTATCGCGACATGGTGTCACTGTTCTGACTTTTGTTTCTATGCGTTATCATTCTATTTTTGGTGTTACAATATTGTTTATTGTGTCTCTATTTTTATATCTATTAGCTATTTTTAAGGAGTAACTTTTAAACAATGGTAAAAATACTTTTCAATCACGTGAGTGATTTATGCGAACCGCAGTTCATATGTAATGATCCCCTCAAATAAGCTTCCCACTTACAGGGAACAGTAATTCCCAGAACACTTTACAAACAGATATAAAGAACTTAATAACCCTTCTAAACACTGTTTCACGTTCAAGTACCTAACGCAGTAAATGTTAAGTCCAATCACACACTTCACCATCTCAAATAACTGTAGTAAACTTATTTTTCCCACAGTGTTCAGAGCTTAGAAACCCATCAGAATACTCATTAAAGATCAAATAGTTTTGGAAATCCGGCTTACAATCATTGTAAATCTTAATGCGCTCAGTGAGACACGGAAATTAATGTTAACATCTACTCGAAACAGACGAAGTGCCTTATCTTGTATTATCCTTGTATTCAAAATCACAATGAACTTCTTCACCTCCTAAATGGTCAACAGGAACTCTGTATTACCTCTGTCCAGCGCTTAGGAAATTGCCTCTCAAATGATTTAAAAACATTAATGGTCTTAGTCTTTCAAATGTAAGCAGTTTAGGTAACGTTCATTCGTGTTCTTCTTCTTTGAACCACAGATTTAACGATTGTAGATACATCTAATTCTAATTGACTTTGAGTATTAGAAATTTTTTTCCCACAACAGTAGATTTACTTTTGTGCTGTGTCTCTCAAAAGTCTTGTAAATGTAAAATATCTTCCAAAAATATGAATAACTTCCAGTTGTTTAGTTTCTAATTGGGTGGCTAACGTTTCTTTCTTACTTCTTACATCATTCACTTGCATCGATACCACTGTTAGATGTACAGGTACGTCCTCCTTAGACTTGGCATGAGACTACTTTCGTGTCTAGCTTCCTGAACACATCTTTCAGTTGAGTGACTTTAGTGTTAAAAATCAATACTTGTATTAGTTCCTAACTGAAGCGTTTGAAATTGTAAATCAGAATTTGGTTCACTACAATTAAACATCAGTTTACTATGATAAGCTCTATTTTCTAACATCAACTCTCTGATGCTAAAGCCTAATTTGTGAAACAGTTCTGATTTCACTTAGCTGAAAATACCCTCCGTTGCACTGAGTGTACTTGGCGCTTCCTCGGCCAGAGAATCACTATCACTTCCACTGAACCCTTTTCCTTTAATTCGCACAAATAGTTTTCCGCCTTCAAATGTATCATTTTCACTGCCTGCAGACTCATATTTCTAAATTTGCTGGTCTGTTGAACAAACCAGGCAAACTCATTTATTATGTCCCTCCCCTTCCACGTTTCCTTCTGATTTTTATTAAATGAATATCTTTAAAATTATCTCACATGTACAGTATGACCGCGTACAGCAGCCGCTATGTAGAACAGCCATTGGCAGGATCATGTGCGATTCTGGCAGACACAGTGATGTTGAAGTTGTAGCTGCACCCTCTCGGGTGTGAAGCGGCCAGATGAGACGTCGGATGATCTCCCGCACCCGTGACAGAGTGTGAAGCAGCCACCCTCCGCTGTCTGCGACATGTGTCACATCAAATATCAGTTTACGGTAATATCCTGGAAGAAAGGTCGCCAGTGTGGCGTTTCTCTTAATCGAATAGAGGATAGAAAAATTGCTGTTCTTGAATTCAGTAAAAGTCATGTACTGCATTTAAGTAAGTGAAAATCTCCACAATCGTTTATATTTCCTCTAACCAACAATAAAAACGAGATAATGGTATAACACAGCTTCCACGTACCCTGATAAGCCAGATCAATACGACCATCTACATAATAGCGAGTGTGTCCACTTTTGGCACGGATGACAGCGCCGATGTGTCGTGGCATGCAAGCAGTCAGGAAGCTGGCACCACATCTGCACTCACAAGTCACCAAAATGATGCAAATTCCGGGGAGTGGTGACGTTGAGCTCTGTCGCCACGTTCAGTCATATCCCAGATCCCTTCGATCGAGTTCGGATCTGGCGAGTTTTTGGGGCCAGCACTTCAACTGCAACTCGCTGTGTGTTCCTCGAACCACTCCATCCTGACCTTGTGAAGTGGCCCATTATCTTGCTGAAAAATACCACTCACGTCGGCAAACATGATCGTCATGAAGGGGTCTACGTGGTCTGCTAGCAGTGTACGATACTCCTTCCTCTTCATGGATACTTGCAAGAGCCCCACTGGACCCATGGATGCCCTCATTAATGGTCCACAGAGCATAATGGAGCCCCTGCCAGCTTGTCTCCGTCCCACAGTCCTCGTGTCAAGGAACTGTCTTCCTGGAAAACAACAGATTCGCATCCTTCCGTAGGCGCGATGAAGAAGATATCGGGATTCATCAGATCATATAACGCTCTGCCACTGCGCCAACGTTCGGCGCCTGTGTTCAAGTGTGTATTTCAGTCATAGTTACCGACATCTTGATATTGACATTGGCACATACATGAGTCATCGGCTGCGGAGGCCCATCGTTAGGACTGTTCGGCGCACTGTGCGTATAGGCACACTTGTCTTCTGCCCAGCATTAAATTCTGATGTTAGTCGCGGGGACAGACGTCCGACACCCGTAATGAGGAATGGCCGCCCAACCCCACGACGTGTGGACGTGGTTCACCTTGATTTCATCACGTGTGGTAGACATTCACCGCTGCACTCCTCGAACACCCGACAAGTAGTGCAGTTTCTGAAATTCTCGCGCCGAGCCTCCGGGCCATTACAATCTGCCTTTGGTCAAACTCAGGTACATCGCCAGCTTTCCCCATTCCACACACGGACAGCACGCTCACTGGTATAACATGCACCGTGTGTGTGTCTGGCCAGCAGTCATTCCTCGCCAGTGACGCTGCCACCGCCTGAATGTAGGTCGGTGGTTATAATGTTCTGGCTGACAAGTGTATATTCTGTAAATAACTGTTACAGAAAATTCTTCTCGGAAATTCCTAGCTGTATACTGGACTGGTGCATTTTCTTTTTTTTTTTTTTTGTAAAAGTTTAATGAACACAACACATATGTATAACACAGACTTTGGTCATCAATAATACCTTCTCCTTCACTACTTACAATAGACTGCCAAGGTTGGGGCAGCTTTTTGATTCCGCTACAGTAATCACGTGGTTTAGAGACAAAGAACTCGTCATGTTCGGAGCGCGTTTTCATCTAGAAAAGAAGTGCCTTGAAAATTGTTCAATAGACTGCGGATAAGCTGAAAATCTGGTGGCACAAGATCAGGTGAACAACATGGATGCTGAATGAATTCACAACCCCACTCTGTATGGTGATTTTTGTCAGTCTAGCAGAATGCCGGCGGGCGTTATTACGGAGTAGCACCACTTCAAGCAGTCTTCCTGGTTGTTGTTCTTCGACTGCGTCTGCAGGACGTCTCAGTTGTTGACAATAGATGTCAGTAGTGATTGTTATACCTCAGGTAAGCAATTCGTAATACACCAAACCGTCGCTGTTCTACTAGATGCATAGCATTATCTTTTATGGTTGTGCTCAGGACTTTGTTCGGGCACTTGCTGCTTTGTTTAGGCTCATTCCTTTCCTTTCCTCAGGTTAACATAAAGACAGCATTTCCCATCCTAAATAACGATACGGGATAGGAATTATTGGTGTTGTTCAGGGGGTTATTGATGACGAGCAAGAAGAGATGTACACATGACCACGTGCTGATATTTGTGATTTTGGTTTAGAGCATGCAGTACTCGTACACCCGCTATTCGAACCTTCTCCACCGCATGCAAATGTCGTGCATCATTGCAACGTGTATCATTGTGACGTGTATCATTCTGGATTAATGCGGTTAAACTATCTTCATCAAATCTCTAAGGTCTTCCTTAACGTGGAGAGTCACTAATGTCATAACGATCCTACTTGAAACGAGACACGGCGCGCATGTTTCTGGCCATCCCATCTGCTGTCACCCCGTTATTGAGCTCATTCACAAGAATATGTAGGAAATGTTACGATTTCTTCACTTGACACTCTGTTTTCTAAAGTCCACAGTTCCTCTCACTATCTTGAAATGACAAAATGACACTATGTAAACACAAACAGAATAGAGAAGTACAAATGTAAAATGACAATCGATAAAGAAACCCATAGCAACCAGAATGCAAACATGCAAATCAAAAACGCTAGGAACTTTTGTATAATACCGACCCGATTTTTTAATCAATATCAACATAAAGTTTATTCAAATAAGCCCTGGTGCAATAAATGTCATTAAATCAGTTCGGTAAGTATACAAACCAAAAGATTGACGGTTTCCAGAGTGTAACTCAACTCATATATCCAATCAACTGTGAAGTGCTGCAGACGTTTCTTGCCCATAAAGCCACTGAAATGAAATGTCGTGTGGTAGGGCCTCCCGTCGGGTAGACCGGTCGCCTGGTGCAACTCTTAGTTGACGCCACTCCGACGACTTGCGTGTCGATGAGGATGAAATGATGATGAAGACAACACAACACCCGGTCCGTGAGCCGAGGAATCGAACCAGGCCCCTTTGCATGGCATTCTGTGGCTCTGACCATTCAGCTGCCGAGGCGGACATAAAAGCCACTATCATGCTGCTATCACTGATCTCGTTGCCACCGCACGATATATGTTACCCAACGATTCAAATTACTGCGTGACGGCGTTTTACATTCACTAAACTCATTTTCAGTTAGTACAAAGTTTGTTCCCCACTTGTAGCTGAATTCTGCCCCTCAGCAACATTCCTTTTTTCACGTCGCCTTGGCCTTCTTACTTAGTAGGAAGGAATAAAGAAAGACACATGATCGGTCAATATGGACGAAACGTCACAAACTTTTAATTTGTGTAGTTCAGTTAGCTGTTTATTTAATTTACTAATGCAATGTTGACTAGTGTGTTTTCTGCGTATTTTTTGTTTTTTATATATTTTTTTATTATTTCATAGCGCAGCTGAAAATAAATGGCGGAAACCGGTTAACCCAATAAATAATATTTGTGTGAGCATTGACGCATAACTTTTGTAGTCAAATTTAGTGAGATCATGAGTGGTCTTCGTTAATAACTAAAATACGAATAAATGACTTTAAAAACTCACCGCGACATTTTATAAGTTCTACAAAAGAGTCTGTAAGTTGTCTGCATCACCCATCATTACAGGACTTAAATAAAAAGCGCACTTCGAAACCCTCCTGCAGACAAATGTTGGAATTTCTTTTCTCCTCCTGTAGAGGCAGGTAACAGAAAAGGTGAGAGCTATGAGAGTGATTTACGGATTCGCAACTAAGTATGATATGGAAACAGTTATTAATACCAAACAGACGAATCACGCGTCATCCGCCAGGGCAAGCTGCGATTCGCAATATGACCGTCTACATTTCTGAGCCCAGCCACTGGCAGGCACTTGTTGTCCACTCAAGGCATTATCTCCCCACCGCTGTCTGTAAAGGTCGGTCGACGGCCGCATGGCGCCAGTTCTCCTCGTGCCGCTAAGCAGCCAGCAGCGAGGGCAGCAGCAGCGAATGGCCCAGCTCTGTGCTACCTGTTGGTGTTCGAAACCTTAACCGTAGGGCTCTTACTTGTCATTGCTTCATAGTTACTAGGTTAACTATAATTTGCCGATGATCGTTCCAGACTGTATTTATTATTCCTTTTTATTGATCTGTAATTAATATTAATCATTGTTTTGTTGTTCACTTTTTGTTTATTGTCTTCACTTAACTTGCGTCTGTAGACAACTGCTAGGTTGCAATGGACTTATGTGAAAACTGTATAAATTGGTCGTCTATTCCAGTTGTAGGAGGTGACATCTGCGTCCCATTTTAATAGTGAGTAACGCTGAAGACGTCGTAGTATGGCGAATCCTAAGTAAGCCTTCACTCGTCAAGGCACACGTTGTTTGAATTATCGGATCATTTTCTTCATGAGATAAACAAGACGCGTTATCGCCATCTGCTTATTGTCTAGAAAAATAAGTAAGTGGACGGCTAAGGTACTACACACTTAATTCTTTTGTCTATGATTTCCTGTTAGAGCGCTCCTGTGCTAACGTAAGCGAGCTTTTCTACAACTATTGTAAAAGCATAAAAATTTAATTCTTAGTTATTCTGATACGTACAAATAAAAGAACTTGGAATTCTTCACCTGTAAAATTTGTTAAAGTTTTGTTATGAAATTGTCTGGTGTTTTAGGCACATAATGTGACAGCTGTGAAGCAACCTGGATCTTACTTCACAGCAGCAGAACTGTTTGGTGATACACTCCTGGAAATGGAAAAAAGAACACATTGACACCGGTGTGTCAGACCCACCATACTTGCTCCGGACACTGCGAGAGGGCTGTACAAGCAATGATCACACGCTCGGCACAGCGGACACACCTGGAACCGCGGTGTTGGCCGTCGAATGGCGCTAGCTGCGCAGCATTTGTGCACCGCCGCCGTCAGTGTCAGCCAGTTTGCCGTGGCATACGGAGCTCCATCGCAGTCTTTAACACTGGTAGCATGCCGCGAGAGCGTGGACGTGAACCGTATGTGCAGTTGACGGACTTTGAGCAAGGGAGTATAGTGGGCATGCGGGAGGCCGGGTGGACGTACCGCCGAATTGCTCAACACGTGGGGCGTGAGGTCTCCACAGTACATCGATGTTGTTGCCAGTGGTCGGCGGAAGGTGCACGTGCCCGTCGACCTGGGACCGGACCGCAGCGACGCACGGATGCACCCCAAGACCGTAGGATCCTACGCAGTGCCGTAGGGGACCGCACCGCCACTTCCCAGCAAATTAGGGACACTGTTGCTCCTGGGGTATCGGCGAGGACCGTTCGCAACCGTCTCCATGAAGCTGGGCTACGGTCCCGCACACCGTTAGGCCGTGTTCCGCTCACGCCCCAACATCGTGCTGCCCGCCTCCAGTGGTGTCGCGACAGGCGTGAATGGAGGGACGAATGGAGACGTGTCGTCTTCAGCGATGAGAGTCGCTTCTGCCTTGGTGCCAATGATGGTCGTATGCGTGTTTGGCGCCGTGCAGGTGAGCGCCACAATCAGGACTGCATACGACCGAGGCACACAGGGCCAACACCCGGCATCATGGTGTGGGGAGCGATCTCCTACACTGGCCGTACACCACTGGTGATCGTCGAGGGGACACTGAATAGTGCACGGTACATCCAAGCCGTCATCGAACCCATCGTTCTACCATTCCTAGACCGGCAAGGGAACTTGCTGTTCCAACAGGACAGTGCACGTCCGCATGTATCCCGTGCCACCCAACGTGCTCTAGAAGGTGTAAGTCAACTACCCTGGCCAGCAAGATCTCCGGATCTGTCCCCCATTGAGCATGTTTGGGACTGGATGAAGCGTCGTCTCACGCGGTCTGCACGTCCAGCACGAATGCTGGTCCAACTGAGGCGCCAGGTGGAAATGGCATGGCAAGCCGTTCCACAGGACTACATCCAGCATCTCTACGATCGTCTCCAAGGGAGAATAGGAGCCTGCATTGCTGCGAAAGGTGGATATACACTGTACTAGTGCCGACATTGTGCATGCTCTGTTGGCTGTGTCTATGTGCCTGTGGTTCTGTCAGTGTGATCATGTGATGTATCTGACCCCAGGAATGTGTCAATAAAGTTTCCCCTTCCTGGGACAATGAATTCACGGTGTTCTTATTTCAGTTTCCAGGAGTGTATGTTGACAGTGCGTTGAAAACGGAAAAAAGCCTAGACGTTAACCTCGAGTAGCAGAAGAAGGACAGAAGAGAGAAATCTCCGCTACATAATCAACATGATTAAAAGTATCCCGCTGGCCGTTGTGGCCTAGCGGTTCTAGGCGCTTCAGCCCGGAATCGCGCTGCGGCTACGGTCGCAGTTTCGAATCCTGCCTCGGGCATGGATGTGTGTAATGTCCTTAGGTTTAAGTAGTTCTAAGTCTAGGGGACTGATGACCTCAAAGTCAAGTCCCATAGTACTCAGACCCTTTCAAAAGTATCCAAACACCTAACAGTGAACATCAGTGTGGGATGTGTCCGCACTTTGCCGTTGCGATGGCTAAAGCTCAGCTGTGAGCACTATCAATGAGGCATCTCAATGTCTGTAGCGGAATAGAAGCCCATTCTTCCTAAAAAGCCGAAACCACAGACGGAAGTGATGTTGGACTCTGGAGATGAAGGGAAGTCGACGTTCTAGCACATAGCATACGAGAAATGTCCCACTGGGAGCAGGTGAGGTTTCTTGGCAGGCCGGACCATTTCAGGAATGTTATTCATTGTCTCGCCGGTGCTGCTTTATGACAGGGTGCATTGTCAAGCTAATACAAATAATCAATTCCTCGAAACTGTTATTTTACTGTACGCTATGTATAACCTTGTAAAATGTATTGAAACTGTTACGCACTTAGCGTTATCGTTAGCGCAATAACGGAACTATGGGCCAACCATGAAAAGCACCCCTATAACGTACATCACGTCCTCAATACTTCACTGTTGGTATTACACATGGTGCAAGGTAATGTTCTCTAGGCATTCGATATATCCAAACCCATCGATCGGACTGCCACAGGTAGTAGAGTGATTTATCACTCCAAATCGCCCCTATACAGTCATCCATCCCAGTGACATCGTTCATTACAACGTTTAAAGCGTCGCTTATTACTGACTACGGAAATGTGTGGGTTACGACGTGCAAAATGATTGATCATTTTACACCATTGTTTTTTAAATCGCTACACACGGCCATTGTGCTAACTGGACTACTGATATCACCTCGGAAATGAGAGTGTTTCCTTCCTCGGATTACAAGCGATTTGTACTGTCATTATCCGCTATGTTCTGCAATCCCTCTCTATCAGAGTATGAGTTGTGTCTGGTCTTGGTTTAGCCGTGGTCGCTCCCTAGCGTTTCCATTTCACAAACAAGTGACCACCGTTGACTTGTGTAGCTCTAGAAGGGTTTAAATCTCCATTACGTATTTGTTACTCAGGTAACATACAATGACTGGTACTCTTTCGAAGTCACACAACTCTCCTAATCCTCCGTTTCTACAGTTACTGTTACTCTACTCACAACAAAAAAACTTCACGCTTCCTTTAATATTGCCGGGTTCGCCACTGGAGACATCTAGTGGTCAGTTCCGCATTACATAGTGTGTTCGCACACTTTTGGTCCGATAACGTATTTTTGGAACAAGGTATATGTGTTAAGAAAAGAAGGGCTCAGAGATGCTACTACTTAACTATCTGTTGGCGGTAGGAAAATTGACATTTGAATGGTAATACTTGATTTTCTAATATCTGAGGGTTATGAAGATGCACATGAAAGCTATTATATAGCATTCTTTCTGTAAAAGCTATCATGGCCTAACACTCATGATACCGCATCAAATATCGTAAATCAAGTGCATTGGATGTTACGCATGGCCGCCCTGCTTTCTGAATAACACATAATTAGGTGACTCAAGCGTGGGTACATGCTGTGTAGCATAAAACTAGACTCCTGTAAACCTGTTGAGGCAAGTGGCAAGTTTCTCGCCGTAAACTGGTATCAGCTACGTTTTTGTGTCTTTATTACCTACCTCCAAAAAGGAAGTGGCTAAAGCATGTCTTTATAGTGATACTCAATTCGAAAGAGGTTGGAATCCTGATGGCATTAGATACTTTCACCATCAATATTTGGCTGATAAGGAAAGAAGAGGTACAATGCTCCTGAGCGCAAGACAATGCATCATTGTCTGTATTAAATTTCAAACTTCTCCGAGTTCTCTCATGGAATGAGACACTTTTAATACGTATCTGTCAGATGGGGACGTTAAACGAGGCAAAGTCCTTGCTGCTGTTATGTAAAAGTAGTCTGCGTGCCTCTGCTCTCATCTTTATGAAACCCAAACGTCACACTACACTACATTACGATACGCTGCACACAGTATGACATTATTTGTGCCCTAGAGGCAGCGTCTTGAACAAGAAATTGCGACTCCTGGACCCCACCTTGGACCCCAACCATTCCTTAAATTCCGAATAAAAATCATCAGCGATGGCGGACGATAACCTCCGATATGCTGAGTCACCCTAACGCTGTTAGTGGCATTGTCGGAAGGCAGAGGAGCGGATAGATCCTGGTGGCACTACCTTTAAGCCCACTGAAGAATCATCAGTGTACAACAGCATGAGGTTGCGGAAGACAACAGAAATTACTGCCTAAAAGACACATAATGTGTATCCACTGGACACGTGGCCCTGTAATTGAAAAATGTAGTAGCAATTTTTACATTTACAAGCTATTTCGGATTAGTCCCCCAATCGAATCTCCGGGAGGGGACAGACCAGGGTGTATTCTGTGTGCGGACACAGGAGGGTCTGGTTGCAGTTAATGTACAGCTGAATGCACTTTCTGCTTTGGTCAAGCATCTCCAGGCTGCTTCCTGGAGCGTAGCAGTGGCAGGAGACCTGACATATCGCATGAGACGCTTCAGTGTCAGTATTATCAGTCGCAGGCTCTGCTGCTGATGTACCTCCTAGTGTACTCGACACGGTGGATCCGCCTTCACAGTGAGATAAATGGCTGGTTCTAACGCATTCGTGTCCGTTTCAGGTGGAGGACCAACGTGGAGATGGGCCATTTGGCCTGGGCCTGTTCACCCAGTGAATGGACAAATGGCTGTTCCTTCAGCAGGGCCCAAAAAGACTCATGGTGGCAGTCGTTTTCTAGTTATTACGAGCTCCAACGTTAAGCGTTTAATGGAGAGACTTAGGTAAATAGTGTTTAGAGCCAGTAAGAAACTCATTTGGCAGCATTCGGTATGTCTGTCGGGGGGGACTGGGAGGGGGTGTTTCATCCACGATGTGGAGGCGTCCCTGCTTGTGCCTTCAGAGTGTGCAAGGTGGTGGAGCTGTCAAAGTTATGGCTTACATCGACACCAACGACGGCTGTCGCATGGGTTCAGAGGCCATTCTCAGTTCATACAGGTAGGTGCTGGAGGTGGTGAAGACTGCTGGCCTCGCGCATGGCGAGCAAGTGGAGCTCGCAATTTGCAGCAGTGTTCCCAGAATTCATCGGGGTCCATTGCTTTCAAGCCGAGTACAGAGTCTCAAAAAAATCTTCGTCGACTCTGTGATGGCCTTGACTGCATATTTCTCGAGAGGGTAGCGTCTTTGACATCAAAACATTCTCAATTCCTCGTTAGAGTTCTGCAACCGCTTAAATTTTGAATAAAAAATCATCAGCAGAGCCAGCCGAAGATTTTCGGCATAAGTAGTCACACTAATTCAGCCAACGGCCTTACGAAGGGCGAAGGGGGAACAAAGAAACAAGATATTCTCCCACCTACGGGGTGGGAAACTGCCCCTATGGGCGAAAGAATCAGCAATAATCAACGGCTTGAGGATGCAGAATACAATGGAAACCACTGCATTGAAGACGCCTAACGTGTATCCACAGGGGGTGGGCTATAACTGACAAAGTTTCATGATGATCTCTTTATTGGCAAAGGACTCCGGACTAATCCTCCATTCGGATCTCCGGCAGGTACTGCCAAGGAGGAGGTAGCCATGAGAATAAGAATGAATGACCAACGAAAGAATAACGTTCTTTGTAGAACGGGAGTGGAATGTCAGAAATTTGAACGTGGTACGAAAGCTAGAAAATTTGGAAAGGGATATGCTAAGACACAATCTAGGTATAGTACGGGACATTGAAGTGAAACGGAAAGACGATAAAGATGGGTATATGGTAATATCAACATCAGAAGAAAGTGGTATAACGGGAGCAGGATTCGTTATGAGTAGGAAGGTAGGGCAGAGAGTGAGTTACTGTGAACAATTCAGTGATAGGGCTGATCTCATTAGAACCGACAATAAGCCAACACCGACAACAGTTCAAATCTACATTCCAACGTGGAACGCAGAAGATGAAGACGTACAGAAAGTATACGATGATATCGAACGGGTAATCCAGTATTTAAACGGAGACAGAAATCTAATAGTCACGGAGGGGATTGGAATGTGGTTGGGGAAGGACTAGAAAAAAGGATTACGGCAGCATATGTGATTGGTACTACGTATGAGAGAGGAGAAAGATTAATTGAGTTCTCCAATAGTAGAGAACTAGTAATAGGAATACTCTTCAAGAATCACAAGGAGAGGAGGTAAACATGAAGAAGGTCAGGAAATTTCAGCTAGATTACATCATAGTCAAATAGATACTCCGAAATCCGGTACTATATTGTAAAGCGTACTCATGAGCAGATATATACTTATCACTATTTAGTGGTGATGAAGATAATGCTGAAGTTTAAGAGACGGGCCAGGAAGAATCAACGTGCAAAGCAGTGGTATACAAAGTACTAAAAAATGAATGTACATGCCTGGAAATCCCTGAGGCTATATATATATAGTGCAATAAGGAGTAGTAAATATGCAGTTCAGTTAATGATGAATAGACACCTCTAAAAAGTGCGTCGTCACTGCGAAGAAATCATGAGTATCGGAAAAACCATTTCATATGATCAATGAAAGAAGGTTGAACAAAAGCGTTCAGCGAAATTCATAAATACAGAAGTACAAGTCACTTAGGTATATAACAGACAGGAAGGGCAGGGAAGCTAGGGCATAAAGGCTACATGAAAAACGTGAAGAAACTGGAAAAGAAATGATGGTCGGAAGGACTGACTCAACATACAGGGAAGTCAAAATAAGATTCGGTGCAGTTAAAAGCATTAAGAGTGCAATGGAAATTCCAATGTTAAATGCAGCGGAGAGAGCCGATGAGGGGAAGAGTACATTGAAGGCCTCTTCGAGGAGAAGACTTGTCTGATGTGACAGAAGTAGAAACATGAGCCAATACACACTGAAACTTCAAAAAGCTGGTATAGATATGCGTATTCATATACAGAGATAAGTAAACAGGCAGAATATGGCGCTACGGTCGGCAACGTCTATATAACACAACAAGTGTCTGTCACAGTGTTACTGCTGCTACAATGGCAGGCTATAGAGATTTAAATGAGTCTGAATGTGGTATTAAAGTCGGCGCACAAGCGATGGGACACAGCATCTCTGAGGTAGAGATGAAGTGGGTATTTTCCCGTACGACCATTTCACGAGTTCACCGTGAGTATCAGGAATGTGGTAAAACATCAAATCTCCGGCATCGCTGCGGCAGGAAAAAGATACTGCAGAAACGGGACCAACGATGACTGAAGAGAATTGTTCAACTTGGCAGAAGTGCAATCCATCCGCAAATTGCTGCGGATTTCAATACTGGGCCATCAACAAGTGTCAGCGTGCGAATTATTCAACGAAACATCATCGATGAGGTCTTTCGGAGCTGAAAATCCAGACGTGTACAGTTGATGACTGCACGACACAGAGCTTTACGCCTCGCCTGGGCCTGTCAACACCAACATTGGATTGTTGATGAATGGAAACCTATTGCCTATTTGGACGATTCTTGTATCAAATTGTATCGAGCTGATGGACACCTACGGGTACGGAGACAACCTCATGAATCCATGGACCCAGCATGTCAACAGGGGACTGTTCAAGCTGGTATGAGGCGTGTGCAGTTGGAGTGCTATGTGACCGCTGATACGTCTATGGTAGGTACGACTCTGACAGGTGAGACGTATGTAAGCGTCCTGTCTGATCACCTACATCCATTTGTATCCATTGTGCATTCCGAGAGAACTCGGCATTTCCAGCAGGTCTATGCAACACGCCACACGTCCAGAATTTCTACAGAGTGGCTCCAGAAACACTCTTCTCATTTTAAACACTTCATATGGCCACCAAACACCCCAGACACGAATATTCTGGAGCATATCTGGGATGTCTTGCAACGTGTTGTGCGGAAGAGATCTCCACCCCTTCATAGTCTTACGGATTTATGGACAACACTGGGGGAGGGAGATATACGATATTAAGTAGGTGTACCAGTTTCTTCGTCTCTTCAGTGGCAGAGTCTGAAACCGCGCTGTTGCTACGGTTGCAGGTTCGAATCCTGCCTCGGCCGTGGATGTGTGTGATGTCCTTAGGTTAGTTAGGTTTAAGTAGTTCTAAGTCTGGGGGACTGATGACCTCAGATGTTAAGTCCCATAGTGCTCAGAACCATTTGAACAATTTTTTCATCAGTGCAGAAGAGGTGGGGGATCCAGAATTTGAATCGACATTTAGATGAGCTTTAAAAATCTTAAGCCCCAGTAAGGCAGAAGGGATAGAACCTATCAGAATCTGTGGAACAACTGGCGGAAGTGGCAAAAAAAGGACTATTCATGTTGGTGTGCAAAAAGTGTGAATTCGCGATGTTCCGCCTAACTTTCAGGAAAAAACAGTTACACAATTTCAAAGACAGCAAGAGCCGACAAATGCGAGAGTCATTTCACAATCAGCATAAGAGCTGATCAGCCAAGTTGGTGACAAGAACAACATACAAAAGAATGAAAAAGAAAATTCACGAAGTCTTATATGACGATCAGTTTGGCTTTATGAAAAGAAAGGCAGTTCTGACACTGAGGTCGACAACGGAAGCAAGACTACAGAAGAATCAGTACACATTCACAGGATCTGTCGACCTGGAAAAAAAGATTCGACAATGCAAAATGGTGCAAGATGTCCGAAATTCTGAGAAAAATAAGAATAAGCTAAAGGTAACATACACTACGTAAAAGATCCAAGAGTTTGCAATAAGAGTAAAAAACCAAGTTCGCATTAAAAAGAGTGTAAGACTGGGATGCAGTCTTTCGCCTCTATGGTCTAATGTATACATAGAAGAAGCAATGACGCCAATAAAAGATACGTTCAAGAGTGGGATTAAAATTCAAGGTGAAAGGATATCAACGATAAGAGCCGGCCGGGTGGCCGAGCGATTCTAGGCGTTACAGTCTGGAACCACGCAACCGCTACGGTCGCAGGTTCGAATCCTGTTTCGGGCATGGATGTATGTGATGTCCTTAGGTTAGTTAGGTTTAAGTAGTTCTAAGTTCTAGGACACTGATGACCTTAGAAGTTAAGTCCCATAGTGTTCACAGCCATTTGAATGATAAGATTCGCTGATGACACTGCTACCCTCAGTGAAAGTGAAGAAGAATCACAGGATGTGTTGAGTGGAGTAAACATTCTAATGATTACAGAATAAGGATCGAGATAAATCGAAGAAAGACGAAAGTAATGGGAAATAGTAGAAATGAGAACAGAGAGAAACTTGACATTAGGATTGATGTTCATGAAGTAGGTGGAGCTGAGGAATTCTGTTACCAAGGCACCAAAATACACATAGATAGTAAGGAGGGCATCAGAAGCAGACCAACACTGGTCAGAAGGGCATTCCTGGCCAAGAGAAGTCTGTTAGTACCAAAGATAGGTGTTCATTTGAGAAAGTCATTTATGAGAACGTACGTTTCGAGCAGAGCATTGTATGGTACTGAAACATGAACTTACTGTGGGAAAACGGGAAAAGAAGAGAATCGAAGCATTTTATATATGGTACTACAGAAGAATGTTGAAAATTAGGTGGAGTGATAACGTAGGGAATGAGGAAGCTCCTCTCAGAATCGGCAAGGAGGGATCCAGTTAAGACATTACTGAATATATTGCATGGTACTAGGGCGTCCTGAGTAGAACCAGAGAGGAAAGTAACATATAAAAAACGCTGACAAAAAGAAGGGACAGGATGATAAGACATCAGAGGGCAGTTCAATAAGTAATGCAACACATTTTTTTTCTGAAACAGTGGGTTGTTTTATTCAGCATTGAAATACACCAGGTTATTCCCCAATCTTTTAGCTACACAACACTATTTTTCAGCGTAATCTCCATTCAGTGCTACGGCCTTACGCCACCTTGAAATGAGGGCCTGTATGCCTGCACGGTACCATTCCACTGGTCGATGTCGGAGCCAACGTCGTACTGCATCAATAACTTCTTCATCATCCGCGTAGTGCCTCCCACGGATTGCGTCCTTCATTGGGCCAAACATATGGAAATCCGACGGTGCGAGATCGGGGCTGTAGGGTGCATGAGGAAGAACAGTCCACTGAAGTTTTGTGAGCTCCTCTCGGGTGCGAAGACTTGTGTGAGGTCTTGCGTTGTCATGAAGAAGGAGAAGTTCGTTCAGATTTTTGTGCCTACGAACACGCTAAAGTCGTTTCTTCAATTTCTGAAGAGTAGCACAATACACTTCAGAGTTGATCGTTTGACCATGGGGAAGGACATCGAACAGAATAACCCCTTCAGCGTCCCAGAAGACTGTAACCATGACTTTACCGGCTGAGGGTATGGCTTTAAACTTTTTGGTACTTTAAACATAGCTGCGCTACAGCAACGGTTCCACGTAAATCAGACTAAGAGCAGCCGACCAGTTGCAAAGGATAAAGTAATCTTTACCTAGGTTTCAATAGATATAAATCTATCGTTAAACGATAAGGACATATCACTTCATGTTGTTATAATACTGCCGTCTTCTGAAGAAGATAGATTTATATCTATTGAAACCTAGGTAAAGATTACTTTATCCTTTGCAACTGGTCGGCTGCTCTTAGTCTGATTTAAACTTTTTCTTGGTAGGGGAGTGGGTGTGGCGCGACTCCATTGATTGCCGTTTTGTTTGAGGTTCGAAGTGATGAACCCATGTTTCATCGCCTGTAACAATCTTTGACAAGAAATTGTCACCCTCAGCCACATGACGAGCAAGCAATTCCGCACAGATGGTTCTCCTTTGCTCTTTATGGTGTTCGGTTAGACAACGAGGGACCCAGCGGGAACAAACCTTTGAATATCCCAACTGGTGAACAATTGTGACAGCACTACCAACAGAGATGTCAAGTTGACCACTGAGTTGTTTGATGGTGATCCGTCGATCATTTCGAACGAGTGTGTTCGCACGCTCCGCCATTGCAGGAGTCACAGCTATGCATGGCCGGCCCGCACGCGGGAGATCAGACAGTCTTGCTTGACCTTGCGGCGATGATGACACACGCTTTGCCCAACGACTCACCATGCTTTTGTCCACTGCCAGATCACCGTAGACATTCTGCAAGCGCCTATGAATATCTGAGATGCCCTGGTTTTCCGCCAAAAGAAACTCGATCACTGCCCGTTGTTTGTAACGCACATCCGTTACAGACGCCATTTTAACAGCTCTGTACAGCGCTGCCACCTGTCGGAAGTCAATGAAACTATACGAGACGAAGCGGGAATGTTTGAAAATATTCCACAAGAAATTTCCGGTTTTTTCAACTAAAATTAACCGAGAAAAAAAATGTGTTGCATTACTTATTGAACTGCCCTCGTATTTCATGCTGCTAGAGTGAGCTGTGGAGGGTGGAAACTGTTGAGAAAGACAGAGACTGGAATCCATCCAGCAAATAAATGAGGATGTAACTCTTGTTGCCCAGGAATGAGATTGCCATTTTTGCCACAGCACTCTCGTATACATTGAACGTGTATGATCGGGTAGACTCACAAGGTATGCACGTTGTGGAGATAAGTAACAGCATAGCTCTTGCACCAGGGAGGGCTGGGGCTACTTAGAGGTACTAGTCTGTGTCACCAGCAGTTAGCGTTACTTCAGAATACTGTGACAGTTGGACAGTGCGCCATACAACACCAGTTAGGCCCGCCAAGATAGAGAGGTCTCGAACACTTGTATTCACTGGTTGCTAGGTTGGCAGCTTCGAGTGTTCATGCAGTAGACAGGGCAGACAGCAGTCTCAAAGCGGAAGTCATCTTGGAGAACGGTAGCAGCAAATCACAGGTTAGGTGTCAAAACTGGTGTACCGCAACGTAAAGGTAAAGACCAAGGAGATGAGCAACAGCAAAGCCCTTGCACCAAGGACAGCTGGGGACGGTAGTACTAGTCTGTGGCATCAGCGGTTAGCGAGACTCCTGAATGTTGTGACGGTTAAACAGTGCGCCTACAACATAAGTTCGGCCCATCAAGCCGGAGGTAGAAGTCTCCAAGCCTTGTAATCACAGGTTCCGAGGCTGGCAGCTCAGAGTGATCATGCTGCAGACCGGACAGACAGCAGACTCGAAGAGGAAGTTATCTTGGCGAGTGGTAGCAGCACATCACAGCTTCGGATTCTTAGGTGGTGAACTGTAACGTAAAGATAGAGACCAAGGCTGTGGATGTGACCAACAGAAAACCGCTTGCGCCAGGGAATGATAGGGACTACCTAGAGATAGTAGTCTGTGCCACTAGCGGTTAGCGTCATTCCTGAATGCTGTGACAGTTGGGCAGTGCGCCATACAACATCAGCTAGGCCCATCAAGCCGGAGGTAGAGATCTCCAAGCATTGTAACCACGGCTGCGAGGTTGGAGGTTCAGAGTGTTAATGGAGCAGACTGGACAGATAGCAGTCCGAAAGCGGAAGTCTTCCTGGTGAACGGTAGCAGCACATCACAGCTTCGGTGTCTTAGCTGGTACACTGCAACGTAAAGATAAAGACCAAGGCTGTGGAGGTGAGCAACAGCAAAGCACTTGCAACAGGGATGGCTGGGGACTACTTAGAGATATAAGTATGTGACAGAAGCGGTTAGTGCGACGCCTGAATGCTATGACAGTTGGATATTTCGTCAGACTATAGAAGTTCGGTCCATCAAGCTGGAGGTAAGAGCCTATCACTGACTGATAGGTTGGCAGCTCAGAGCATCATACAGTAGACTAGACATATAGCAGACTCGAAACGGAAGTCATCCTCCCGAAGGTCAGCAGCCTTTTACTGGTTCGTCGTTTTAGTTGGTGTACTGCAACGTAATGATAAACATCAAAGCTGTGGAGATGAGCACCAGCAAAACCTTTGCATCAAGGAAGGCTGGGGACTACTTAGAGATACTAGTCTGTGGCACCACTGGTTAGCGTGACTTCTGAATTCTGAGGCCGTTGGACAGTGCGCTGTATAACATAAGTTCAGCCCATCAAGCCGGAGGTATAAGCTTCCAAGCCTTGTAATCACAGATTGCGTCACTGGCAGCTCGGAGTCTTCATGCGGTACAAAGGACAGGCAGCATTCCCAAACCGGAAGTCGTCTTGTCAAACAGTACCAGCTTATCAAATGTTCGGCGTCTTAGTTGGTGTACTGCAATATAAAGATAACCAAGGCTGTCGAGATGATCAGCAGCATAACTGTTCCACGAGGGAAGGCTGGAGACTACTTAGAGGTACTAGTCTGTGGTACCAGCGGTTAAAATGACTCCTGAATGCTGTGACAGTGGGACAGTGCGCCTTACGACGTAAGTTCCGCACGTCAAGCTGTAAGTCTCCAAACCTTGTAATCACAGGTTGCGATGTTGGCAGCTCAGAGTGTTCATGCAGCACATCGGACAAATAGCAAACGGAAGTCTTCCTTGTGAATGGTAGCAGCACATCACAGGTTCTGAGTCACAGCTGGCATACCGCAACTTAAAGATAGAGACCAAGGCTGTGGAGTTGAGCAGCAGCAAAGCCCTTGTACCTAGGAATGCTGGGAATTACTTAGAGGAACTAGTCTGTGGCACCAGCGGTAGGAGTGACTCCCAAACGCTGTGCCAGCTGGGCAGTGCGCCATACAATATCAGTTCATACCATCAACCTGGCTGTAGAAGTCTCCAAGACTCATAATCATTGGTTGCGAGGTTGGCAGCTGAGAGTGTACATTCAGCACACCAGACAGATAACAGTCTATCAGAGGAACTCATCTTGGCGAACGTTAGAAGCCCATCATAGGTTCGAAGCCTTTGCTGGTGTACTGCTACGTAAAGCTTGAGATAAAGGCCTGGAATTATTCGTATTTATTGCAACTTGTCTCAGGTAATGACGCTGTGTCTAGTCGGCGATGACTGTTTGTTGTGTGCTGTCCTTAGGTTAGTTAGGTTTAAGTAGTTCTAAGTTCTAGGGGACTGATGACCATAGATGTTAAGGCCCATAGTGCTCAGAGCCATTTGAACCATTTTTGAACTGTTTGTTGCCTATTTTTCTGGGCTTTGAGAATATATTACAAATTGCACATTTCTGCTATGTAACAATAATATGGAAATGCTGAATTACAATATGTCCCCCCCCCCCTCGTCCCCCCAGAAAAACGCTATCGAACAAGTTACGTTGAACAACACATAGCTTTACCTGGCTGTAAGGGAAAAGGAATGATAGGAGATGTACAAATGTCATAGTCGCGACTCACAACCCTAGCATCAGAAAATAAATGAATGAAATAAATGCATCAATTTTATAGCTTTAGCGACTAAACTTTCGGCTTATGTTATTAAATATTCATGGACAAGTAAATAGTCTCTGAATTCGTGACACCGAAGGAAAACACCCAATTCGCGTGCGACAGAAATTTGATTCAGATTCCCTTCCTGCCAATCACATTTACATTTTCTATGATGCCCATAAAAGAAAAGTTCAGGAGTGGGATGAAAATTCAAGGTGAAATGACATGAGTGAACGATTCGTAGGTGACATTGCTATCCTGAGTGAAAGTGAAGTAGAATTACATGATCTGCAGAATGGAATGAAGAATCTAATAAATACAGAATATGGACTGAGAGTAAATCGAGGAAAAATGAAAGTAATGAGAAGCAGCACAAATGAGGAGAGCGTGAAGCTGAACATCAGGATTGGTGGTCACGAAGTAGATGAATTTAAGGAATTCTGCTACCTAGGCAGTAAAGTAACCAGTGACGAACAGAGTAAGCCGCGGAGTGGCCGCGCGGTTTAAGGCCCCATGTGACGGATTGCTCGGCCCCTCCCGTCGGAGGTTCGAGTCATCCCTCGGGTATGGGTGTGTGTGTAGTTCTTAGCATACGTCAGTTTAAGTTAGATTAAGTAGCGTGTAAGTCTAGGGACCGATGACGTCAGCAGTTTGGTCCCTTACGAATACACACACATCTGAACATTTGGACAGAGTAAGGAGGTAAAAGCAGACTAGCAACGGCAAGAAGGACATTCCTGGCCAGAAGAAGTCTACTAGTATCAAACATATGCCTTAATTTGAGGAAGAAATTTCTGAAATGTAGGACTGCATTACAGCATTGTATGATAGTGAGACATGGACTATGTGAAAACCGGAACAAAAGAGAATCGCAGCAGTTGAGATGTAGTGCTACAGGCGAATTAGGTGGACTGATAAGGGAGTAATTGATCAGTAACAGTGCTGCTTTCGTAGACAGGAATGCTGCGGGAGAATGTGTCTTTCTTAGCCGTCAACTACTCCTCGATATGTACGTCAGTTTGCCGCTTAGCTTCCCCCAGTCTATTTGAACGAGCCTTACTTTCGTACCTCACCATACGTTCTCAATTCGCTCTCTAATTCTGAGGGAATTGTCTGCTGCTGTCCTGACATGAACACCTGTGCAGTCCTAAACCACTGACTGCACGCCAACCGGCACAACGAGGCAAAACGGCATCAAGAAGGTGCCAACCCGCGCGCATATGGAAAGAGTGGGTAGCGCCTCACCTCCAGGAATACAGAGTTCAGCGCCCCCTGTGAACGCTGATTTCTCTAGCCACGAATCGCTGGTCGGCCCAGTTCGGTCTCAGACTTCGAGAGCATCAGTACTGAGTAATAGGAAGCCGTTATTTAGTCTGCATTCTGCGAGTAGTAGTAGAGAGTAAGGTATCTGTATTTAGGGGGAATATGAAGCACAGGGAGTTAAGTACTGTTACTTCCCTTAATAGAAAGAAAGTTATCTATTAATCCGAAGGTGTTCTGTACAGATGATTATCTATTCCTGCCACTGGCCATCGCAACTTGTAACCTTCCTTGTTTGTGTCGGTGCTGACTCCCACAGCAGCCGACATAACATCTGGCGACGACGATTAGAGAATCAGCGTGTAAGTGGGCTGTTTAGATTTTTATGTTGGTAACGTCACGTAGCGCTCTGTATGAAAATCGCTGGCTGTGCTGTGTGCAGTCTGTGGCTGGTTGGCATTGTTGGAACATTCGCTATTGCAGTGTTGGGCAGTTGGATGTGAACAGCGCGTATCGTTGCGAAGTTGGAGGTGAGCCGCGACCAGTGGTGGATGTGGGAAGAGAGATGGCAGAGTTTTGAGAGCTGACGATCTGGACGTGTGTCCGTCAGAAAAACGAAATTTGTAAGACTGGATGTCATGAACTGATAAATATATTATGACTTTTGAAAACTATAAAGGGAAATACATTGTTTGTTCTCTATCAAAATCTTTCATTTGCTAACTGTGTCTGTCAGTAGTTAGTGCCATCAGTAGTTAGAATCTTTTACTTATCTGGCAGTATTGGCTCTCGCTGTATTGCAGTAGTTCGAGTAACGAAGATTTTTTTGAGGTAAGTGATATATGAAAGGTATAGGTTATTGTCAGTCACGGCCATTCTTTTGTAGGGATTATTGAATGTCAGTTTAGTGATGATCAGAATAAGTAGTGAGAGAAATATCTGAGTACGTTCAGTTTTGCTCAGCTGTTTGAAAATCAGATAACGTAAGAGGTTTACCAGCACAGTAATTCATAAATTTTTTTAAGAGGGCGTTTCAAGTGCTTTATTCGCTCTTCGCCGCTTCATCAAAAATGGTTCAAATAGCTCTGAGCACTATGGGACTTAACATCTATGGTCATCAGTCCCCTAGAACTTAGAACTACTTAAACCTAACTAACCAAGGACATCATACAACACCCAGTCATCACGAGGCAGAGAAAATCCCTGACCCCGCCGGGAATCGAACCCGGGAACCCGGGTACGGGGAGCGAGAACGCTACCACACGACCATGAGCTGCGGACCGCTCCATCATAGTGCGTCCCTAATATTACTCTCTTTCCTTTCAGAGCTGCAATGCTACTAATTTTGTTCTTTATTTCAGACTAGCCACAACGCTTCCGCTACTTGTGTTCATTACTTTGCTGCGGCTCTCCTCTCGTAAACATGCCCTCTAACCCGCCTCCTCCACCATCTGCACCTGCGTCTCCTGTTGCTGCTGACTTTGATCTAATGCAGTTTATTCAGTTTTAGAACCAACAAATCTAGTAGCTGATGATGTCAGTCTGGCAGGTCATCAATGGATAAGCCCTAGCTGCACCGACTCCACCACAACAGCCAGCCACATGCACGGCACTGCCTTCGTGCGTTCCACCGATCCGAGTTTTCGATGAACAAGAGGAAAAGAACGAGCACTACACCAGATTCGGCGTTCATTGTGCTACACATTAAGAGCAAGGTAGAGTGAAACCTCCTTATTTCTTGTGAATGGCTGGGACAGGAATTTACCGCCTCACTCAGGAGTTATTCCAGACTAGTAGGCCAGAGTTGGTAGTTCTTGAAGATTTACTTTCTGTCCTCACTTAGTATTATGAGGAACAGATACTTCTTTGATAGAAGTATTACAAACAACAGGACTTTTGTGATAGTGCCGTGGAAAACTTCGAGATAACTCTCATCTGCAGTGCCTCACAAGGTGACAAACAGGTATGGCCTTGCGATCGACCACTGTGCACAATTAAACAGTAAACAAGTGTCAACGTGTGTATTTGCGGTGAAATCATGTCCCTGCTGCTTTTCTGTGCATAAAGAACGACATTGCTCTTCGTGGAATGCGACTTGCTTTGATTGTGGTAGGCCAGGTCACGTACAGTCTCTGTGCCTGCAACAGAAAAAGAGCTCTACCCACGTTCACTCTAGTAAGCGTGGAGCAACTTCTCGCTCAGTGAAAGCAGTTTCTTCTCAACCTGCTACTGGTACTAGTAATGCCCGAATTCGGGATATGCCTCCACCCCATCCAAGTGCTGTGCAACGACGGTGCTGTGCAACGACAGTCAAGCAGACTGTGAACTTCGTCACTGCCTGACACTGTGTGCGACTTCAGTTAGACATTAGCGCTTCCCTTACATTGCTTCATCGCGCTATATCAACAGTTGGGCTCGCCACGGTTGACATCATCTTGCACGCAAGAGATTCCAGTGCTTGGTACCTGTAGTCTGCCTCCCACATCCCTGTCTCACACCACAAAAGTGACATTTACAATTCTGCGTCTGAGAGACTGTGAAAATATCTTTCGATTTGTTTGGTCTTCGTATTCAGGACAATTTACTTTCTGTTTCTGATTTCAACCCAAAAGACAGTGTTAGTTGGTTGAGGAGTTTCCTGATTTATTTTCTGAAGGACTTGACGGAGCAAATAACTTTATGGCGCACGTTACAAAGGAGGACAATATGCAACCTAACTATTTTCGAGTGCTTCCCATACCTTTCGCTCTTAGAGACAAAGTTGCAAGTGAATTTAAAGAATTGCAAGGTAATGGTGTTATTGCTCCTTTCTGGGCTAGTCAATGGGCTTCTCCCTTAGTAAACTCAGCAAAGCCTTCGGGAAGAGTTGGGTTACGCTGGGTTGTATTGAGGGAGGAGACCAGACAGCGAGGTCATCCGTCTCATCGGATTAGGGAAGGACGGGGAAGGAAGTCGGCCGTGCCCCTTGAAAGAGACCATCCCGGCATTTCCCTGGTGCGATTTAGGGAAATCACGGAAAACCTAAATCAGGATGGCCGGGCGCGGGATTGAACCGTTGTCCTCCCGAATGCGAGTCCAGTGTGCTAACCACTGCGCCACCTCACTCGGTCCTTCTGGAAGACTTCTTCTTTGTGTTGACTTTACGTCCACTGTGAAACCACAAACAAAAACTCATACTTATCCGTTGCCTCGACCAAACAAATTAATAGACAGGCTTGGTACGCCTCGCCATATTTCAAAAACCGATTCACGCTACGCGTAGTTGTAAATTCCGCTAAATGAAGAGCCTGCTAATGTTTGTTTTCAACAGACATTTTGGGTTGTTTAAGTTTTTGTGCTTACTCTTTGACAGTGGTTCCGCGCCTTCCTTATTCGAACGCTGCATAGAACAGCTGACTGCAAAAGTTCCATTCTGTTCAAATTATCTGGACGATATTACGGTGTGAGGACGTAGACTGGAGGATCATTATCAACTATAGTACCGTTTTTCAAGTACTCTAAACGGCAGGTTTTAAGTGTCACCTGGACTAATGTGCCTTTTCTCAGACTGAAATTCAGTACTTTGGCCATTTTCTTAATATCCAGGGTGTTCATCCCCTTTACTCACATTTGCTGGGCATCCGGGATCTCCCTGCCCCACGAAGCGTGAAGGAATTGCGGTAGGTTCTCAGGAAGCTGACATATTATATCCAGTTTACATCCATCGCTGCCCAGATCATGGCACAGTTGCATCGTTTCAGTTTGGAGCAAAGAATGTCAGGATAAATTTCGGTAACTAAAGAATGCCTTGTTGAGTGACAAATGCCTTGCTCGTTTCGATCACAGTAAGCCTGTAGTTTTGAAAATGGACACTTCTTCGTACGGAGTCGGAGCTGCGCTCTCGCACAGATTTCGTTTACTTTCGCTTCCAAGTTATTGACCAAGACTGAATTTAACTGTTCCCATATCTAGAAGGAAGCGCTCTCCGCTATATGAGTTTCATCGGAAGCTTTACCTAGTGACGGACCATAAGCACTTCAGTCTTTGTTTCATCCGTCCAAACTAGTTCCGCCACGTACGGCTCAGAAGCTGGAACGTTGGGCTTTGTTATTATCACAGTATCAGTAGGAAGTATAACACCAGCCCACGTCGAAGCATGCAAATGCTGACAATCTTTCTCGTCTTCCTGCTTGTCTTGATTCTTAATTCGATGCTACTGGCACATCTTGTTGTTGGGTTGATGCACAGGACACTAAATTTTTCAGTGTATTTCACTGCAGTATAGGAAAATTGTACACGCCACATAAGCAGACCCAGACTTGAATCATGTGTGGCGCTACTTCCATACTGCTTGGTCTCGTTCAGTGCAAAAAAATCAAAATTCTTTTGTGCGACGATATTTTGTTCGTCGGCATAGCTCTTCCGTTCAGCATGATGTGATTTTATTGCGAAATGATTCTGGAGAATCATGTATGCTTATTCCTAAAGTGTGGATAAAAGACGTGATGCGATTGCATCACCGAGGACATTGGGGAATTGTACGCACAAAACCGTTAGTATATCGGCACTATACATGGCCGGGCATGGGTGCCTACATTGAACAGATGGCATCAGAGCGTGGCGCTTTGCTGAAACTCTATCGAACCCGCTGCAAACGGTTTCTGCATGGAAAGTCTCCTGGTCCCTTTTCGAACACTCGCTGGATTATTGTTGTGGTGTCTTTGGCAAATATCCGCTAGCTGTGTCCATTCAGGATTTGTCACCTATATTTTTCTTGGAAGGTTTGCCCGTTATGTAGATTAGAGACAAAGGACCACAGTTTACGGCTCTGGTCTTTGAATAGTTTTGTGCAGCCAGTGCATCTCTCACACTACCAGTGCTCCGTTTCATTCTCAGTCTAACGGAGAAGCTGGATGATTTGTGTGTACTTTCAAGCAACAGATGAATAAACTACGTGCCTCCCACACGTGGTAGCAAGCGCTGGTGCTATTCCTCGAACGTACCGCTCCAAGCCCCTCGACAGTCCGTTACCCGCCCGGCGCCACCGTACGCTGCTCAAGTTGCTGCACCCAAAGCAGCGCATGGCGCCTACCACACACCGCAAGTATCGCTTTGCGCCTAATGAGTCTATTCATTTCAGAGTTTTTGGTGGCACCAGGCGCTTGGGGAGAGGAACGATTCATAGAAATTTGGGCGTTTGCATACATTTGGTGCAAGGTCCTCTCGTGTTTCTGCTCTGCCATCAGAACCAGAATCGTGCTTGTCGATTGTGAGATCCTTCCGCAGATTTTCAGTCCAAAGATTCACGTCATACCGGGATCTTGCAGTCGGTGCGGCGGCCCCAGGGGGCTCTTCGGAACTGCCTGCTGAACCAATCCCGTCCCGGCGCCTGCCAGGGACGCGGCACCGTCGTCATCACCTTCACCGTCGTCGTCGCTGACTTCTCCATTTTCCGCCAGACCAGTTCAGGAAGAGCGTAGGCACCTTTTCGGGGGTTTTCCGAGCGACTTATCTTTGAAGCGCCGGACGGATGTCTGGGTGTGGCCGGGACTTCGGCATCAGTGGCGCGTGCTGTTGCGGCTCCTCGCGCCACCTCTCTTCCTGCCTCTCTCCGCTCTCTCCCTGTCGTTAGATGGATCCCTACACGACAACGGTGCGGCATTTTGTGGGGTGGAGTAACGTTCAGTCCTAAAGCATCGACTGTACGCTCACCAGCGCAACGCTGCTAAATGGCATCGAGAAGGTACTGAGCCGTGAGATAAAGGAAACAGCGGCAGTGCCACACCTCCAGGAAGACAGGCCAGTGCCGCCTGTCAACGCTGATTTAACCAGCCGCCCGTCGCTGGTATAGCCCCAGCTCGGTCGCAGTCTTCGAGAGTATCAGCAGTGAGTAACAGCACTACGTTACTATGTCTGCATTCTGCGAGAAGTAATAGAGAGCAAATTAGTAGTATGTAGGAGGCACAGGAAGTACAGGAAGATAAGAGTTGTTTCTTCCTGTAATAGAAATGAAGGTCTCTATTAATTTGGAAGTGTTTTGTACAAATTATTTTGGATTCCTACCACTGGCCGTTGCAACTTCTAGCCTTCCTTGTTTATGTCAGTGCTGACTCAAACAGTAGCCGACACAATAGGACCCGTGTGTGATCAAATCATATGTACTATTGAACAGTATCATCGATAGGACCTCTCGACACCGTATAGTAGCTGCCTACCAATACTGTAAATCCACGTATGTTTGTGTTACGTGACGATGTGTGAAGCAAAAACATCATATGGATGTTACAAGGATCGTATAGGATGGCACACTCTATTCGAATAAGTGACTTTCTCTAGGAAAGACGACATACTTCTACTGTAAACAAAGGGGTGGATTCGCGTATGTGTGGATATAGGGTATGGGTGTGAAGATATCAGCCGTCAGAAGGATCAGACTAGCTTTGACCAGCATGATGTTTTTCCTTCATGAGCCTGATTTTACTGAGGATTATTTTCAGACAGTGCCGGCACATCCAGAATGTTTGAAAGCCAACCGCTGCTGAAAATTCAAATTTTCAACTGTGACAAATTATCAGGTATTTCGTTGTTGTTCCACTGGGACCATTCTTTCCTAGAAAATGTCATGTTCTTGAGTCTTCGTCCATATGTGATGATTTCTGAAGACTGGAAACAGAGGCCTGTTCTGCGATTATGACGTGGTGTTATCAGTGACATCACACTTCTTTGTCGGGGCTGTAGTGAGACAAGGTGCTGCAAGTCCCCTCCCCCCTCTCTCTCACTCCTCTCTCTCTCTCTCTCTCTGTCTCTGTCTCTGTCTCTGTCTCTCTCTCTTCTCTCTCTCCCTCTCTCCGAGTGGAAGGTCAGAGAGTTCCAGAAGCCTCTTGTTCGACAGTGAGGTACACTGCCATTCAACACATTTCCTGTCTGTATTTGGTTGAGAGAACATCGATTGCGACGTGTTGTTTGCATCGAGATGGTGAAGCACCAGTGGAAGAAATTTTCGCTGGTTCTCTAGACATGAGAAACACATGTGTTAAAGACTCTTGAAACGTTAGTTGACTTTGTAAATGGTAACGATGATCAAAAATCTGTTATATCACTGGCATCAGTATTAGATAAAAAAATTACGAGTGGAGCTACCAGTTTTCTACAGTTTTTCGAGATTCCACTTAAAAAACAGCACGGACAAGATAAGTTTCTAGCTACGCAACAGTTTGCTGCATGTCCCACGCTAGCCTTTCAGCTCCCTAAAGATACAATTTCCACTATATCTTCACAGTTATACTGTGCAGACCATCGGCGTCAGTGTGATACGTGGTTGAAATAGAGAACGTCACGTAAATGGTATGATATTCCGACAAACCACGTGGGAATGCACACATCAAAAAAAGTTTTCATCATCCCGGTTCGCAGAACTCCTGAAGATAGACGTTTACTGTAGATGTTGTATCACAGACAGTCCCTTTGCTGTTTAGAGATGTCACTAATCCCGTCCAAAGATGTCAACAACGATGCAAGAGCAGCACCTATTAGACGGAGGGTGTCCAAAAGCCGATCAGTTCCAGTCATTCCACCAGGAAGGAGATACACGGCTCGTGTTGCCTGTAGTTCAACCATGCCTAGACGGTCAATACCACGGTTCGATCCCGTCCGCATTGTTACTTTGTGCCAGGAAGGGCTCTCAACAAGGGAAGTGTCCAGGCGTCTCGGAGTGAACCAAAGCGATGTTGTTCGGACATGGAGGAGATACAGAGAGACAGGAACTATCGATGACATGCGTTGCTCAGGCCGCCCAAAGGCTACTACTGCAGTGGATGACTGCTACCTACGGATTATGGATCGGAGGAACCCTGACAGCTACACCACCATGTTGAATAATGCATTTCGTGCAGCCACAAGACGTCGTGTTACGACTGAAACTGGTGCAATCGGCTGCATGATGCGCAACTTCAGTCCCGACGTCCATGGCGAGGTCCATCTTTGGTACCACGACAACATGCAGCGCAGTACAGATGAGCCCAACAACATGCCGAATGGACCGTTCAGGATTCCCATCACGTTCTCTTCACCGATAAGTGTCACATATGCCTTCAACCAGACAATCGTCGGAGACGGGTTTGGAGGCAACCCGGTATGGCTGAACGCGTTAGACACACTGTCCAGCAAGTGCAGCAAGTTGGAGGTTCTCTAGTATTTTGGGGTGGCTTTATGTGAGGCCGACGTATGCTGCGGGTGGTCATGGAAGTCGCGGTAACGGTTGTACGATACATGAATGCCATCCTCCGACCGATAGTGCAACCATATTGGCCAGGCATTCGTCTACATGGACGACAATTCGCGCCCCCATCGTGCACGTCTGGTGAATGATTTCCTTCAGGATAACGAAATCGGTAGAGGACAGTGGGCAGCATATTCTCCAAACATGAACCATATCGAACATGCCAGGGGTAAATTAAAAAGGGCTGTTTATGGACGACGTGACCCACTAACCACTCTGAGGGATCTACGCCGAATCTCCGTTGAGGAGTGGGATAATGTAGACAAACAGTGCGTTGATGAACTTGTGGACAGTATGCCACGACGAATACAGGCATGCATCAATGCAAGAGGACGTCCTATTGGGTCTTGCTGTATGGTGGTACAACAAGCAATGTGTGAATTTCATGAGCAATAAAAAGGGCGGAAATGATGTTTATTTTGATCTCTATTCCAATTTCGTGTACGGATTCCGGAACTCTCGAAACCGAAGCGATGGAAATTTTTTTTTTATGTATGTGCATGACATTTTGGGAATTTCCATATGATGCTCGATGATTTCAGCATAAATGTTTCAAAAATCTCTTCGGATTTTAGTGTTCAAAATTGGATACTGCTGCTGATATCGGTAAATTAATTCGCTATTGACTAGGCAATTCTCGACTATAGAGCTCAGAAAATAAGATGAGTCTGGAGATGGTCGCAGCTCGTTGTGGAAACCGCGGCTACAAGCAGGCCACACCAGAAATAGTACGGTTAGCAGATTCATTTTTGTGGAAGGAACCAGCCCAGTCTTTTTACAACTGTCCGGGAGGGGGGGGGGGGGGGGGGGAGGAAGCACAGTTCATGCATGAGGGCAGCACATGTGGGGCAGTTGCCTTGTGGCCGCTGGCTACAGTGAACGACCGACATACCTCCTGTCGGATATTTGGCACTGTGACTGTATGTAGTGCATGTGCTTCTGTTTTTGGGGTCTGTGTGTCATCGCGGTATAAACAGAAGTGCCTGGCGGTCGACAACTATATGCACAAGTGATGATTTCGTATGGCGTAGGGCGTAAATTTTATTTACTACAGCCAGGTAGTAATACGGCATGGTGGTACAATCGTTTACAGTGACATAAGCTGGTCTGAGAACGGTTTCATGCAGAAAAATTCAAGGTTTCCTCGGTAATAAAAGAGCAGAATAACTGAATAAGCGTCATTGGCTACAGTTTCCGTATTTCTTGATACCCGACTACTTTTGCTGGGTTTAACTGTCACTGAAATATGACTGACGTATGTTGTTTTTCGATCTGTACAAGAATAATACTCCACTGAAATTCACGTAATTTCTCCACCTGTAGAAAGTGGTGGACAGTGGTAATAACACCGGCAGCAGCATTTTGGTGGGTAAATTCAGAGAGGACCAATCAGGTTACTTCATTCACAGCGGAGTCCATGACGTCAGTCACAAGACAACCTTTTTTTTTAGGGGAACAGAAGTCTCTACAGACTGCTTAGAACAAAACTGTGGTAGAACAAGGCACCTACGGGAAGATCCATAACGTCAGAGAGTCACCTGATGTCTTCTTTGTTCGAGTGTTCAGAGAAAAGTCGAGGCAGACCAGACGCCTCTGGTTCATACGTTTCAATGCCACCCACATTTGTGGTTTTAAAGCATCTCCAGACCAGCGGTTATGAGGCACCGAAAGTGCATTGAAAATTTAAGCAATTTTTCTCATCTGTTGGGTAGTGCTTCAAACTTTAGGAAAATCTTTTGGACATCCTATCTGGTGTGTATCTGTTAGCTTTTTTCTCCATGATCTGTTGTCTGTTTCGAAATATGTCATGAACGTTTAGATGTATAATTTTTCTGATTTTTCCGTCTGCAATTTGACACAAGTGTGGGTTTCCCACTGTAGAACTGTGCTCCAAAAACTGAGTGAAATAATTAATAAGTACCTTGACATCCCTGACTCCAACAGCAAATATAAACCAGACCCACTCATCATTTCATTTATTTCAACTTTTTGGGAAGGAAGCGTCCTATGTAGAGTTACTATTATTTTGGGTCTGCTACTAACTTCGAGGGGTCTTTTGAATTTTTTTCCAGCAGGGCAACACCAGTTGTGTGACATTGTCAGTTTGGAGCCATATTGCAATTTTAGGCACACTTTGTGTAGTACTGTGCCTACAGATGTATAACTAGGAGCCATTCTTACTTTAGTTTCCCACCAAATATGAGTAAAGTGTGTTTCCCACCAAAAATAAGTAAATTATAGTAACCTAACCATCCTTTCTAGCAGCTGAACAAAAACTGACCAATCTGCCATTTTCAAGGGGTAGTAGTTTGGGGGGGAGGTTGGTTGACATCAAAGATGTAGGGGGAGGTTTGGTGAGGCCAACAGTGGATGTAGTATGAACTAACTCAGTCAGTCTTTGCACGTCGAGGCGAACACACATGTCTCTGAATTAGGTTACTGGAGGTGGCCCAATTGAGCTATAACTAAATAAATAAATAAAATACCCTGCCTTACTCTCCAGCACAGAATTACCGCTTCGCATCAAAAATAAAGTACTCTAATGTAACCTGCCTCTCTGGCACCTGGACAGAGGCTGAACAGAGACTGACCAATTCAACAGAGACTGACCAATTCCCACCATTTCCAGGAGTGATGTCGTAGGAGGTGTGGGGGTAGGTGATATCTTAGTAATGTGGGGGGGTAGGGGTGGATAGCCTAGTTGAGCTTTTCCCACCAAAATTTCCCGGAATTTCCAGGGGATGAAGGGAGATGGGAAAAACCAGCCGCCATTTTGAATACATTATCTGTCCCAGGAACTGATTTCTTCCAATGCTAATGTCATACAACGAAGCTACAGAGCATCAAAATTATAGGTGTCAGTGCATGTCTATGTATGTATACACAGGGCGATTCCGCAATGATATTACAGTCAATTGGGGATGATGGAAAAGAAAAAATGTATCAATTTGAGCTAAGGGACTTTGACCCAGAAGCGAACTAGTTGAAATGAATAAGCGAAAACTGTTCTCATATGTCTGATAGTGGGATGCATGTACCAGCACTGTTGTTGCTAAGATTGTAGGACAGGCAACTTTCAGAGGTAGTACTCTGGAGCAAGACAAGAAAAAATCGTCTGGTAAACATGGGTTCTAAAATGCATACCTTGAGAACTATGAATTATTCAATAGACGAGATGTGTTTCACAGTAGCGGAGATGAATAAGTGCTCATAGCTCCTTAGGAGTGCATTTTACAGCCCACGTTTACTGAATATTTTATTCTTATTTTGGTCAATACGACCACCTCTCAAAGTCACCTACCCTACAGTCTTAGCAATAACAGTACCACTATGTACCACTGTCAGAGGTATCAGAAAGAATTTCGCTTAATATTTTCGACTCGTTCGTTGCCAGAAGAGGGTCCTTTAAATCAAATTGATACATTTACCACCATTCCCAAAAGCTGGTTAACATCAACTCGGAATAACCCTGTATAACATATACTGACGACGCCTATAACTTCGACGCTCTCTTACGTCACTGGATGACGTTTCCGGATAGGGGTTCTATTCTCATAATTTTCCTCAAGACACGTCCTATACCACCTCCAAGTTTGTCGTTCTAGTTTTGAAAAGTCATGTATGTGAGTATATGATATCAATTGTGTGTACGCCAATGTTTGGATGTCTCCATTCATTTGTCGCAAAGAGGCGTAAGACGAGGCTAATTAAGTGTCGAAACTGGGTGCAAGGAAGAATTACAAATTTCGTATTCTTTTTCTGCGAGTGATAGGTGAGTTGTCTATAGACAGCAAGATGTAAGACCGAGAGTGCAGGAACGTGTTTCCAAAGTTACCTGTTCCTTTACATGAGAACAGAAAATGTTGGTCAGCACATTAGCCCAGATTCTGTACCTATTTAGGTCCCTAGCTGAGTTGTAGGAACATCGTAAAAATTGTGGGTTGAAGGTGCCAGAAGTTTTATAAGTTTCTATGTCAAAAGTGTCTGTAACACAGACTTAGTTGCGCAGTACGACCTTAGCGAATTTCAGCAGCATTCGCGTAAGCAATTGATACAACTGTGGGCACTGTACAAACTAGTATAAAGCAACTACTTGGGTATAACAAAACGGGGCGCCGTTAACATTATGTGTATGATATCAGGAGCACAGTAAAAGGCATTATATTTACCTTATAGGGAAGCATAATTTATTTGCTGTATTCATGGAGAGATACGTCTGGAGAATAGGTCTAGGTTGCTGTTTGTGCCAAGACCACAGTCATTCACCGATTTTCAAGCCGTGTTACGGAAGATGGACGCTGTCCATTATTTAGATGTGAAGCAAAAGGGCTCCCTTAGAGATAACAGGACGCAATATTCGTGTTTCAAATGTGGGAATCCTGGACATTTGAAAAGATATTGTCCAGGCATCCAGTCAAAAATCAGAAAGAATTCTGGTCAGTTATACTTCGGGAATAAGGTAAAATGTGCTTAACCACAGTTGTCTTTTTTGGGCATACAGTTTCTCCTAAGGGTATTGATGTTGATCAGAGCCGCAGTGAGGCCATCAGCAAATGTCCAAACCTTACGCCCCATGGCTGTGGCAAGGTTCTTTGGCATGACTAATTTTTTTTCGAATGTTGACACCTAATTTCTTCAAAATGGCAGCTATGTTGAATGAATTAAGAAAGAAAGATCGGAAAATTGAATGGGTTCCTTTCCAAGAAGCCGCCATCATGGGTATTAAGATGGCTTTAGCGACAGAATTCGAGTTGGTGAACCTGAGTTTATTTCACGGGTGACTACCGATCCTCTTCAAGAAAAATTGTCAGAGACAAGTCCGATAGGATATGCCTCTCATGTTTGTCAAGAGGAGATACTAAGTTTTCATTGCACAAATTGAAAGCATTGTACATACTGTTTGCCCTTGAAAAATTCAGTATTTATCTGGAGCACCATCCATTTATCCTAGAAACTGATAATCAGGCCCTTAGGCGTTCGGAAGTCCGGAGTGGACAGGGTACATCACCAGATGGGCCGTTCCGATGTCCAGCTTAGAGTTTGGATTTCGTAATTTATGCGGAGGGGTAATGTTGCTAACAATCTTACACGTATTTTTGGGAAAGAGGATAGTGAGCCACTTGATGAATGGAATGGGTCAACTGCAATTTGCGTTCAGTCCTCATAGCACATTGCCATGATGATCATTTTATGCGGGACAAACTGTTTCATTGGTTAGCTTTAGCCTTCTATATGGGGGTATGTGAGTCTCACAGACAGACTTCTGCTAGCCTTATCTTTACATATAATCCAAACTCGAACTAGCAAATTTGTGGCCAACGAACGTACCATTGCCAAAGAAAATTGATGCAGTGTACATCGGAGACAAATGGAAGAGGGCAAGGCTAAATCCATGACAGAGAAGCTCAGAGGTACAAGAAGGACAGACGAGCTTGTCATCTGAAGTCAGTTGATAGGAGATGGGTGCAGAGCTTTCAGGTAGTCAGTAAAACGAAAGAAAATATAACTGGTAAATTTCCGCCAAGCCTCACAGGGCTGGAATGGGTAAATAGCCGCCCAGCTTCACGGGGCTGGTACAAATACCACGATTTATTAGTCCAGTCACCCTGAAGGTAAAAGAAAGTATAGGGTAAAACCATTTTTCATGAGCAATTACCTTAAGTTAAACCTTATGTTAACGACAAAAGGTTTTACGAAGTAAATTGTATTAATGCAAGCTTACATAAAAATGAATGAGGGAAAATTGTTTTTCAGTCACTGTTTCAATATTCACGCGAATTTTCCTACGGTATCGTTTTCATCTATTTCCCCCTAATTTCATTTATTTATTGATTATTTCTTGTTATGTATTGCTAATATTTATACAAGCAGAGGGACTTCAGGACTGATTTTGTACTTATATTTACTCCTAAAAGCATTCGCGCGCTACCAAACGTTATTGATTCAACGAGCTGTACTGAAATATTAAGGGCCGCGCGGGATTAGCCGTGCGGTCTAAGGCGCTGCAATCATGGACTGTGCGGCTGGTCCCGGCGGAGGTTCGAGTCCTCCCTCGGGCATGGGTGTGTGTGTTTGTCCTTAGGATAATTTAGGTGTAGTGGTGTGTAAGCTTAGGGACTGATGACCTTAGCAGTTTAGTCCCATAAGACTTCACACACATTTGAACAAATATGAAGTCGGGCATTGCCCACAGTCGATATGAAGTTGCATCTAATAGCGTCAAACAGCGTGCGACGCTTGTTCATCTTACTCCTTTTCACGACAATAAGCATTCTATTCAACTGTTCCTCCAAATCCTTCGTTTCTGATAGAATTACAATGTCATCAGCACACTTTAAATTTTTCATTCCTCTTTCACGAACTTTAATTCCCACTCCAAAGGTCCCCTACGTTTCCTTCATTGCTTCCTCAACGTCCAGATTAAATAACATTGGTGGTAGGTTATTGCTCTCCTCACTCCCTTGCTAGCTGTGACTTCTCTTTAATGTCTTTCAACTCTTATTACTGCAGTATGGTTTCTGTACAAGCTGTAAATAAACTTTTGTAGCCTGTAATTTATCCCTGCTTCCCACAGAATTTCAAACAGTGTAGTCCAGTCACCAATGTCAAAAGCTTTCTCTAAATCTGCATATATTATAAACGCAAGTTTGCTTTTCTTCCAGCATTGCTTCACGGGTTTATAAGTCTCTCTGGAACACAAATTAATCCTTCTGAAGGTCGTGTTCTGTGAGTTTTCCCGTTCTTTTGTAAATAATTTGTATCATTATTCTGCAACCATAACTTATAAAGCTGACGATTCTGTGGCATTTACTCCTGAAACCAAATGCCAACTTTGAGATTGTAGTTATTACAGTCTCCCTGCAATCTGATGGTAGTTTCCATTAGTTATACGTGTCTTGAGACACGTCTCCCTCTTGAAATCACATCCACTTAGGCAAAATTATGTTTAGTGATGACCCCGTTTTGAACTGAGCCATAATGACCAGCAATGAGATACCAAAGTGACTGTAGCCCTCTACACGGCCCGAAAACCAGGAGCTATGATCTGTGGCGAAGGGGGTGGGGGAGGGGGAGGTGTGGCATTTCTTCCCACGGCAGGACCCCTTTGTTTGTTATCCTCAGCACACTTACAACACAGCGGTACGTGACGATATTTTACGTCCCGTTCTGTTCCCTTTCATGATAAGTATTACTGGAGCTCACATTTCAGCAACATAGTGCCCCCTACTTTGGCCAGCAACGTCGCCGGATCTCCTCCCAATTGCGACTGCTACGGTCGCAGGTTCGAATCTTGTCTCGGTCATGGATGTGTGTGTTGTCCTTAGGTTAGTTAGGTTTAAGTAGTTCTAAGTTCTAGGGGACTGATGACCTCAGAAGTTGAGTCCCATAGTGCTCAGAGCCATTTGAACCATTTCTTTTTCCAGTAAATTGAGAATGTTTGGAGCATTATGGGCAGGGCCTTACAGTCAGCTCGTGATTTTGGCGCTTTAACACGCCGATTGGACAGAATTTCGCACGATATCACTCAAGACGACATCCAACAACTATCAGTCAATGCCAAGCCGAATAACCGCTTGCGTTAAGGCCGACGCGTCATTGATTTGCTCAGTTTTTTAAGGTAATTTCTTGACTACATCACTCAGTATTTCTGAAACTGTATTCATTTGTTTTCCGCTCGTGTACATCACGTCTATCGATTCAAGTCCCATTTGGGTGATACTTTCTTGGTAGGTCGTTTTTCTTTTGCGTTAGAGTGTATGTTGTGTAGTATAGGCTTCTAGATTAGGTACATTCCAGTTATCAGAAGAAACTGAGCAAATGGAAAACGAATTGATCGTGAGAAGGAGTGACTGAGCATAGAGAAAAGAAAAAAAAACAAGTATGGTAACAGTTAAAGCGCAACGGAAAATAGATTGTTAAATGCAGGGGAGAGAGCGGGTAGAGCACACTGAAGACCTCAATGAGGGGGAAGGCCTATCTGATGTGATACATCTACATCTACATCTACATTGATAATCCGCAAGCCACCCAACGGTGTGTGGCGGAGGGCACTTTACGTGCCACTGTCATTACCTCCCTTTCCTGTTCCAGTCGCGTATGGTTCGCGGGAAGAACGACTGTCTGAAAGCCTCCGTGCGCGCTCTAATCTCTCTAATTTTACATTCGTGATCTCCTCGGGAGGTATAAGTAGGGGGAAGCAATATATTCGATACCTCATCCAGAAACGCACCCTCTCGAAACCTGGCGAGCAAGCTACAACGCGATGCAGAGCGCCTCTCTTGCAGAGTCTGCCACTTGAGTTTATTAAACATCTCCGTAACGCTATCACGGTTACCAAATAACCCTGTGACGAAACGCGCCGCTCTTCTTTGGATCTTCTCCATCTCCTCCGTCAGACCGATCTGGTACGGATCCCACACTGATGAGCAATACTCAAGTATAGGTCGAACGAGTGTTTTGTAAGCCACCTCCTTTGTTGATGGACTACATTTTCTAAGCACTCTCCCAATGAATCTCAACCTGGTACCCGCCTTACCAACAATTAATTTTATATGATCATTCCACTTCAAATCGTTCCGCACGCATACTCCCAGATATTTTACAGAAGTAACTGCTACCAGTGTTTGTTCCGCTATCATATAATCATACAATAAAGGATCCTTCTTTCTATGTATTCGCAATACATTACATTTGTCTATGTTAAGGGTCAGTTGCCACTCCCTGCACCAAGTGCCTATCCGCTGCAGATCTTCCTGCATTTCGCTACAATTTTCTAATGCTGCAACTTCTCTGTATACTACAGCATCATCCGCGAAAAGCCGCATGGAACTTCCGACACTATCTACTAAGTCATTTATATATATTGTGAAAAGCAATGGTCCCATAACACTCCCCTGTGGCACGCCAGAGGTTACTTTAACGTCTGTAGACGTCTCTCCATTGATAACAACTTGCTGTGTTCTGTTTGCTAAAAACTCTTCAATCCAGCCACACAGCTGGTCTGATATTCCGTAGGCTCTTACTTTGTTTATCAGGCGACAGTGCGGAACTGTATCGAACGCCTTCCGGAAGTCAAGAAAAATAGCATCTACCTGGGAGACTGTATCTAATATTTTCTGGGTCTCATGAACAAATAAGGCGAGTTGGGTCTCACACGATCGCTGTTTCCGGAATCCATGTTGATTCCTACATAGTAGATTCTGGGTTTCCAGAAATGACATGATACGCGAGCAAAAAACGTGTTCTAAAATTCTACAAGAGATCGACGTAAGAGATATAGGTCTATAGTTTTGCGCATCTGCTCGACGACCCTTCTTGAAGACTGGGACTATCTGTGCTCTTTTCCAATCATTTGGAACCCTCCGTTCCTCTAGAGACTTGCGGTACACGGCTATTAGAAGGGGGGCAAGTTCTTTCGCGTACTCTGTGTAGAATCGAATTGGTATCCCGTCAGGTCCAGTGGACTTTCCTCTATTGAGTGATTCAAGTTGCTTTTCTGTTCCTTGGACACTTATTTCGATGTCAGCCATTTTTTCGTTTGTGCGAGGATTTAGAGAAGGAACTGCAGTGCGGTCTTCCTCTGTGAAACAGCATTGGAAAAAGGTGTTTAGTATTTCAGCTTTACGCGTGTCATCCTCTGTTTCAATGCCATCATCATCCCGTAGTGTCTGGATATGCTGTTTCGAGTAACTTACTGATTTAACGGAATACCAGAACTTCCTAGGATTTTCTGTCAAGTCGGTACATAGAATTTTACTTTCGAATTCAATGAACGCTTCACGCATAGCCCTCCTTACGCTAACTTTGACATCGTTAAGCTTCTGTTTGTCTGAGAGGTTTTGGCTGCGTTTAAACTTGGAGTGAAGCTCTCTTTGCTTTCGCAGTAGCTTCCTAACTTTTTTGTTGTACCACGGTGGGGTTTTCCCGTCCCTCACAGTTTTACTCGGCACGTACCTGTCTAAAACGCATTTTACGATTGCCTTGAACTTTTTCCATAAACACTCAACATTGTCAGTGTCGGAACAGAAATTTTCGTTTTGATCTGTTAGGTAGTCTGAAATCTGCCTTCTATTACTCTTGCTAAACAGATAAACCTTCCTCCCTTTTTTTATATTCCTATTAACTTCCATATTCAGGGATGCTGCAATGGCCTTATGATCACTAATTCCCTGTTCTGTACATACAGAGTCGAAAAGTTCGGGTCTGTTATCAGTAGGTCCAAGATGTTATCTCCACGTGTCGGTTCTCTGTTTAATTGCTCGAGGTAATTTTCGGATAGTGCACTCAGTATAATGTCACTCGATGCTCTGTCCCTACCACCCGTCCTAAACATCTGAGTGTCCCAGTCTATATCTGGTAAATTGAAATCTCCACCTAAGACTATAACATGCTGAGAAAATTTATGTGAAATGTATTCCAAATTTTCTCTCAGTTGTTCTGCCACTAATGCTGCTGAGTCGGGAGGTCGGTAAAAGGAGCCAATTATTAACCTAGTTCGGTTGTTTAGTGTAACCTCCACCCATAATAATTCACAGGAAGTATCCACTTCTACTTCACTACAGGATAAACTACCACTAACAGCGACGAACACTCCACCACCGGTTGCATGCAATCTATCCTTTCTAAACACCGTCTGTACCTTTGTAAAAATTTCGGCAGAATTTATCTCTGGCTTAAGCCAGCTTTCTGTACCTATAACGATTTCAGCTTCGGTGCTTTCTATCAGCGCTTGAAGTTCCGGTACTTTACCATCGCAGCTTCGACAGTTGACAATTACAATACCGATTGCTGCTTGGTCCCCGCATGTCCTAACTTTGCCCCACAGCCTTTGAGGCTGTTGCCCTTTCTGTACTTGCCCAAGGCCATCTAACCTAAAAAACCGCCCAGCCCACGCCACACAACCCCTGCCACCCGTGTAGCCGCTTGTTGCGTGTAGTGGACTCCTGATCTATCCAGCGGAACCCGAAACCCCACCACCCTATGGCGCAAGTCGAGGAATCTGCAGCCCACACGGTCGCAGAACTGTCTCAGCCTCTGATTCAGAACCTCAACTCGGCTCTGTACCAAAGGTCCGCAGTCAGTCCTGTCGACGATGCTGCAGATGGTGAGCTCTGCTTTCATCCCGCTAGCGAGACTGGCAGTCTTCACCACATCAGATAGCCGCCGGAAGCCAGAGAGGATTTCCTCCGATCCATAGCGACACACATCATTGGTGCCGACATGAGCGACCACCTGCAGATGGGTGCACCCTGTACCCTTCATGGCATCCGGAAGGACCCTTTCCACATCCGGAATGACTCCCCCTGGTATGCAAACGGAGTGCACATTGGTTTTCTTCCCCTCTCTTGCTGCCATTTCCCTAATGGGCCCCATTACACGCCTGACGTTGGAGCTCCCAACTACCAGTAAACCCACCCTCTGCAACTGCCCGGATCTTGCAGACTGAGGGGCAACCTCTGGAACAGGACAAGCAGCCGTGTCAGGCCGAAGATCAGTATCAGCCTGAGACAGAGCCTGAAACCGGTTCGTCAGACAAACTGGAGAGGCTTTCCGTTCAGCCCTCCGGAATGTCTTTCGCCCCCTGCCACACCTTGAAACGACCTCCCACTCTACCACAGGTGAGGGATCAGCCTCAATGCGGGCAGTATCCCGGGCAACCACAGTCGTAGTCCGATCAGGGGATGCGTGGGACGAGCTGGCCGTCCCCGACAAACCCCCATCCGGACCCCCACAGTGATGCCCATTGGCAACAGCCTCAAGCAGTGTGACCGAAGCCAACACTGCCTGAAGCTGGGAGCGAAGGGATGCCAACTCAGCCTGCATCTGAACACAGCAGTTGCAGTCCCTATCCATGCTAAAAACTGTTTTGCAAAGAACGTCTGAACTAATCTACAGAGAGCGCAAACAAATCGACAAAATTTAAACGGTTATTAAAATACAAGATTGCCTAGTAAACGCAGTAATGCTGCTACTTGCGCACTGCTGACACTGCTCGGCGGCAAAAGGAGACTAAGCGAAATTACACTATTCAGGTACTACAACGCGATGCAACAACTCTCAAATAGTATAATACGCCCGAAAATTATGAATTAAACAATGCAAGTACCAAAACACGCAAAGAAATTAAGAATTAAACTATGTAACAAATGAGTGAGCTAGGAGTATACGACTTGCTGCTCAGCTGCTTATCCAACGGCGGCAGGGAGCACACTGACTGTGACCAACCGACACTGGCCGTTCAAAACAAAAACAGTAGACAAATGACTACGCGAATTTACACTATTCAGGTACTAAAACGCGATGCTACAACTTTCAAATACTATAATACGCCCGAAATTTATGAATTAAACAATGCAAGTACCAAAAACACGCAAAGAAATTAAGAATTAAACTATGTAACAAATGAGTGAGCTAGGAATATACGACTTGCTGCTGCAGCTGCTTATCCAACGGCGGCAGGGAGCACACTGACTGTGACCAACCGACACTGGCCGTTCAAAACAAAAACAGTAGACAAACGACTACGCGAATTTACACTATTCAGGTACTAAAACGAGATGCTACAACTCTCAAATACTATAATACGCCCGAAATTTATGAATTAAACAATGCAAGTACCAAAAACACGCAAAGAAATTAAGAATTAAACTATGTAACAAATGAGTGAGCTAGGAGTATACGACTTGCTGCTCAGCTGCTTATCCAACGGCGGCAGGGAGCACACTGACTGTGACCAACCGACACTGGCCGTTCAAAACAAAAACAGTAGACAAATGACTACGCGAATTTACACTATTCAGGTACTAAAACGCGATGCTACAACTCTCAAATACTATAATACGCCCGAAATGTATGAATTAAACAATGCAAGTACCAAAAACACGCAAAGAAATTAAGAATTAAACTATGTAACAAATGAGTGAGCTAGGAATATACGACTTGCTGCTCAGCTGCTTATCCAACGGCGGCAGGGAGCACACTGACTGTGACCAACCGACACTGGCCGTTCAAAACAAAAACAGTAGACAAACGACTACGCGAATTTACACTATTCAGGTACTAAAACGCGATGCTACAACTCTCAAATACTATAATACGCCCGAAATTTATGAATTAAACAATGCAAGTACCAAAAACACGCAAAGAAATTAAGAATTAAACTATGTAACAAATGAGTGAGCTAGGAGTATACGACTTGCTGCTCAGCTGCTTATCCAACGGCGGCAGGGCGGCAGAAAAATGAACTGAATTGCTATGAAAACAAAGGGATCCCTTATTAGAGGGAGAAATTAAAAGAACTCTGGAAGACTCGAGAACGAATTAGGCGTTAAGAATAGAGAACGTTCCGTTGGAATTTCTGAAATCATTTGGGGAAGTGGAAACCACACTACTATTCAGGTTGGTGCGCAGAATCTATTGCTGGTGACGTATCATCACACTTTCGGAAGAAGGTCATCCACACAGATCCGAAGATAGCAAGAGTGGGTAAGTGCTAACAGTGACCTTAACATGTCTTGCACCCAAGCTGCTGAAAAGGATATTACGGCAAAGAATGAAAAAAGAAAATAGGGACCAGTTAGATGACAATAATTTTGGCTTAGGGAATAGTAAAGGAGCACGGGAAGCAGTCTTCATGTTGCACCAGAGAGGAAGTTCTGACATTGCACTTGCTAATGGAAGCAAGACTGACTAGGGAATCTCCCCATCGCCCCTCAGATTTAGTGGTAAGATGGTCTAGTGGACAGCCCGTTAGAAACTGAACACAGATCAAGCATCAAAACAGTAAGAAGGTGTATAAGAAGGTGTACTGAACTGTGAAAAGAAAAGGCAAAATACACTCCTGGAAATGGAAAAAAGAACACATTGACACCGGTGTGTCAGACCCACCATACTTGCTCCGGACACTGCGAGAGGGCTGTACAAGCAATGATCACACGCACGGCACAGCGGACACACCAGGAACCGCGGTGTTGGCCGTCGAATGGCGCTAGCTGCGCAGCATTTGTGCACCGCCGCCGTCAGTGTCAGCCAGTTTGCCGTGGCATACGGAGCTCCATCGCAGTCTTTAACACTGGTAGCATGCCGCGACAGCGTGGACGTGAACCGTATGTGCAGTTGACGGACTTTGAGCGAGGGCGTATAGTGGGCATGCAGGAGGCCGGGTGGACGTACCGCCGAATTGCTCAACACGTGGGGCGTGAGGTCTCCACAGTACATCGATGTTGTCGCCAGTGGTCGGCGGAAGGTGCACGTGCGCGTCGACCTGGGACCGGACCACAGCGACGCACGGATGCACGCCAAGACCGTAGGATCCTACGCAGTGCCGTAGGGGACCGCACTGCCACTTCCCAGCAAATTAGGGACACTGTTGCTCCTGGGGTATCGGCGAGGACCATTCGCAACCGTCTCCATGAAGCTGGGCTACGGTCCCGCACACCGTTAGGCCGTCTTCCACTGACGCCCCAACATCGTGCAGCCCGCCTCCAGTGGTGTCGCGACAGGCGTGAATGGAGGGACGAATGGAGACGTGTCGTCTTCAGCGATGAGAGTCGCTTCTGCCTTGGTGCCAATGATGGTCGTATGCGTGTTTGGCGCCGTGCAGGTGAGCGCCACAATCAGGACTGCATACGACCGAGGCACACAGGGCCAACACCCGGCATCATGGTGTGGGGAGCGATCTCCTACACTGGCCGTACACCACTGGTGATCGTCGAGGGGACACTGAATAGTGCACGGTACATCCAAACCGTCATCGAACCCATCGTTCTACCATTCCTAGACCGGCTAGGGAACTTGCTGTTCCAACAGGACAATGTACGTCCGCATGTATCCCGTGCCACCCAACGTGCTCTAGAAGGTGTAAGTCAACTACCCTGGCCAGCAAGATCTCCGGATCTGTCCCCCATTGAGCATGTTTGGGACTGGATGAAGCGTCGTCTCACGCGGTCTGCACGTCCAGCACGAACGCTGGTCCAACTGAGGCGCCAGGTGGAAATGGCATGGCAAGCCGTTCCACAGGACTACATCCAGCATCTCTACGATCGTCTCCATGGGAGAATAGCAGCCTGCATTGCTGCGAAAGGTGGATATACACTGTACTAGTGCCGACATTGTGCATGCTCTGTTGCCCGTGTCTATGTGCCTGTGGTTCTGTCAGTGTGATCATGTGATGTATCTGACCCCAGGAATGTGTCAATAAAGTTTCCCCTTCCTGGGAGAATGAATTCACGGTGTTCTTATTTCAATTTCCAGGAGTGTATAAACACCGGCCAGTCCAAGCACATAAAGTACAACATTGACCCGCCCTTAGCCAGCCACGGCGTCGTGGTTAAGTGGTCACGGTGTTGAACTGAACAATGTTACAACATTGTTGTTGTTTTCTTCAGTCCTGAGACTGGTTTCATGCAGCTCTCCATGTTACCCTATCCTGTGCAAGCTTCTTCATCTCCCAATACGGTACTGCAGCCTACATCCTTCTGAATCTGTTTAGTGTATTCATCTCTTGGTCTCCCTCTACGATTTTTACCCTCCACGCTGCCCTCCAATATTAAATTAGTGATCCCTTGATGCCTCAGAACATGTCCTACCAACCGATCCCTTCTTCTTGTCAAGTTGTGCCACAAACTCCTCTTCTCCCCAATCCTATTCAATACTTCCTCATTAGTTACGTGATCTACCCATCTAATCTTCAGCATTCTTCTGTAGCACCACATTTCAAAGGCTTCTATTCTCTTCTTGTCCAAACTATTTATCGTCCATGTTTCACTTCCATTCATGGCTACACTCCATACAAATACTTTCAGAAAAGACTTCCTGACATTTAAATCTATACTCGATATTAACAAATTTCTCTTCTTCAGAAACGCTTTCCTTGCTGTTGCCAGTCTACATTTTATATCCTCTCTACTTCGACCATCATCAGTTACTTTGCTCACCAAATAGCAAAACTCCGTTACTACTTTACGAGTCTCATTTCCCAATCTAATTCCCTCAGCATAGCCCGACTTCATTCGACTACATTCCATTATCCTCGTTTTGCTTTTGTTGATGTTCATCTTATATTCTCCCTTCAAGACACTGTCCATTCCGTTCAACTGCTCTTCCAAGTCCTTTGCTGTCTCTGACAGAATTACAATGTCATCGGCGAACCTCAAAGTTTTTATTTCTTCTCCATGGATTTTAATACCTACTGTGAAGTTTTCTTTTGTTTCCTTTACTGCTTCCTCAATATACAGATTCAATAACATCGGGGTGAGGCTACAACCCTGTCTCACTCCCTTCCCAACCACTGCTTCCCTTTCATGTCCCTCGACTCTTAGAACTGCCACCTGGTTTCTGTACAAATTGTAAATAGCCTTTCGCTCCATGTATTTTACCCCTGTCACCTTCAGAGTGTGAAGGAGATTATTCCAGTCAACTTTGTCAAAAGCTTTCTCCAAGTCTACAAATGCTAGAAACGTAGTTTTGCCTTTTATTAATCTAGCTTCTAAGATACATCGTAGGGTCAGTATTGCCTCACGTGTTCCCATATTTCTACGGAATCCAAACTGATCTTCCCCGAGGTCGGCTTCTACCAGTTTTTCCATTTGTCAGTACAGAATTCGCGTTAGTATTTTGCAGCCATGACTTATTAAACTGATAGTTCGGTGATTTTCACATCTGTCAACGCCTGCTTTCTTTGGGATTGTAATTATTATATTCTTCTTGAAGTCTGATGGTATTTCGCCTGTCTCATACATTTTGCTCACCTGATGGTAGAGTTTTGTCATGACTGGCTCTCCCAAGGCTGTCAGTAGTTCTAATGGAATGTTGTCTACTTCCGGGGCCTTGTTTCAACTTAGGTCTTTCAGTGCTCTATCAAATTCTTTGCGCAGTATCATATCTCCCATTTCATCTTCATCTACATCCTCTTCCATTTCCATGATATTTTGTCCTCAAGAACATCGCCCTTGTATAGTCCCTCTATATACTCCTTCCACCTTTCTGCCTTCCCTTCCTTTCTTAGAACTGGGTTTCCAGCTGAGCCCTTCATATTCATGCAAGTGGTTCTCTTTTCTCCAAAGGTCTCGTTAATTTTCCTGTAGGCTGTATCTATCTTACCCCTAGTGAGGTAAGCCTCTACATTCTTACATTTGTCCTCTAGCCATGCCTGCTTAGCCATTTTTCACTTCCTGTCGTTCTCATTTTTGAGACGTTTGTATTCCTTTTTGCCTGCTTCATTTACTGCATTTTTATATTTTCGCCTTTCATGAATTACATTCAGTATTTCTTCTGTCTCCCAAGGATTTCTACTAGTCCTCGTCTTTTAACCTACTTGATCCTCTGCTGCCTTCACCACTTCATCCCTCAAAGATATCCATTCTTTTTCTACTGCATTTCTTTCCCCCGTTCTTGTCAATTGTTCCTTTATGCTCTTCCTGAAACTCTCTACAACTTCTGTTTCTTTCAGTTTATCCACGTCCCATCTCCTCAAATTCCCACCTTTTTGCAGTTTCTTCAGTTTTAATCTACAGTTCATAACCAATAGATTGTGGTCAGAGTCCACCACTGCCCCTGGAAATGTCTTACAATTTAAAACCTGGTTCCTAAAACTCCCTGTCTTACCATTATATAATCTATCTGAAACCTGTCAATATCTCCAGGCTTCTTCCACGTATACAACCTCCTTTTATGATTCTTGAAACAATAGTTAGCTATGATTAAGTTGTGCTCTGTGCAAAATTCGACCAGGCGGCTTCCTCTTTCATTTCTTACCCCCAATCCATATTCACCTACTACATTTCCTTCTCTTCCTTTTCCTACTATCGAATTCCAGTCACACATGACTATTAAACTTTTGCCTCCCTTCACTATCTGAATAATTTCTTTTATGTCATCATACATTTCTTAAATTTCTTCGTCATCTGCAGAGCTAGTTGGCATATAGACTTGTACTACGGTTGTAGGCGTGGGCTTCGTGTCTATCGTGGCCACAATAATGCGTTCACTATGTTGTTTGTAGTAGCTTACCCGAACTCCTATTTTTTATTCATTATTAAACCTACTCCTGCATTACCCCTATTTGATTTTGTATTTATAACCTTGTATTCACCTGACCAAAAGTCTTGTTCCCCCTGCCACCGAACTTCGCTAATTCCCACTATATCTAACTTTAACCTATCCATTTCCCTTTTTAAATTTTCTAATCTACCTGCCCGATTAAAGGATCTGACATTCCACACTCCGATCCGTAGAACGCCAGTTTTCTTTCTCCTGATAACGACGTCCTACTGTGTAGTCCCCGCCCGGAGATCCAAATGGGGGAATATTTTACCTCCGGAATATTTTACCCAAGAGGACGCCATCATCATTTATCCATATAGTAAAGCTACATGCCCTCGGCAAAAATTACGACCGTAGTTTCCCCTTGCCTTCAGCCGTTCGCAGTATCAGCACAGCAAGGCCGTTTTGGTTAATGTTACAAGGCCAGATCAGTCAATCATCCAGACTGTGGCCCCTGCAACTACTGAAAGGGCTGGTGCCCCTCTTCAGGAACCATACGTTTGTCTGGCCTCTCAACAGATACCCCTCCGTTGTGGTTGCACGCCGGCCGGAGTGGCCGTGCGGTTCTAGGCGCTACAGTCTGGAACCGCGTGACCGCGACGGTTGCAGGTTCGAATCCTGCCTCGGGCATGGATGTGTTTGTGATGTCCTTAGGTTAGTTAGGTTTAAGTAGTTCTAAGTTCTAGGGGACTGATGACCACAGCAGTTAAGTCCCATAGTGCTCAGACCCATTTGAACCATTTTTGTGGTTGCACCTACGGTCCGGCTATCTGTGTCGCTGAGGCACACAAGCCTCCCCACCAACGGCAAGGTCTATGGTTCATGGAGGGGATGTTGCAACAAAGGAATTCAAAAGTCAAAATTTCAAAACAAAACGCAACTTCAAAAAGACTATGTGCAGGGAAAACTGTGTGGATATGAAACTGTTGCATTTATTTGTTGCAGTTATGTAAGAAAGTATTATATTTTCATCATGTCTTTGGGAGTGATCACATTCATACGAACACGTAAATCGGGCAATGAGGCATATCTCACTCATTCACCAGGCGTACAAGTTAGGTGCGTCAATAAGAGATTCCTATCATATGACACACATAGTGCCTCTAATGACGTGTATGACACACCACACGTGTTTTATGGTGGGGGTTCGGTTGACTTCTCGCCTTGTCATCAAACGTTTGCTGTTCCCATTCGAAAACCACTTCCTTTCGGCTGCTAACAGAGCAGTTTTGCAGAATCAACTTTCATTAAAGGCCTCTTCCTTACGCTTCGCTCCTGTAAACGGACGTTATACCACGACACAGACATAAATTTCACAACATCGAACATTTGCATCAATGACTGGACAGATCGTAATCTTTAGAAAAAAAAATAACGAAAGAAAATTGCCTCGATGGAGCTTTGAACACGGGCTCGTCCGCTTTGTAGTCCAACTTCGTCACCTCTTAACCATGACGCCAAGTCTTCATCTGGGCTTGATGCTGTGTTTCTTGAGTTTGGACCGTTCACTGCTTTTATAATTTTTTTCTCACAGTATAGTATACCTTCTTCCTGTTTTCATGCTTCATCTGTGTTCAGGTTTTGACGGGTCCTGTTACCACTAAATCTGAAGGGGGGTGTGATGGGGAGTTTCTCTTGTGAGGAAAAATCAAGGAACCCTCAGAGCATTAGCTGACCGACAAAAAGTTTTCGACAATGTAAAATGGTGCAAAAGGTTTGAAATTCCGAGAAAAATAATTGGAGTAAGCTATTGGGAAAGACGGGTAATATTCAATATTAACATAACCATCTGGGAAAAATAGGATGGGGAGACCAAGATCGGAGTGATCGAGTTAAAAATGGTATAAAAATTGGATGCAGGCTTTCGTCCCTGCTGTTCAGTGTACACATCGAATAAGCAATGATGTAAATAAATGAAAGGTTCAGGGGTAGGATTAAAATTGAGATTGAAAGGATATCAGTTAGGTTAGGTTAGTGTTTTTTAACGTCCCGTCGACAACGAGGTCATTAGAGACGGAGCGCAAGCTCGGGGTTAGGGAAGGATGGGGAAGGAAATCGGCCGTGCCCTTTCAAAGGAACCATTCCGGCATTTGCCTGAAACGATTTAGGGAAATCACGGAAAACCTAAATCAGGATGGCTGGAGACGGGATTGAACCGTCGTCCTCCCGAATGCGAGTCCAGTGTGCTAACCACTGCGCCACCTCACTCGGTCGGATATCAGTGATAAGATTCGCTGATGACATCGATATCCTGACTCAAAGTGAAGAATATTTACAGGATCTGTTGAATGGATTGAACACTTCAATGACTACAGAATGTGGATTGAGAGTAAATCAGAAAATGCCAAAAGTAATATATTGAAGAAACGAGCCAGCCGCGGTGGACGAGCGGTTCTAGGCGCTTCAGTCCGGAACCGCGTGACTGCTACGGTCGCTAGTTCGAATCCTGCCTCGGGCATGGATGTGTGTGATGTCCTTAGATTAGTTAGGTTTAAGCGGTTCTAAGTCCTAGGGGACTGATGACCTCCGATGTTAAGTCACATAGTGCTCTGAGTCATTTGAACCATTTTTTGAAGAAACGAGATTAGATTAATATCAAAACTTATGAACACGAAACTGCCTTGTTACAAAAATGACCTATGACGGAAGAACCGAGAAGGGCATTCCTAGCCAAGAGTAGTCTATTGGTATCAAACATAAAACTTAATTTGAAGAAGAAGTTTCTGAGATTGCACTTTTGGAGAGCACAGCAGAATCTAAGCATTCGTGATTTGTTGCTGCAAAAGAATGTTGAAAATTAGGTGGACTGACAAGCTAAGGAATGACGAAGTTCTCCGCATAATCGGCGAAGGAAGGAAAACATGAAAAAATGTTGTACAAAAGAAAGGAACAGGATGGGAGATCCTGTGTTGTCATGGAATAACCTCCATGGTTCTAGAAAGAGCTGTAGGGGGTAAAACTGTAGGGGAAGGCAGAGTTTGGAGTACATACAATACATAATTAAGGAGAATTTTAGGAATTCATCCCCGTCAGGAGATCTGAGTGGGTGACTGTCTTATCTCCGACATATTTTACCCAAGAGGTTGCTATTATCATTGAGGCATATCATACAACAGTATGCCCTCGAGATAAAAGTGACGGGTACAACGTTCCCTTGCCTGAGGCCGTTCGCATGTCTTCACAGCAAGGCCATGTTGGTCGATGTCAGAAGACTATGTCAGTCAACCATACAGAGAACTGCAGCAGCAACTACTGAAGAGGCTTGCGCCTCTCTACCGAGATCACGAGTTGCCTTGCGTTCTCCACAGATATGCTCAGTTTTGCAGTTGCCCCTAAGGTGTGTGTATCGTTGAGGCACACCAGCCTCCCTTTCTCTGGAAGGTTCGTGATTCATGGGGGTGACACATTCCTGTGCACAGAGCAGAATTTTCCTGCATTTGCGGTTGCGGGATGTAAGAAATAAGTAACGTTTTTCTTGATTAGTTCTGGGAGGTGATCTCTAAGAACCGTATAACTTATAAAGCCTCCCAGTGCAGTTAGTTGAGCACTTGTAACTAAGTGAACCTATTTGAAATATATTACGTACATATTCTCTAGTTCTTAATCTAACTTGCTACGTGTGCTACGCCATCGAAATATATTCTAGAATTGGTCGACTGAACATTTCGTGAGCCACATCTTTCATTTATAAATTTTTCCTCCTTTCGTTTCCTCCAATAAAGCTCAGTATAGTATCTGAGAACCCACGGCTAGATTCACATGTTGTTCCAGCTTAAATCTCAGTGGATATATCGTCACTCCTAGATCCGTCACGGCTGTGCCTGATTCCTGTGTCTGACCGCTAACCAAGTGGTCAAAATTATCTTCTCGTTAATTTAAGTGTATTACATTACATTTATTTACACACAACTGTGTCGGCTGTGATTGTGGCGTACAGCTGTAACCTTTCTGTATATATAGTTAATAGAAAATCTGTATATATAGTTAATAGAAAATCTGTAATATCTGCACACATAATATGTTTCATAAAGCTACTGTATACAGACGTTAGTGGTAGGGGTAATTATTTCCGTGAATAATTCCGTCAGCGCTTTTCATAAACTGCTACACAGCACTCTACGTAGTTCCAGCGATATAAGATAAACTCTTTCCATTTGTCCATTACGTCTATGCGGAATCAAGCGGTTTCACGAGCAAGTAATGTAGCCATTACTTTCGATGTTAATGTGTGTGGGCTTAGATTCAAGGGAAGGTGGGAGTCAAAGAATAGGCGTCGTAGACATCTAATAACCACCACTACGACGGAAATAGCAACAATAACCGTAACAACGACAGTCTGTTTGAATTAAAACTTCTGTGAAACTAAATCTGGTGATCCCTCTGTGGGCTGTAACATCCTTGTAAACAAGCTACTCGAGAAATTACTTCTGGAACCAGTTCCACTCTCCGATGCCGTTCTTCTGAGATCATCCAGTGTGCGGGGCAGTTTCCACGACCGAGCATTCCAAGTTTCAATTAGTTCCAAGTACGTGCAGTCGGGTTCAGGCAGAATCGAAACCGCAGGAGGTTCTGTCCGTTTCATACCTGATTATTGGCACTAGGGCGCATTGTACTCGTACACTGTCTTTTTTAAAGACGATCTCATGGCCGAAATGTTGCCTGTAGGGTGAACGGGTTGGAGGATATTTCCTATACTACACAGATCTCAAATTCCCTTCGATAACGTTGAGAAGTGTCAGACATCCGTACTTTATTAAGGTCCAAAATTTAATTGAACCTCATCGCTGATGAACTCATGGAATTGTGATATCTGCGTTGGCAAGTGTTCACTACCTCTCTCTACTGCAACGATCAGCAGGCGTCAGGCAGATCCTGCACTTGTCTATGAAGAGAATATGACGATACTAAACTAGTGATTTGTAAGCAGCTGGTGTTGTTGACCAGGGTCAGCCAGCATGATGCAGGTCTTCAGTGGAAGAAACGTGCGGGCTAACGACGCACCCTCCGACTCAGAGTTGAAATACTAAAATTTTTGGCTGGTTTCGTTATCTAGGGGCTGGGATACGTAGTTGCCGCATTACAGGCCAAATACTGCTGAATCTACAGTGTACAATATGAATATACACACGGCCGAAGGTTCCTATCACTCAGCAATTGCGAATTATGAAAAAAAAATGTTCAAATTGTGTGAAATCTTATGGGACTTAACTGCTAAGGTCATCAGTCCCTAAGCTTACACACTACTTAACCTAAATTATCCTAAGGACGAACACACACACCCATGCCCGAGGGAAGACTCGAACCTCTGCCAGGACCAGCCGCTCAGTCCATGACTGCAGCGCCTTAGACCGCGAATTATGTATGTAACATTTAAATTTATAAATGAAAGATTGCAATTAAATAAAATGTGCAGGTACTGTCTCAACGACTTTAAATGATGAGTAAGATAGTAGAAATACTTTTGTGAATGCGGTGTATTTCTGCAAAACACTTATTGGTGTCGATGGTCTAGAAATTAAATAAATTATTAGTTGAAAAACAGGGAAACAATAGATTCCTACTGCACGTAATTAGTTATGAACAACAACATAGCTCGCGAGATATACACTTATAAACGCACACTACGTCTTCCCTGTAGAAACGTCGGAAATCTCACAGGTTCACAAGTCCGCACACCGAAGTATTTCTATCTCTCGCGACCACGCGCAAACCGCTCTACACTCCTAGTCCATCCTCGCGACCGTCGCGTCCAGCACCTCCCCTGTCCTGTGCCGTACCGTCCATAACTACCGCACTGCCAGAACCACTTCGTGTCATCCCCGGAGAGGATCGCTGTGATTGGCTAGAGCACTCCCGCCCTGTCTTCAAGCCAACGCCCACTCTCAAACAAATTTAAGCACATACGAAATACTGGCTTTACATTTAAATACTTGAAATTAAATAAATAGTCTTACAGCTGGACCATAAACACACTCTAACACACATTATTAAATACATAAACAAATTAAATAAACATATATCAAAGGAATAGCAACAAAAGGTAGGTCAGTCTCTGTGTTTTCTAAAACACAGTAAATATTTAACGAATTTCTTCATGAATAGTATATATCGGATATAAACAAAGACATAGATGAATAAATATATTTATAAGCATGCTGCTACCGTTTTTTCGTGTAACTGTGAAGTACTTATGGCCTTACGCGATCGATAGTAATCGGCCAATTTGACATCCAATAACTCATGTACTATTCAAGTTACATGCCTGTAATTCATACCAATTTAGATTTACACTAATAGCTTTCTAAAGACATGGCGATCGACGAAATAAGATGAAGCGTTAATATTTTGGAAATTCGTTGCTGGGTGTTACTCGTATAGTTTACCGTCAGGTACTAAACTTTAATCTTATAAAGATATTGAAAATCTGATTACACCATCAGAATCGTCGTGCAAATAATGCTGATGCACATGTTTCTCTTTGAGGTATCATGATTCATCTAGCTACTATTAATTTCTATACTCCCGGCATATACATCTCCTTCATCGACGCAAAGCACCGTCCTCGTCACCGTGGAATTCCCAGCCACGCGGCTGGACCATGCGCTGGGGCCACCCCTCTCGTCCGGCTAACGTTTGGTATCAGGTGGTCCTGCTATTGTGCGGCATCACGCGGTTGCTAACGAGCCGCGGCTTTGACGAGCGTCCTCTGCGGCCGCCTCAACTCCGAACATAGAATCTTTCCAGGGCGCCACAGCTCGCCCGTTATCTCACAAACAACATTTCGCTTAAGGAAATAATGACTGTCTTATTGAAAAGTTTTGTAGATTTTTGAGGCAATCATTTTTTATTACGCAGTCATAACCGATTTCGGCCACAATGGCCATCTTCAAATGCTATAAGTGAAATTTAGTGAACACATATTCTTACGTTCATCAAATGCCTCACTTAGCGTTTCAAGATGGGTATTGTGGCCGGAACCAACTATGATTATCTTATAAGAGTGTGTTAGTGTAAAAAAAAAAAAAAACAACGAAAAGTAGGTCTACAGTGTTTTATTGTCTCCCGAAAACGGTTTGAGGATTCGAGTGACATCGCTGTGATATTCGCCAATTCGATCGGCAGCTTGCCGTATTTACAGTCCACCTTGCCGTGAAGTCACAATGCACGCTCCTTCTAAAGTTGAAACGTCCTTCTGAGTCACGATGACAGATTGAATAGCATACCAAAGCAGCATTGCTCCCTTCAACACTAGAGACACAGAGTTCTCTACTGAGTTGCACCTCCAATGAAGGTTCACTTTTTAATGATAGAGAGTTGCAGAACTCTGTACCATCCCTGTATTTTACCGCCGCGCGATGCATGCTAAGTTATATAGAGATACGTATTGAAAAATACTAATAAACGCTCTGCGGTCCAGGTTTGAATCCTGCCTCTGGCATGGATGTGTGTGTTGTCCTTAGGTTAGTTAGGTTTAAGTAGTTCTAAGTTCTAGGGGACTCGTGACCTCAGAAGTTAAGTCCCATAGTGCTCAGAGCCATTTCAACCATTTGAACTAATATGCATTGAGAAGGAGTTACGCGACATAAACAAAAGTTTGTAGGTGCGTTTCTATATCTGATACATGATGTCTAGTCAGATTTCGCACCAGTCTCATAAGAGTGGCGCTAGCAGGATGCAAATAAGGTTTGCTCTTAAATACACGCTGTATCGGTCGAGACGGTTCCTTACTTTTGGGACAGGACATGCTGAGTTGATACTAGTCAAAAATGCTGGGTGTTCCTTCAGCGGTATTGCAGAAATTCTTGGCAGTATTGTAGCCACTATACATGAGTACTGTCAGCAGTGGTCACAAGATTGCACGATCGCAAGAAGAGCGAACTCCTGGCGGCTACGTCATGTTTGGCTCACGGCTCTGGCGCATCATACCGCATCGGCGGCAGCAATGCGAGCAGCTGTTGCCACTGAAGTGACACAATGAACTGTTACAAATCGATTATTTGAAGGACAGCTCCGAGCGAGAGGCCCTGTAGCGTGTATTCCAGTGACCCATAAAGCCACCGCCATTTGCGACTGAAGTGGTATCAAGTGAGAGATCAAAATGGTTCAAATGGCTCTGAGCACTATGGGACTTAACATCTGAGGTCATCAGTCACCTAGAACTGAGAACTATTTAAACGTAACTAACCCAAGGACATCACACACACATCCATGCCAGAGGCAGGATTCGAACCTGCGAGCGTAGCGGTCTCGCGGTTCCCGACTGAAGCGCCTAGAACCGCTCTGTCACACCGGCCGGCTAGTGAGAGATCATTTGAGAGCAGGGTGGAGATCCTTTGTTTTTTCTGACGAATTCTGGCTCTGCCGCGTTGCCAGCGATAGCCCATTTGAGGACGTGCAACCATCATGTGTGGGTACTAGACACACATACCTGCACCTGGAGATATGGTCTGGGATGGGTTTCTTTATGACAGTGGGAGCACAGTCATAGTCATCCCACGCATCCTAACTGCAAATTTGTACGTTAATCTGGGGATTGTAACTGTTGTGCTACCATTATGGACAGCACTTAAGTGGCTGTTTTCCAACAGCATAACGCTCACCCACATACCGTTGTTGTAACCCAGCACGCTGTATAGAGTGTCAACATGTGTCCTTGGCCTGCTCAATCACCAGATCTGTCTCTAATCGAGTAGATATGCATGAATTAAATGCAGAGGAGGGAGCGGATAGGTTGAAAGAATACACTGAAGACCTCTGTGAGTGGGAGGACTTGTCTGACGATGTGATAGAAGAAGAAACAGGAGTCGATATACAACAGGTAAGGGATCTAGTATTAGAATCAGAATTTAAACGAGCTTTTGAAGACTTATAATCAAATAAGGCAGAAGCGTTTGAAAACATTTCATCAGAATTTCTAAAGTCATTTTGGAAGTGGCAACAAACGCCCATTCAATCTGGTGTGTAGAATGTATGAGTCTAACGATACATCGGAAAAACATCATCCACAACATTACGAAGATTGCTAGAGCCAATAAGTGCCAGAATTATCTCATAAGCTACTTAACAGCTCATACATCCAAGTTGCCGACAAGAATAATATACAGAAGATTCGAAAAGAGAACTGAGAATGTGTTTGAGGACTTTGGGGTTAGGAAAGGTAAAGACCCCTTAGAGATAGTTCTGACATTGCGGTTGATAATGTAACCTAGATTAAAGAAAAATCAAGACACGTTCATAAGATTTGTAGACCTGGAAAAAGCGTTTGACAATGTCAAGTGATGCATAATGTCCGAAATTCAGAGCAAAAATAAGGGAATGCTAATAGGAAAGACGGGTAATAGGCAATATGTATAGGAACGAACAGGCAGTAATAAGAATGAAAGACCAAGAACGATGAACTCGGATAAAGAAACGTATAAGACAGGGATTAGTCCTTCACCCCTACTCTTCAATCTATCCCTCGAAGAAGCAATAAAGAAAATAAAAGAGGTATTCAAGAGTAGAATTAAAATTCAAGGAGAAAGGATATCAATAATGAGATTCGCTGATCAAATTACTGTCCTCAGTGAAGTGAAGAATTACAGGATCTGCTGAATGGAATGAACAGTCTAATGGGCACAAAATATAGATTGAGTGTAAACTGAAGAAAGACGAATGTAATAGAAGCAACAGAAATGAGAAGAGTGAGAAGCTAAACATCTGGATTGGTGATCACGAAGTAGATGAAGTTAAGGAGTTCTGCTACCTAGGCGTCAAAACAACCCATGACGGGTGGAGTAATGAGGACATAAAAAGCAGACCAGCATTGGCGAAATGGGCATTCCTGGTCAAGAGAAATCAACTAGTATCAAACGTAGACCTTTATTTGAGGAAGAACTTTCTGAGTTGGCGTTTCCATACATCTTCATCAGACATATTTGTGGTAAGGACGAAGAAATACAATGAAAGAGATGCCTCAAGAAAAGTGTATGCAACAGTTGACAACACTTTCCATAAATACTTAATAATTTGGTACAATTTATTGTTTTGCTTACCACTACATTTCTCGATGTACCGACGGTTTGGTATGTATGTACGAGAGCTAAACAGGGTGTTCGGAAACTCCTGTTACAAACTTGTAGCACTTGTGGAGGAGAGTGGGTACATAATATTTTGAATAGGAACTCATTCCGGAAACGTATTGTTTCTGTTCTACGACCGTTTCGTTTCAGATGTTTAACGCGTCCATGTCTGCTGAGAGAAATGGAACGATTTCAGAGCTGCTCGGCCTTGTATGCAATTGGCTAGACAGAATTACGTGGACTTCGTCTTATGGGGTCAAAGTTGCATATGCGGGGCTACTCTAGAGACTGCGGAAGATCTGGTGGCATGAGTTCTGGCCACTGTATTAGAAACTGAAGAGGCGCAAGGCAGGCTGGAGAATGAGTGCCAGAACATGCTTCGCTGTTGTAATACGTCAGTAGTGTTCAGCACGTACAGTATGCAGAGTTCTTTTTTGTTTTGGAGTAATGTAAACACGTAACGTTTATGAGTTAATACAAGAAAATGCGCATAAGTGATGAATGGATGTTTCGTTACATTTAATTTCAAATTGTTATGTAATAACAGTTCTGCTTCATGCCTAATTCAATTCCTGAAGCAGAAGTGCTTGAGTTAAACATCTGAAACGAAACGCACATAGAACGGATACGATGCGGTTCGGGACATGCGTTCCTATTCAAAATATTATGTACTCACTCCCCTCTACAAATCTCACAAGTTTATAACTGGAAAATCTTGTGTATTCAATACCCTATGTGCCAACACTGGTGTGGTTTGTTTTTGTACTTCATTGTAAATATTGATTGAAAGTGTTGAGCATTGTTGCGTGTAGTTTCCTAAGGCATCTTTTATACTGCCTTTCATTGTTCTTATAACAGTTACGTATGGTGATGCATCGAATGGCGTCCTTAAATTAACTTGCGATCAACACCTTCCATAATTCATTGTATGCCAACTCTGAACGATCGTCTTCCACGTAGATAAAGGCATTTCTCTATCAAGTGGTGACAATGGAAACAGTTGAATAAATAAGTGAAAGCTGTAAAAATTGTATCTTGTAACTATTTATGAGTTAGCCACGTTTTATTTAAAGTGTCTTGAGTAAATTGAATTTTATTGACGTCACCGTCGTTCGTACATTTCTCTGAGTAATAAAGGTGTTTAACATTTTGAAGAGCATATAAAGGTTTTGGCATTATGATTTATGTTGAATTTTGGGAGATGTAGTTTTTTCTGTCCTTATACTAAGAAGATCTATTACATATGCTCCACACAGCAAGAAACCTATATCAAAAATCAGTGAAAACGGTACTATTCGCACTCATGAGATGACGTATTGTAGTGAAATCGAGAAATTATTTTGAGACATCTGATATCACGAAGATTATCAATGAGGTCGGCCTACACTGAGCACCAAAAATGTAGTGAATTCGAGAAAATAAATGAAATCAAACACAAAGCGTACAAAATTAAGGCGTTCATGTATGAATATAAAAGATTGCTTATATGTTCAAAACATGAAAGAAATGTATTAATTTTCGTTCTGCTTACACAAAACAAAACAATGTTATGAATCTCAGGGCTGATTTGACTGGGCGTGGACACGACTCAGTTATTAAGGGGAAGGAGGAGGGAAGGCATCGTCTCACCATTGTTGTTATCGTTGTTCGGCGGCGGCGCGTCGCGTCCGAGCTGTGCTGCACGGGTTGGCTGCCCTCATTAACAATCGTGCCTTTGCGGTGGGTCCCAGGTACGATCTCTGCGTTGTCTGCCCGTTGGCGGTTACGTGGCCGAAGCTGTGCTATCACGGCGTCTGAAGGCGTGTGTTCACACTGGGTGGAAGAGCGCCCATGTCCTCTCGCTTCCGCGGTGTTTCCACGACTCCCTCTTTTCGCTTCTCCTTCATCTCTGAGCTCAACTCCTCTTCGATACATTATTCCTTTCGGCGTTCTCATTGTCGGACGAAATTTTCAATGTCGCCCATTGACAGATCGCCATTTCATTGCCACGCCTCTCCGTGCAGGGTGGAAATTTTCTATCTGTCGTATGTTGGAGTGTGCCTCGTGAAGTGGCATCTTTCTTCCGATTTCACATTCTTAAGATGTTTTCCTGTATTCCGAGACTGTTGAGAGAGCAGCTGCACAACACTTCACAGACTCATGTTTGGCCTGCATCTCAAAATCTGCCGGCGTCCGTAATTTACAAGGAATGTCATCACTGTCCAGAAAAACATCTTCTTAAAAACATCTTCTTAAGAATGCTGATTTCTTTCACACGCCTCCGAGCGCCGATTCCTCGCGCTTTTTTCACGCATTTCCCTGTGCCTATCGGGTGCTGGAATTGGCGGCACATCCCTGTTTTCTAAGGCAGGTGAAATGAGTGCCACAACGCCAGAAGAACTCAGACACATTCACGAGTATATTCTTGGCATTCCATCCTAATGGCTACAGATGTCCATGAGTTCTCGGCACGCTTCTCGTTGTCAGACCGGCCCATAGCACAGTGTCCCTCTTTGAGCGAGGCGAGGGCGTCGACCCGACTTCCCGCAGAATGACTGCACCCCGGGGCTCGCCAAAGGGAGTCCGGCCCCTTCCTTCTCCACGGCCGCTCGCGGCAACTTGGCGAAAGTGCCTGCAGTATTAAAGTATTTAGACGAGTAGGCTTTTGTGCGTGGAATCATACACGCACATTAATCCGGCCCAGGGTGCTTAGAGCCCCCTTCTCTAAGCGCACTTGGGCAATTCTCAGCAGGCGCGTCCATGTCGCGCGAGGTGGGTCCGGTTTTCGAGCTGGTGGCAAAGTTCTGCTGGAGACCCAGTATCACGGGGTATAACGCGTTACCCATGCCCAGGTTTCGGGTGAAGGCCACATCGGCGAGGAAGGCGAAGAAGATGGACTTCGGTACGGCGGTCTTGGCGTAAGTGGCACCTCATACCCAGAGGAACCCAAGGGAGGGATAGTTAGAGTCCCTGAGCCCAGAAAGGCAATCGTCTAGTGGAAGAAAACCATGAATAAAAATCACCTGGTCCTCCAAGTTTGGAGTTTAGGCGTTGGACTCGTACTCCTCCCCAGCAAAAGAAATCAAATGCAAAACCTCCCAATTTAGCTTCGGAAAGGAATGGATCAAAGGGAAGACGACCGACAACAGGCACGAAAAAGGACAATGAGAATTGCCACATGGAATATACAGGGAATTTCTACAAAGAATCGTGAAGTCTTTAAAGAAATAAAGCGCCTTGATGTCGACATAGTGGGCCTAACAGAAACCAAAGTGAGAGGGCACGGTACAGAAGAGACAAATGAAGACATATACATTTATAGTGCCGTACCAAAGTAACAATCAGCCCAAAGTGGAGTTGGCATTGCCATAAACAAATAACTCAAGAAAAACCTAACGACCGGGGAATATGTCAGTGATAGAATTCTGCAAGTACAGATTAAAATAAAGAGCCAGCCTGTGGTGATTATTGTGGTCTATTCACCGAACAATGACGCTGATGTAGCGAAGAAGGACTTATTCTACACTCAACTGACAATATCTCTTGAAAATATAGGGAATCGCAAAGAAGTCAGTTTACTAGGAGATCTAAATGCCAGAACAGGATGGAAAGCTAATGCCAACATAGTGGGACAATATGGTGAAAAAAATGTTCAAATGTGTGTGAAATCTTATGGGACTGAACTGCTAAGTTCATCAGTCCCTAAGCTTACACACTACTTAACCTAAATTATCCTAAGGACAAACACACACACCCATGCCCGAGGGAGGAGTCGAACCTCCGCCGGGACCAGCCGCACAGTCCATGACTGCAGCGCCTAGACCGCTCGGTTAATCCCACGCGGCGACAATATGGTGAAGAAACCGTAAATGATAATGGTGAAAGATTGATAGAATTCTGCACGCAAAATGTCTTAGGAATTATGAATGGATGGTTCAAGCATAAGGACATCCACAAATACACATGGATGAAACCAAGCGTACATTATAGACTATGTCATAATAAAGCAAACAACAAAGCTAGTAGTACAAGACGAGTGGGCTATGAGAGGTGCAGGGTGCAGATCAGACCTTGTTGTACTAATGTCTAAGTTATTACTCAAGTTTATCAAAGAAACAGAAATTCAAGTAGAAGCCGAAACAGAGAAATCCAATAATATTCAATATAATTTACAAAGCCTTGACCATAGTTGTACCCGCTTCTTGTATCAGCAAAGGATAATAGAAAAACTTGCTGCCACTGAAGAAACCTCTGCAGATAAGATGTATGAGATGGTTAAAGAAGTTATCCATAACGCAGCTTATGAAGCAATGGGAAAAACAGAAATCCAAAAGAGTAATAGGATATGTGATGAGTGGTGGAACCACTCGGTACAAGAGAAGGTAGAAAGTAAGAAGAAAGCTTATAATAAATGGCTGAACTCAAGATCAGACAATGTCTGGCTGGAATACAGAGTGCGGAGAAAAGATGCACAGAAAACAATAATTAAGGCAAAAAACGAAGAGTGGTAGAAAACCCGTGATGAGATAGAAAAAAGCATGGGGAATACGCGCGCAAATAAAGCCTGGAAGGTATTAAAAATAATGAGAACATAGAATAAAGGTAAAGCAAATATAAACCTCATTAGCATGCAGGGATGGGTACAACACTACCAAGGACTACTGAGAACAGAGCTGCATTCACTGAGAACCCACCAGGCATTGAAATCAGCAATGATAATATACCACCGATAACCCCAAAAGAAGTCCAAAATGCAATTAATGACATGAATAACAGAAAGTCGCCAGGTCCCGGATTAATTTGTATAGAACTAGTTAAAGCAGCACCATCAAAACTCTTTGAGATATTGGCAGTGATTTTTGACAAATGCTTTAGAGGTGACGCCCCAAAGGAGTGGAAAAAGGCAACAATTACATCAATATTTAAGAAGGGCAACAGGAGGAATTGTGCAAACTATCGTGGTATTAGTGTGATGCAATCCATGGCGAGAGTCTATCGCCGTATCCTAAAAAAGAGGGTAGAAGAAGAAATAACTGAATCTGAAGAACAAAATGAATTCAGATCTGGTCGCTCCTGTACTGATAGAGTATTTACCCTCAAAAACCTAGTAGCGAAAAGGACAGCAAGCGGTCTTACAACCCACCTTGTCTTTGTAGACCTCCAGAAATATTATGACACAGTTCCACAGAACAAGCTATGGACAAGTCTAATTGATAATGGTGTGTCACCGAGCTATGTGAAAGCTGTCAGACTCCTCTACCAAGGTTGTACGGCAATGGTTAAAGTGAGAAATCAACTATCTCAAGAGTTTCAGGTGACAAAGGGACTACGCCAGGGATTCACACTTGCCCCTACACTCTTTAAGATCTACCTAGAGGAGGCACTAAAATCATGGAAAAGGAAATGCGAACGAATGGGTGTCCCTATAGACGACGAGATCTTGTTCACTCTATTTTTTGCTGGCGACCAAGTGTTAGTAGCTGGAGATGAGGAAGATGCAAATTACATGCTCTGCAAATTAAAAGAAGAATATGAAAAATGGGGTCTTGTCATAAACGTATCTAAACCAGAATATCTGAAAGTGGGGGAAAATACTGTTAACGACTTAGAGCTCGGTTCTGATTGACACTGTCGTCCAATGGCAGAAGTATTGATGATGTGAACAATAAAATAGGCCAGGGCAAGCGAGCCATAGAACAACCAAATGGTATTCTCTGGAACAAATAACGGACAGAACAAAACATACCATCTACCACACAATTATTGAAAGTGTCACAACATATGGTGCAGAGTTGTAGGAACTAACTCAGAGGGAGAAAGATCGTCTGCTGGCTGTCGTGATGGATTTCTGCAGACGGAGCTGTGGATACTCCAGACTTGACCTTATTAGAAATGATAGGATCAGAGAGGTTATGAATGTCAAAAGCACAATCCTAGACTACATAGAAAGGAAGCGCCTCCTCTGGTATGGTCGCTTACAGCGTATGACAGACACCAGATGGCCAAAACGGGTATGGCAATGGACTCCACATCAAAGAAGAAAGCGCGGTAGACCTGCGTGATGCTGGAAAGACAACGTCAGCGAATCAATGCCGGCGAGAGGTCTTAATGAAGGAGACTGGAATGACCGTGAACAATGGAGATTGGGATGCGAGAGGCGGCGGCAGCCGTAGAAACCTCGCTCATATATATATATACAGGGTGAGTCACCTAACGTTACCGCTGGATATATTTCATTAACCACATCAAATACTAACGAACCGATTCCACAGACCGAACGTGAGGAGAGGGGCTAGTGTAATTGTTTAATACAAACCATACAAAAATGCACGGAAGTGTGTTTTTTAACACAAACCTACGTTTTTTTAAATGGAGCCACGTTAGTTTTGTTAGCACATCTGAACATATAAACAAATAGGTAATCAGTGCCGTTTGTTACATTGTAAAATGTTAATTACATCCGGAGATATTGTAACCTAAAGTTGACGCTTGTGTACCACCCCTCCGCTGTTCGATCGTGTGTATCGGAGAGCACCGAATTACGTAGAGATCCAAAGGGAACGGTGATGGACCTTAGGTACAGAAGAGACTGGAACAGCACATTACGTCCACATGCTAACACCTTTTTATTGGTCTTTTTGACTGACGCACATGTACATTACCATGAGGGGTGAGGTACACGTACACACGTGGTTTCCGTTTTCAATTACGGAGTGGAATAGAGTGTGTCCCGACATGTCAGGCCAATAGATGTTCAATGTGGTGGCCATCATTTGCTGCACACAATTGCAATCTCTGGCGTAATGAATGTCGTACACGCCGCGGTACATCTGGTGTAATGTCGCCGCAGGCTGCCACAATACGTTGTTTCATATCCTCTGGGGTTGTAGGCTCATCACGGTACACATTCTCCTTTAACGTACCCCACAGAAAGAAGTCCAGAGATGTAAGATCAGGAGAACGGGCCGGCCAATTTATGCGTCCTCCACGTCCTATGAAACGCCCGTCGAACATCCTGTCAAGGGTCAGCCTTGTGTTAATTGCGGAATGTGTAGGTGCACCATCATGTTGATACCACATACGTCGACGCGTTTCCAGTGGGACATTTTCGAGTAACGTTGGCAGAGCATTCTGTAGAAACGCAATGTATGTTGCAGCTGTTTGGGCCCCTACAATGAAGTGAGGACCAATGAGGTGGTCGCCAATGATTCCGCACTATATATTTATAGTCCACGGCTGCTGTCGCTCTACCTGTCTGAGCCAGCGAGGATTGCCCACGGACCAATAATGCATGTTCCGTAGATTCACTGCCCCGTGATTTGTGAAACCCGCTTCATGGGTAAACAGGTAAAACTGCAACGCATTCTCTGTTAATGCCCATTGACAGAATTGCAGTCGATGATTTTAAAGTCATCACCATGTAATTGCTGACGTAGCGACACATGAAACGGGTGAAAGCCGTGACGATGCAGTATGTGCATGACACTACTTTGAATCAGTCCACCGGCTCTCGCAATGTCCCGTGTACTCATGTGTGGGTTCATGGCAACAGCAGCTAAAACACCAACTGCACCCGCTTCTCCTGTGACGGGCCTGTTACGGACACGTTTGCGTGCTACGACCATACCTGTTGCATACAGTTGGCGGTAGATGTTTTGCAATGTGCGGCACGTTGGATGCTCTCTGTCCGGGTACCGTTCTGCATACACCCTGCAGGCTTCAGCTGCATTTCGTCGACACTCGCCATAGATGAGTATCATCTCCGCCTTTTCAGAGTTCGAATACACCATGGTCACAGTTCCTACAACACTACACTATCACAGACGTCTGGTAACACGGTGTACTACAGTTGGTCTGCGTGCGGAGACGAATGCAGAATAACAATAGCAGCAAGCGCTATATGCGGACACTGCGACAGCTAGACCAAACCACAACAGTGCACTACAGCCACACTCGTAAACACGGTCGTCATCGTAAACATGTCCTTGCAGATGCTGCTAGCCGACCGTGGCCCGTGTTTGTTACAACACGCAACTGAACGTCGGAGGTTTCAAGCCTCAACTTTATGTTACAATATCTCCGGATGTAATTTACATTTTACAATGCAACAAACGGCACTGATTACCTATTTGTTTATATGTTCAGATGTGATAACAAAACTGACGGGGTTCCATTTAAAAAAAACGTAGGTTTGTGTTAAAAGCCTACTTCCGTGCATTTTTGTATGGTTTGTATTAACCAGTTACACTAGCCCCTCTCCTCACGTTCGGTCTGTGGAATCGATTCGTCAGTATTTGATGTGGTTTACGAAATATATCCAGCGGTAATGTTAGGTGACTCACCCTCTTGTCGGGTGCTTGGCGCACTGATATAGCAGAACATGACGGAGTGTCGCCACAAATAAGCTAGTCTATGGTATTCAACTCGGAATATCGCGGAGTTTCTGAGTGATTGCTTCAAGACATTGTCCAATATCAAGAAGTTCCACAGTTAAACATACAGAAGTGATTGCTTTGCGAATGAGAGTCAAAAGTTAATTAGTGTGTAAGTGATATTTACTACTTCAAGACTTAAATGTTATTGTCCGCTATGACTTCACTATTAGCAGTGATCTTCGGATTGTGATACAACAAATGAAAAACTCACTTAAGCACGATATAAATCTAAATTTGTAGGATGTAATACGAGAATAAAACATTTACAACTTCAAGATCTCGACGGTAAGCACGATTGGTAGAACCTGCAGCACTAATGCAATTCAAAATTCGATCGGCTGACGTGCGAGTAATTTAATATAGTAGGAAATTAATGCTGATAGTGCAGTGCAGCGTGCGCGGTACAGCACTCTGGTGCATTATGAAAACAGTGAACAGAAATACAGAGAACATTGGTAGCGTTATTAAGAATTTAGCACCTACTTGTTTATTTGAAAATACGCTAGTATATTCAAAGTGGTTTGTGATTTGTTAACAGCCTAGGGTATGATCATATTAAGCTCCAAAGCCACTTTTACCGCATCTAATCAGCACGCGCAGCAGGGACAAAATTATCCGTTAGGCGGATAAGTGTTAATAAGCGGGACCACATTTAGCTTGGAGTGGGTAATGTCTTGTCTAGCTTGGGTGACGAAAACAAGGGAAAAAGTAAATTAAATTGGCTTGGCTTGTATCATACGGCGAAGCTCTCGAAGCATTCAAGGTTACAGATCCTGCACTTCCACATGGTTGCGACAGCCTTGACGAGACCTGTAGCAGCATTTAAGATTCTACCGGCAGCCCAAGACGCAGTTCTTGCACTTGTTACAGCATAATTATCCTATACACGGTGGGTGTAGCCTGCTCTCATATTACTGGTAATAATTTATAGTGATAATCAGAAGCCAAGCACAATTTCGCAGTCTGTGACAAATTATGTATCTATTTCTGTACCTCACATATCCTAAGGAGTGTGTACGAATACATAACAACCGAAGCATCGTCTGAAGAGGGCGACAGAAAAGTTCTTCAGATAACGTTTTCAATTTAAAATGAGAGGAAAACCACTGCGTTACTCATGTTACGAACACCACTGCGAAGCGCAGCTTTCAGTTTCATCTACTACTGTACCATCTGGAGCTCATAATCACTTAACTAACGGAGAGAGACTAGAAATCAGGTAACTCATAGCAATTTTCGTAGTATAAGGGTACGTGATTGGTTCCAGAAGTTTTTTCGAGAAACTTTTTATCGTAAAACATACCTCTACGTTTATGTCACCAAGAGACTCATTCCAGACCATCGGAAGATCCAAGCTGAGAGATTACAATCGCCACAGGAAAGAGATGCTGGTTAGAGAAAGAACTGATTGAAGTATAGCTTTCTTTGTCAAACTGTGTAGTGATAGCAAGAGCACGTCCCCAATCAAATTGAAAGCAATCTGCATCCACATCTACGTAATTACTCTGATAATCACAGTAATGTGACTGTCAGAGGGTTCAATGAACCACCTTCAAGCTGTCTCTCTACCGTTCCATTCTCGAACGGCGCGCGGAAAAACGAGAACTGAATTTTTTCTGTGCGAGCCCTCAATTCTCTTATTTTATCGTGATGATCATTTCTCCCTCTGTAGGTGGGTGTCAACACAATGTTTCCGCAATCGGAGGAGAAAACTGGTGACTAAAATTTCATGAGAAAGTCTCGTCGCAACGAAAAACGCCATTGTTTTAATGATTACCACTCCGTGTATTATGTATGTGACACTATCTCCCCTATTTCATAATAATATAAAACGAGTTGCCCTTCTTTGTACTTTTTCGATGTCATCCGTCAGTCCCACCTGATGCAGATCACACACCGCACAGCAATACTCCAGAATAGGGCGGACAAGTGTGGTGTAAGCAGACTCTTTAGCAGGACTGTTGCACCTTCTAAGTGTTCTGCCAATGAATTGCTGTCTTCGGTTGGCTCTACTCGCAACATTATCTATGTGATCGTTCAAGTGTAGGGTATTTGTAATTGTAATCCCTAAGTATTTAGTTGAATTTACAGCCTTCAGATGTGTGTGACTTATCGTGCAATCGAAATTTAGCGGATTTCTTTTAGTACTCATGTGAATAATTTCACACTTTTCTTTGTTCAGGGTCAATTGCCACTTTTCGCACCATACAGATATCTTATCTAAATCATTTTGCAATTCGTTTTGGTCATTTGATGACTTTACAAGACAGCATCATCTGCAAACAATCTTCTGAGATTGTCACCTATGTCGTTAATATAGAGCAGGAACAATAGAGGGCCTATAACACTTCCTTGGGGAGCGCCGGATATTACACTCCTGGAAATGGAAAAAAGAACACATTGACACCGGTGTGTCAGACCCACCATACTTGCTCCGGACACTGCGAGAGGGCTGTACAAGCAATGATCACACGCACGGCACAGCGGACACACCAGGAACCGCGGTGTTGGCCGTCGAATGGCGCTAGCTGCGCAGCATTTGTGCACCGCCGCTGTCAGTGTCAGCCAGTTTTGCCGTGGCATACGGAGCTCCATCGCAGTCTTTAACACTGGTAGCATGCCGCGACAGCGTGGACGTGAACCGTATGTGCAGTTGACGGACTTTGAGCGAGGGCGTATAGTGGGCATGCGGGAGGCCGGGTGGACGTACCGCCGAATTGATCAACACGTGGGGCGTGAGGTCTCCACAGTACATCGATGTTGTCGCCAGTGGTCAGCGGAAGGTGCACGTGCCCGTCGACCTGAGACCGGACCGCAGCGACGCACGGATGCACGCCAAGACCGTAGGATCCTACGCAGTGCCGTAGGTGACCGCACCGCCACTTCCCAGCAAATTAGGGACACTGTTGCTCCTGGGGTATCGGCGAGGACCATTCGCAATCGTCTCCATGAAGCTGTGCTACGGTCCCGCACACCGTTAGGCCGTCTTCCGCTCACGCCTCAACATTGTGCAGCCCGCCTCCAGTGGTGTCGCGACAGGCGTGAATGGAGGGACGAATGGAGACGTGTCGTCTTCAGCGATGAGAGTCGCTTCTGCCTTGGTGCCAATGATGGTCGTATGCGTGTTTGGAGCCGTGCAGGTGAGCGCCACAATCAGGACTGCGTACGACCGAGGCACACATGGCCAACACCCGGCATCATGGTGTGGGGAGCGATCTCCTACATTGGCCGTACACCACTGGTGATCGTCGAGGGGACACTGAATAGTGCACGGTACATCCAAACCGTCATCGAAGCCATCGTTCTACCATTCCTAGACCGGCAAGGGAACTTGCTGTTCCAACAGGACAATGCACGTCCGCATGTATCCCGTGCCACCCAACGTGCTGTAGAAGGTGTAAGTCAACTACCCTGGCCAACAAGATCTCCGGATCTGTCCCCCATTGAGCATGTTTGGGACTGGATGAAGCGTCGTCTCACGCGGTCTGCACGTCCAGCACGAACGCTGGTCCAACTGAGGCGCCAGGTGGAAATGGCATGGCAAGCCGTTCCACAGGACCACATCCAGCATCTCTACGATCGTCTCCATGGGAGAATAGCAGCCTGCATTGCTGCGAAAGGTAGATATACACTATACTAGTGCCGACATTGTGCATGCTCTGTTGCCTGTGTCTATGTGCCTGTGGTTCTGTCAGTGTGATCATGTGATGTATCTGACCCCAGGAATGTGTCAATAAAGTTTCCCCTTCCTGGGACAATGAATTCACGGTGTTCTTATTTCAATTTCCAGGAGTGTATTTCTGTTTTTACTCGATGACTTTCCGTCTATTACTACGAACTGTGAACTTTCTCACAGGAAATCACGAATCCACTCGCTCAACTGAGGCGATATTCCATAGGCACGCAGTTTGGTTAGAAGACGCTTGCGAGGAACGGTGTCGAAAGCCTTCTGGAAATCTAAAAATATGGAATCAATTTGACATCCCCTGTCGATAGCACTCATTACTTCATGGGTATAAAGAGCTAGCTGTGTTTCGCAAGAACGATATTTTCTGAATCCGAGCTGTCTACGTGTCAATAAGTCGTTTTTTTCGAGGTACTTCATAATGTTCGAATACAGTATACGTTCCTAAACCCCACCAAAAATCGACGTTAGTGATATGGGCCTGTAATTCAGCGGATTACTCCTACTTCCCTTTTTGTGTGTTGGTGTGACCTGAGCAATTTTCCAGTCTTTAGGTACGGATCTTTCTGTGAGCGAGCGGTTGTATATAATTCGCAAATATGGCTCTATTGTATCAGCATACTCTGGGAGGAACCTGACTGGTATACAATCTGGACCTGAAGCGTTGCTTTTATTAAGGGGTTTAAGCTGCTTTGCAACACCGAGGATATCTACGTCTATGTTTCTCATCTTGGCAGTTGTCCTTGATTGGGATTTAGGAGCATTTACTTCGCATTCTTTGGTGAAGGAGTTTCGGAAAATCGTGTTAAATTACTCTGCTTTAGTGACATTGTCATCAGTGACTTCACCGTTGTTATCGCGCAGTGAAGGTATTGATTGCGTCTTGCCACTGGTGTGTTTTATGTATGACCACAATCTCTTTGGGTTTTCTGCCCGATTTCGAGACAGAGTTTCGTTGTGGAAATTATTGAAAGCACTCGCATTGAAGTACGCACTATATTTCGATCTTCTGCGAAACTTTGCCAGTCTTGGTTATTTTGCGTTCTTTTAAATTTGGTGTGCTTTTTTTGCTGCTCTGCAACAGCGATCTGATCCGTTTTGTGTACCATGGGGGATCAGTACCATCACTTATTAATTTATGTGGTATATAGCTCTCAATTACTGTCGATACTATCTCTTTGAAATCATTCCAGAACTTTTCTACATTTACATGGACAGATCGGAAGGAGTGCAGACTTTCTCTTAAAAAGGCGTTAACAGCATTTCCATCAGCATTTTTAAATAGATATACTTTGCGTTTCTTTTTAATGGTTGTAGCTGTTACGGTATTCAGCCTAGCAGCTACTGCCTTGTGGTCGCTAATCCCTGTATTCGTCACGATACTCACTATCTTTCCAGGATTATTTGTTGCTAAGAGGTCAAGTATGGTTTCGCAACCATTTACGCTTCGAGTGGGCACATGAACTAATTGTTCAAAATAATTTTCTTGGACAGCACTCAGTATTTATGCCTGCCGCCGGCTTTAAACGTATAATTTTTCCAGCATATCGAGGGTAGATAAAAGCCACCACCGACTATAATTATATGAGTGGGATACCTATTTGAAATGACACTTAACTTTTCTTTGAACTGTTCAGCAACTATATCTTCTGAGTCAGGGGTCGGTTTAATAACCCAATTAATAGTTTAGTCCGATTGTCAAGAATAACCTCTACCAATGGTATTTCGCAGGAAATATCTACTTCAATTTCACTGCAAGGCAAACTACTTCTGACAGCAATAAATACTCCTCCACCATTTGTAGTTAATCTGTGCTTTCTGAGCACTGTTAGATCGTTAGAAAAAATTTCTGCTGAGCTTATTTCCGGCTTTAGCCAGCTTTCTGTACCTATAACTATTTGAGCTTCAGTGCTTTCTATTAGGGCTTGGGACTCTGGTTCTTTACAACTACAGTACCTACAACTAATTTACTGTGTTTTACCTGCCCCCTTTTAGACGGACGCCCTTTCTGTGGTGCCCTGAGGCCCTCTAACCTAAAAAACCGCGCAGTCCCTTCCACACAGCATCCGCTACCCGTGCAGACGCTTCCTCTGTGTAGTGGACTCCGTACATATTAAGCGGAACCCGGAAACCCACCACCCGATGGCGAAAGTCAAGGAATATGCAGCCTACACGGTCAGAGAACCGCCTGAGCCTCTAATTCAGACCCTCCACTCGGCTCTGCACCAAATGACCACAGTCTGTTCTATCGACGATGTGGCAAATGGTGAGCTCCACCTTAATCTCGCAAGCAAGACTGCTACCCGCCCAAAACCAGAGAGAATCTCCTCCGATCCAAAGCGACACACGTCATTGGTACCGACGTGAGCCACCACCAGCAGTTGGGTGCACTCTGTACTATTCATGGCATCCGTAAGCAGCCTTTCCACAACCAGAATAACTCCCCCCGGTATGCACACGGAGTGCACATTGGCTTCCTTCCTGCAATCGCAGCAACTATTTAGGTATTCCTACACATCAGCTTTCGTTCGATTACCATATGGTCCTATTGAACTTATCAAATAACTCTCCTGACGACTTCCCTGCGTGGATGGTAGATTTAGAGGGTTGGGATTCACATGTAAAGGCTGTCTATACAGAATAACTGAGAGCATCTACCCACTGAACTGTGTTATATATTATTTACTTATTTATTGCTTATTTAGCCTGACCAACTTATGTCCTTAAGGTACTCTCTTACATCTGAACACGAGCAACACTAACTAAAAATGTTACAAAACATTACGAACAATAATAACAATGGTAATAATGAAAATGATGACAGTAATAATACTAATAATAATAATTTACACGAATAACAGTAATAATAATAACAGTAATAGTAAAAGGCAAAAGGAACGATATTGATCAGCTTGGAGTGTATGAAGCCGTGTTTAGTTTTATCAGAAGTGGACTGGATCAAGCAAATGAAGAAGACTGCAGTGACTGTGACCGTGGCTGTTAGGAAAGAACAGAATATAGATAGAGCAATCTGCCGACAAGGGGGAAGGTAAAATTGTTGGGGAGGGGATCTACCCAGAGAAAGCTGCATAAACTGTAGGAGAGAAGGCCGTCGTGATAGGAGGTGAACCGTTAGTCGTCTTTTGAAGTTTGGTAGGAATTTAACGACTTTAACATTTTGAGGAAGATTCTGAAGTCATGTGCCTGATACGGAAAAAGATTTAGAGTACAGGACAGTGTTATTTGATGGGGCAAAGAGTATTTTACTTTATTGAGAACGAGAGTTTCTGCTGTTCTGTTCAGATAGTGGTGCAACAGGTCTAGACAAATACGTGGGTGGGTAGTGACAGAGAAGACGATGGTGCAAACAGAGGTTATGATAGTTTCTACACTTATCCGGACGTAGCCGTCATAATTGTTCGCAGTCTGTTATAATATGGTCTAAAATCGTATATCTCAAATATATCGTACAAAACATTCACAGGCAGTTCCACCTTGCCTGAGCTATCGTATAAAAGTCCTCGGAGAATGGTATCATCATAGTCAAGTGTGGGGGGTATTAGTGACTCTACAAGCCTATTTTTATGCTCGAAAGTAAATACTATTTTATATTTTTGTAGTGAGAGAAGTGCCGCTGACACTATCTTGCAGACTGCAGTTGTGTGTTCAGTCCAGTCCGCACTAGACGCGTCCATGCGATTCTCTTTGACTATGGATGTCTGCCACAACCTATATGCACTTGAATTTGTCTGCTGTAGGAAAGTCTTGGTGTCCCTCAGCAGCTCGCCCCATCTACATACCCACACTTTCCTGTATCACCATTAACTACTTGTTGATCCCTCAGGATGCGTATTTCCAACCTCTCTTTCGTTTATTCAAACTATACCGTAAATTTCTGTTCTCCCCGTCAAGTACCTCCACACTGTTGTTCCGGTATACCCATTCTTCTTAGCGCCACGTTATAAAAATGTTGTACCGTTACTTGTAGTGTTTATTATTCGTTGACTACTTCCAGAAAATCGTCCAAACAAATATTTTCGGAAAGGAGCTCTTAGCACTCAAATTTATTTCAGATGTTAAATTAATTATCTTATTTTATTTTTTTCAGCAAGTTTTTGTTGTTGTTTCCAGTTTACGTTGTAAATCCTTTATAAATTTGTCGTTGTCACCTTGTTCTCTAAATAACAATAATTGTCAATAAGTCTTAGCGTCCCATTTCGTAATCCCGTTAGTATCACGTCAGTCGACTGAAGTAGACTTCACTACCATTATTGTGCTCTTATTTTTCTTCAGCTTAGAACATCTTTCCAAGACGATACCTATTCCGTTGAACTGACACTCATTGTCGGCTTTAATAAAACTACAATTAGATCACTAATAGATTTGTCATAACTTCGAAGATGAAGTCATTATTGATGGCGGACTTCAACTGGTAAGACAAGAATGTGGAAGAGTAGTTATCAGAGGAAGAACCTCGAAATTCTTCCTCATTGTCTTGTCTAACCTACTGAATACTTGTGTCTATTTGGTGAAACGGAAATTTTAATGCTCGTCTTCCGAATACGTGTCCAGATATCGCACAACATTAGAGGCTATCAAAATGTTATGACGTAATTCAGTCTTCATGTGTGAACAACTGTTTATATAGTTGTTCATAGATATATGTCTATGAACTGATAGGTGTACGTCAGTAACATTCACCAGTGACTCACAAAAGCCATTCTAAGCACAGAGATAAACATAAGTTTACATGAACACAGGCTACACTTGAAAGTAAATCTATAATACACAACAGCGTAAGTAGACAGAAATTATTGTTAGAATTTTACGCCATGAGAGTGTACAGAGGTGCAGAATGTGCTACTGACCATTTCCTTCTGTTAACAAAACTATTTTTATGAACTTTTATAAATAAGGCAAAACACGATGATGGAGAAGAGTACGAAGCGAAGTACAACCTTAAGGTGTTGGAGAATGAATCAAGAATATTGCTGCATAGGCTTCAACTGTATATAAAATTGAATAATATAATATACTCTTGTGGGAATAACATATATCAGGATATTAATGGGTTTCTAGGAGAAGCAGGTAAGGAGGCACAACTCTGTCTGTCATTGCAATCATAATTTGTTGACCAATAAGTTTAAACTGAAATTATTAGCATTGGCCAGCGGTCAAAAATGCTCATTAACAGTTACTAGGCGGCCGATTCGCGATTCAAAACGAATTGATATCTTTTTTTTTGCCTAGCCAAGTACGTTGAATTAATTCCACAAACGTCACAGGGTTCATTTAACAAAGTATGATGTTTTATCCGTTGAAAATTATTCCATTTAATATTAATATGGCATAAACTATTATTATTATGATTGTTATTATTATTGTCCATACAGAATACAATATACGGTTCACTTCTCATGATACTCTGTTCGAAATCGTTAGACACTGTTGTTTTTCCGTAACTCGGTTTTTATTAACACAGTTTCTTTGATATAATTCAATACGATGAATGGTCTTACTTAGCCCGACAATAAATGTCAGAACAGGATCTATAATCGGAAGTCAAAGAAATTGACTTTTAACTAGTCCGGCTTCCAGTGAGGTTCACTATTCCACGCAGTCGCACGTGAACTTAGGAGACGCTAATACTCAAGACTCAAAGGCTAAAAACTCGGACACTAAAATCTCGAACGCCAAAGACTTCAAGACGCTAAAGACTCACAGACGCTAGAGATGTTAACAATAATTGCGTTAGGTTCCTATAGTAGTTATGAAACAAAAGGGACGTACGCCGGCCAGGTGGCCGAGCGGTTGTAGGCGCTACAGTCTGGAACCGCACAACCGCTACGGTCGCAGATTCGAATCCTGCTTCGGACATGGGTGTGTGTGATGTCCTTGGGTTCATTAGATTTAAGTGGTTCTAAGTTCTAGGGGACTGATGACGTCAGAAGTTAAGTCCCATACTGCTCAGAGACATTTGAATTTGAAAAGGGACGTTCGTTAGAAAGTATTTGAATAAAACCCTTTTGCTACTTTGCATGTGATACACTATTCCATTAGCTTTTATTTTTCTGTTATTTAATTTTTCTAATTTAAAACGAGAATCCGTTATTTTATATGAAGTATTAGTACTGTTCATTGCCTGTTCTAACAAATATTAGTTTAAAAAAGACCACATATGTAACGAGGGGTTACAGTGGCGATACAAACACTGAAAGTCTGAATTACCAGCAATATAAGAGAACATGGAGTGGTTAAGGCGACCATTCGCAGTAAGTCTCGTCTGGCCCAAAATTTCGTATGTCACTAGTGTGTAGTAGATATATACCTAATACAGCTGGTGTCAAGGAGTTCGCGGTTAGTGAATAAATTTCTGAATAGAACACAAAGTATTCCAGTTACATTAATTCCACTGGAAGTATGGAGAGGGTATATTGCGAATCTGCTTTCTGAAACATACCAGGGTTATTCGGAAAGTAAGGTCCTATTCATCGCGAAATGAAAACCACATCGAAAATTTGATGAAGCTTTGGACAGCCGTGTGGGGCAGTGTTTCCAGTATGGCCGTCGATTACGCCACGTCACTCTTCTTAATTCTGAGGGCACAGCGAGCACGTAAAAATGACTAGAAAATAGTGTTCCCCGCCAAGTATCGATGCCTGCTGAAAGATTTCACCTTTCATGCAAACCTACATGATGTGACTGTCATGCATTTCCTTCTTTATGACAGTTTTCATCCGCTCTCTGCAGCGACAATGAAGACGCTTCTGTAACGATTTCCATGGGAAGCGATCACCCACCCCACAGCCCAGACTTGGCTCCCTCTCATTTTCATCTTTGCTCACATGAACCACTCGCTATGAAAAAAACATTCTGGAACAGACAAAAACCTGCAGACCAGCGTAGAGAATCGGCGGAAAGTGCGGGCAGCTGCCTCCTATGACGAGGGTACGGCAAAGTTAGGACAACTGTATGACAAATGTCGAAGCCGGAGAAGTCTTTGTAGAGAAATAGATAGAAGGTGTAGCTAACTGTCGTAAATAAAATATTTTTAGATTTTAACTGTGAGTTCCATTTCGAGACCAATCGGAGCTTACTTTCCGAATAACCCTCGTTCATAAAAAGGGTGAGTGGGAGAAGTGTATATACTATAGAAGAATACGCCTAAAATATCTTCTCTCTAGATTTTTGGGGTAATTATGAAGGAGTGAATAATATCATAGATTGTAGACTAAGAAGAGCAGAATGCGTTGCTTGCCGGAAGATCATGCACAGACAATATATTTTTCGCGAAGCAGCTCGTGGAGAAACACTAGGCAGAAATATAAGGACCAATATGGTTTTTACTGCCCTGAAGAAAGCCTGTAATACTATCCACATTAGTAAACAGTGGACTGCATTGTTAGAGAGTGGAGCGATTACTTTCTTTTTTCAAGCTGTCATGTAGTTAAAGTAGGCATAAAAATATCTTGACAGATGTCTGTGACTGAAGAGTTACAATGATGCGGGATAGCACTTACTGTAGAGTACCGCTACTTATACGGCGACAGGCGTTTGTTTGTTTTGGTTTGAACAGTTCAGTGCCGGTTAAACAGTCAGTAAAGATGGCTGCCTCCGTTTCTTCAGCAGCACTTCGAGTACAGCGTGCGTCAGGGGATTACTGTCACGAGTTCCAAACAGGAGCGTCTTATTTTCAGTTGTGTGTGTAGGCGATAGTTCAATTCTTAAACTTCTTCCATGGTTGCATGCTTTCCAGGCACAGTTTAGCGTTTTAACATCTATGTGCGGCTGGTCCCGGGGGAGGTTCGAGTCCTCCCTCGGGCATGGGTGTGTATGTTTGTCCTTAGGATAATTCAGGTTAAGTAGTGTGTAAGCTTAGGGACTGATGACCTTAGCAGTTAAGTACCATAAGATTTCACACGCATTTGAACATTTTGAACAGCTATGTAGAGTGGAGTACCGTCCTTAGCTGCGACAGGTATTTGTTTATTGTTATTTGAACTATTTAGTGCCAATTAGAGAATCAGTAGGGGCTGCTGCCCCCGTACCTGCTGCAGCACAGGCGAGTAAGTGTTCGTTTGTGAATTATTTTTAAGAACTCTAAACTGGGGCGATTTGATTCTCAAATTTCTTGAGTGTTTGTACGCTTGCTCGGTACATTCTAACTTTTTAATAACAGTGAATTTTAGAGTTCCGCCTTCTTAAGTACGGATATGGATGACAGCTGCGTTCGGGTTCAGGCTGCGTTGCTGACCTCTCGCTAAGACTTCCAGAGATTTCTGGCTTCTGTCACGCAACTACAGCCAATAGCAATCATACGATCAGAATGGGAGGGTGCACGTAGGGCCCCATGGGACGTGCAGCACGTCCTACGTGTCCCCCTATCGATCCTCTACTATTGATGCACCGGTTAGTATCTGCAATGAGGTTGACATCTCATCCGTTGTTGAGTCGGATTCGTCCCAAAGAGTAGCACGCTGTGAAATATTTTTCAGCGGGCCGATCGAAAGGCCTTCCTGGTTCATCTGACAAACAGGTTCAAGGCGCTATCTGTGGCCAATAAAGATCATTAGCCAGATTCAGCTGCTTGTGCTGTTTGTGAGGAAACCTCTTAGCCTTCAGGATCCAGATATTCACAGCGGGTGGGATTATTGGTAGTTGTTAGCTCCAGTGTTAGGTGCATAATGAGGCCCCCTTAGGGACATCGCTGCCAAAGAGGGGAACAAATCCAGTGTGCACTCAGTTGCCATACGGGGGTGGGGGGGCAGGGGGGGAGCGGATTGTTTCTAGATGTGGAACAGGTGCTTCCAGATGCCATGAAAGGCACAGAGCGCAGCTAGCTGCAAGTGTGGGCTCATTTCACTATTAATGACGTTTGTCATTTTGCATGGGAAGAGATTCTCTCTGGTTTTGGGCGTCTACCTGAGTGTGTAGAGACAGACATCTCGCTAGCAAGAGAGCTCACCAACTACAGTTCACGAACTGTAGCATCTTCGACAGGACTGGTTGAGGATCTATGGTATAGAGCCCAGGCAGCAGATTCCTCGAATTCCGCGATAGGTTTGTGGGGTATCGAGTCTTACTCAATAAGTTGGGGTTGGGTTGTTTTGGGGAAGGAGACCAGACAGCGAGGTCTTCGGTCTCATCGGATTAAGGAAGGAAGTCGGCCGTGCCCTTTCGGAGGAACCATCCCGGCATTTGCCTGGAGTGATTTAGGGAAATCACGGAAATCCTAAATCAGGATGGCCGGACGCGGGATTGAACCGTCGTCCTCCCGATACTCAATAAGTAAGGAGTCTACAGCACATAGCTAAACGGATAGCGTGGGATGTGTGGAGTGGAACTGGTAGTTGTTCATGTTAGAGGATCTCGGGAAAGAACAAAGAGGACTTCCGTCTCAAAGGGTGCACGTCAAACACAGGACAAGGATTGACCTAGAACCCGCAGATATTACAGTAGTGAGTTGTCGTTGCTGTGCTGTGACAGAAGAGCGGTAGGCATTAATAGAATGCACTCAAGCACAAATCGTCATGAGTATTGAAAGATGGTAACACGTGCGCTGCTCATGTTCATGCCGTTTATTGCTTGGTATCTTGTCATTGCGGTATTGGCATCTCGTTTCTTATTCGATTTACTGGCGTCTCTAAGTTGCTGGCTTGCCTGCCCGTGAGTGGCAGCAGCAGCGTTTATCAAAAATGGTTCAAAAGGCACTGAGCACTATGGGACTTAACTGCTGTGGTCATCAGTCCCCTAGAACTTAGAACTACTTAAACCTAACTAACCTAAGGACATCACACACATCCATGCCAGAGGCAGGATTCGAACCTGCGACAGCAGCGGTCGCGCGGTTCCAGACAGTGGAGCCTAGAACCACTCGGCCACAATGTCCGGCAGCGTTTATCGATACGAGTACTGTGGTGCTATACTTGGAGTGACCGCTAGTATTTCCGACTCGCGTTGTGTTGAGTGAGGTTGGGACCGAGCAGCAGTGAGGTCGGGACAGCTAGTACTCGCCCGACCACTGGCGACACACATGCACTGTCCAACGGAAGGATGTGGTCGCGAAGGGTGCACGACCACTTCAAGCACGGGATTCGGCGAGTTTTAGTTGAATGGGCCGTGATATTCGGGTAGTGCAGCTTTCACCTGTGTGTGTGTGTCCACCCGTCAAAGTGCCCTTATGGCATTAAGTTGTCAGTCGATGATTTACATCGGGATTTTTCCCGTGACTGAGTGGGGACGACCGTTGGTTGGTCGTTCGGTCGGTCGTCGCAGCGGACGACGTGCATTTGGTCTTCCGACCACTTCTGGCCTCTCTGAAAGTGTTGCGAGACGGCGAAATGTTACAGTCGTCTTTCTCTGTTTGTTACTCATCACTGAATTTAGTATTATTCTTATTAGTGAAGCGCAACCAGCGGTATTTTCTGCCTTGTGGCCGCTAACGTCTCAGTTATCTGCCCTGGAGGTTAGCGTACTTTTTCGGCAGTGTACCTTCCTTCGTCGTGTTGATACTGTCCGACACGGCGTGTAGTTCAACAGCCTCTTGTACTGTACTGTGCACGTTTTTTTTTTTGAGGGGGGGGGGGAGGTTCGCCTTGGGTGTTTTCTGAAGACGTAGTGCTGTCTGGCTCTTCGCCCTTGACAATAAATATTCCATTGTGTACGTTAGGCAGATTGGTTAGTCGGTCGGTAGACGCTTAAGCTGCCCCTATTTTGAGTTGCCATTCTGTTGCGTGAGTACAACTCCTGGCTGCCCGTCTCACCTTACATTATTTTTGTGTTACCTTCCCAGGCCGAACCTTGGAACGCTTGCTGAGAACCGCTTGTCCTGATTCCTTAGATTGTGATGTTTGTTTTAACGATATTAGTAATTTTCTAATTATTGTAGGTGTGGTCTTCAGCTGAGCAATAATTTCACTTCTTTGATGAAAAGGCCTTCAGCCGTGTTACAGCAAGTTTTTAAGCAAACTTGGAAGTAAGATATTTATTTTAAAAATGCTATTTGGAATTGTTCTTCTGACTTCTAATTCAGGCCTTCAGCCGTTTGTTGGTTGAGGTTTTGTTGGTGGCCTTCGGCCCTAAAATTGTGGATTTTCTTTTCTGTGATAGCCGTCATACAGTCAGTTGTGTTTTTTAAGAGATTGTTTTAAAAATTTAATTTCTTTAAATAAAGTTTACGTATTTGTTGTGCAACCCAGAGTATCTGATTACGGCCCCGTCGACAACCTTAACCTGCCCCATCCTCAGAAACCAGATGTCAGATGGCTAAAGCTAACGTAAGTTCAGCCATACTTTTAGGAAGGACCCAAAGTTTTTCAGAAAGAATAGATTAAAATCAGCTGGTGGTGGCGTGTTTGTTGCCTTTAAAGGCAGGCTATCCTATAGCGAAATTAAAATAGATACTTGCTGTGAGTTTTTATGGGTATAGATATAGGCGACAGGCAGAATAAATTAATAATTAATTCCTGTTACTGGCATCACGACTCACATAATACAATTGTCGAACAATTCAAGGAAGATTTGAGTTTCGTTTCAAATAGATACCCTGATTTTACTTGGTGGTGACTGCAGCACACCCTGGATATGTTGCCGAAAATGCGTGTTTAAAGTCTGTGGTAGGCATTACGTATCGTCCGAAAGCGTACAAAATGCTTAGTCCGAAAGTTATTTTCAACAGTTCAGGAGTTCACTCTAAGTCTAAATGGTTGCAAAAACTTACTCTACCTCTTAGCAAGAAATAATAGGGAGCATTATGAGGGAGTCAGGGAATAGTGACCTCAAGTTCGTAGTTGTGACACCGAATTAAGTTAAGATCCAAGCCCACCAAAAATAAATGGAAAATATATCTGTTCAAAAAGACCGATAAAATTCCGCTTGACGTTTTTCGTAAGAGAGAGCCTCCATTCCTTCCTATCAATCTATGAAACTTCAGAAAAGATGCAGTTTTATTCAAGGAAATAGAATCGCTGGGAATGAAGAGATTTATACTAAATAAATTAATAAGAAACTGAACTCTCATCCCATGATACACAAAACAGATCATGACAATGTTGTAGAAGCAACAGAATAAGCATGCGAAATTAAAAAAGAAAATAAATCAATAAAATCCCCAGGTGTCACAAAGATTTATAGAAGTTCGAAATTTAGCACTAACTTCACTGAGAATGCTTTTAATTGCTCCGACGACGAAACTCTGTCTCGAATTCTGGTAGAAAAACTAAAGTGATTTTGGTCATATGTGAAGTACGTCAGAGTCACGAAACAATCAATATGTTCACTGCGAGATAGCGGTGACAGTGTTACTGATGACAGCGCCTCTAAAGCGGAATTACTAACTACCGTTTTCCGAAAGTCATTCACCAAAGAAGAATCAGAATGTTCCAGAAGTCGAATAAGGAATTGCTCCCAACGAGAGTTACTTTGAAGTAGATATTCTCGGTGTAGCGAAGCAGCTTATATAACTTAATAAAAACAAGTTCTTGGTCCACATTGTATACCCATTCGTTCCCCTTCAGGGATGCTCCATACTCAATCATATGCAACTGCTCGTTCGACATCAGATCCGTATCGAAGGAGTGGAAAGTTGCACAAGTCACACCAGTACCCAAGAACGTAAGTACGATTAATCCGATGAGTTAATTGCCCATATCACCAATGTCGATTTGCGGTATGATTTTGGAACTTATACTGTATTGCAACATTATGAATTACCTCGAGGACAATGATTTGTTGACACATAGTCAGCAAGGATTCTGAAAATGTCTTTCTTCTGAAACACAACTAAACCATTATTCTCACAGAGTAATGAGTATCATAGACTGAGGATCTCAAAGTCGCCCTCACAGACGGCTCGTAATGAAATTGCGTGTCCATAGGGGATCGTCCCAGTTGTGTACCTGTCAGAAAGGTCACGCACCGTAGTAATTGACTGAAAGTCTTCGAGTATAACAGAAGTGAGATATAGCGTTCCCCACGGATATCTTATAGACTCTCATCTCTTCGTAATATACATAAATAACTTAGGAGACAATCTTGAAAGTTCTCTTTAAATGGTAAAGATATGACTGATGTACTCAGTTTTGAATAATAAGACCTTTGCAGAAGTAATAATGAATCGTAATAGAAAACTGGTTTTGAATAATAAGCGATGTGCGGAAGCAACAATGTATCGTAACGGAAAACTAAACTGTGAAAATGAGAAGGCAAGCCTTTAATACTGGTAAAGTAAATTATCTGACAGCAAGAATTCTGAATAGTGTAAACTGCCAGAATAATAAACTTTGACATAAAACCTACGTTAATTAGTTTTGCAAAACTGATCACAGATCACACAAATAAAACTGATACACAACACAGAAAAATGTAACTGCTTCGAATGACATATGTTGACTGAATAAAGAAAAGCATCAAAATATTTAGTTCTTACCTCTATTCTGCACAATTCTGGATAATGCGTTGCAGTACTGCTCTGTCTTGTGGCCCGGTATGCTATAGCTGCAAATTACTATACCTGTTCAGAGACACTCGTGAGGTGCAATGAGTTCTGTGTTAGTTGCAAATCGAAGTATTTTCGGAACACAATTGGTTCCTTTTCTACTATTGAAAAACCACGATCAACTAAAAAGTTGTAAGAGAAAGGCAGGTGAAAAATAGCACTCCAATAATGACTTCAAATAAATTACCTTACAATTACTCTTCACGTAAATAAAAAATTCCATTACACCTTCTCCTTCTCAGATCAGTTACCGTTACATAATCATCTTAATTAAACGTATCTTTAAATTGAGGCTTTACGTTTGAAACATAACATTTCAACTGGTTCCTCATCTGAACACAGCTAAACACTGTCTGCACACTACACCTACGCGCGCACCACAGATGATAACCTAACCCTGCGATACAGCTTACAACATCGATCCTCGCGCACATGTAACAGCTCGAGAACAAAGATGTGACATTAGTGTACAATCGATGAATACTCAGATGACACCTATCATTACCCCTCGGTCTGGCGGATCAAACTTCCACAGGTGAGATGATATCAGTGACGTTGCTGAAACTCTGACATTTTCCTTTACAAAAACAATATTCTCATATGTAGAAATATTAGTACAAAAGTTTAAAGATACAACAGATGAGTCCATAGGTAATAATAAACATGACAGAAAATAAGTACAAGATATTGCTGGACATAAACATTTCGTTACAAGTATAGTATTTGATGAATATTAGAGTACACTCACAGTAGTGCGCACTGCATTAGATGTGTAGACTGTTAGTACAGAGAGAAAACTGGAAACGATAGCATACATATAAGTACTGCACATAGTAGTGTCCTAAGTACAAAGAAAGTGTTTATCACCACCATAGGTTGCAACACACACATGAACTAAATGGCATAAAAGGTGTCCTCCGAGCAGTAAAACTTGTATTTTACTGCGAATCATAATTGCGTAGGAAGAGATGTGACACATTGCGGGAAAATCTTGGAGTCTCACAGACAATGAGATTATATATTTTATTAGAAAAGCACAGTGAGACAATCTCGCAGTCCCATTGGCACAGTTATCGAAAATATATGGTATAATTGACCAGTCCAGAACAATGTTGCAGTCCGACTGGCAGTGACATCAGAAAAGTTTGGTATAATTGACCATTACAGGACAATCTTGCACTTACACTGGTACCATCATCAGAAAACCCATCCATGGTATGTACAACCTTTAGTGCAGTACAGGCTAATCACAAGCCAGGGTATAAGAGTCTACAGTCACTGATCAAATAAAATATTAGAAGTAACAGTTGCTCTCAATGAAGATATTTCAATATCTGCACAGAGTGCAAATAAAGTACAACACGTCATATAAAGCAAGAGGGTATGTCGAGGCAATGAAATGCAATGGTGAAAAAAATCATACATGTTACATCGAGAAACAAAATCAGAAAAATATTACCTTAAAGAGTAAAATTGCCAGAATACAGTACATCTTAATACTAAAGAAATGGCTTAAAAGTAAGTAAATTATCAGTATTTCAAAAGTATTTACGAAGTCCAACATGTCGTGGTACATACATATGACATGGGAAAATTCCACTTCGTTCAGTGTAATATCGAGAGCAAATTATGTCAAATTCGGTAACATCAGTAACACAGTTCTAAAGAACTGTTAATGAAAATATTTTCTTTAGGATTGCAAAGACATCTCTAAGTTAACATAAGAAATATTTATATTAATATCTAGGCTATCTATCACTGAAGAGTGAACACACAAGGGAAAAATAGGAGCTCCACCATCTGCGAGAACCAATAGGACATGAGGAGTAAAAGGAAAGTTTATGTAGTGCACTGGGACTAAGGTACATGTGGAAAGAAATAATTTAAAGTCGTTCGTCGTGCGTCAGTCAATGTCGCAATAAGAAGAGTTTGGCTATAATAATGAGTAAACTTGTATAAGAAGCAAATCCAAAATGTGAACCTGTGGGGAAGAAACTATATACAGAATACCATAAACATCATACAATTTGCTGACAAAGGCTCTGCCTGACCTATTCTCGACCTGGAAAGGACTGTTAAAAATGGATTACTACAAACTTTGAAAATTCATCTATTGCGAAACCATGATACATGGTTTGTCAAGATGTCAGCCACATTACCTTTACCTGAACGCTTACCATTTACTTCTGTATATACCAAGCTGACTGTACTAAGCTGCTGAAGTATACAGATCTATCACTCCTTAACAGTAGTATGGTAAGACGATGGCAGAAAGGAAACATTTACAAGCACAAGGTGGGTCTGTAACAGTTAATTTACATGATTAAAATGTGCTAATGGCAAAAAAATTGGAATTCACCATAAACATCAAAGAAAATATAAGCCTTACGCTATAATACAACGGTATATAGTTAATAAAGAAATTGCAAAGCACTCTACAATCTATTCCTATGACCTACATGCAACGTTCTTGAAAAGACAATGCATGAGTATGGAAAATCAAAAGATTCAAATTAGGTGAAGTAGGATCATTGGTGAGACTATGTTACCTGTAAAGCTCTGTATGTGTTTCCTAATTCATTCAGTACACCTGAGAAAATCATGGCGTCCACAAGAACAAATAGCCAAGATAACTGCAGTATTACTAGGCAAGTGAATAAAATGTCATAGTATACAGTAGTAATTAGACCAGAAATGTAAATTGCTGTAAGATGTATGTAGCATGGCTGTAGCCTGTTGTGGTGCTCTCGTACAGAAAAGAAAAAAAAATTACCAAGTATATCCAGGGTTGCCCTCCCTCTTACGAACCATGGACCATGCTGTTGCTGGGGAGGCATGTGTGCCTCAGCGATACAGATAGCTGTACCGTAGGTGCAACCACATTGTGAGGGGTATCTGTTGAGAGGCCAGACAGACTGTGGTTCCTGAAGAGGGGCAGGCTTTTCAGTAGCTTCAGGAGCAACAGTCAGGATGATTGATCTGGTTTTGTAAGATCAACCAAAACAGTCTTGTTATGCTGGTACTGCAAACGTCTGAAGAAAAGGGGAAACTACAGCCGTAATTTATCCTCAGGGCTTGCAGCTTTTCTGTGTGGTTAAATAACGATGGTGTGCTCTTGGGTAAAATATTCCAGAGGTAACATAGTCCCCGATTTAGATCTCCACGTTGGGACTAATCAGAAAGACGCCATTATCAGCAGAAACAAAACTGGCGTCCTATGGATCGGAGCGTGGAACGTCAGATCCGTTAATCAGCCAGATAGATAAGAAAATTTAAAGACAGAAATGGACAGGTTAAAATTAAATAAAGCGGGAATTAGTGAATTTCGGTGGTAGGAGGAACAAGACTTCTGCTCAGTTGAATACAGGGCTATAAATGCAAAATCACATAACGGTACAGCAGGAGTAGGTTTAATAATGAATAAAAAAAGTATGAACGCGAATGAGCGAATGCATAGCAAATGCATTATTGTAGCCGAGATAGATACGAACAGGAAGTGGAAATGGATGAGTAAGGATGGGTAGAGAAATATATCACGAGGGGTAACATAGATACTGCGTACAGGAAAATTAAAGAGACTTTTGGACAGAATAAAACCACCTGTATGGACATCAAAAGCCCAGATAGGAAACCAGTACCAAGCAAAGACAGGAAAGCAGAAAAATGGAAGGAGTATACAGGGTGGTTCATTGATTGTGACCGGGCCAAATATCTCACGAACTAAGCATCAACCGAAAAACCTACAAAGAACGAAACACATCTAGCTTGAAGGGTGAAACGAGATGACGTTATGGTTGGCCTGCTAGATGGCGCTGCCATAGGTCAAACGGATATCAACTGCGTTTTTTTAAATAAGAGCCCCCATTTTTATTACATATTCGTGTAGTAAGTAAAGAAATATGAATGTTTTAGTTGGACAAATTTTTTCGCTTTGTGATAGGTGGCGCTGTAATAGTCACAAATGTATAGGTACGGGGTATCACGTAACATTCCGCCAGTGCGAACGGTATTTACTTCGTGATACATTACCCGTGTTAAAATGGCCCTTTTACCAATGGCGGAAAAGGTTGATATCGTGTTGATGTATGGCTATTGTGATCAAAAGGCCGAACGGGCGTGTGCTGTGTATGCTGTTCGGTATCCTGGATGACATCATCCAAGTGTCCGGACCGTTCGCCGGTTCGTTACGTTATTTAAGGAAACAGGAATTGTTCAACCACATGTGAAACGAAAACCACGACCTGCAACAAATAATGATGCCCAAGTAGGTGTTTTAGTTGCTGTCACAGCTAATCCACACATCAGTAGCAGACAAACTGCACGAGAATCGGGATTCTCAAAAACGTCTGTGTTCAGAATGATACATCAACATCGATTGCGCCCGTACCATACTTCTATGCACCAGGAATTGCATGGCGACGACTTTGAACGTCGTGTACAGTTCTGCCACTGAGCACAAGGGAAATTACGGGACGACGACAGATTTTTTGCACGTGTTCTATTTAGCGACGAAGCGTCATTCATAAACAGCGGTAACGTAAACCGGCATAATATGCACTATTTGGCAACGGAAAATCCACGATGGCTGCGGCAAGTGGAACATCAGTGACATTGGCGGGTTAACGTATGCTACGGCATTATGGGAGAAAGGATAACTGGCCCCCATTTTATCGATGGCAATCTAAATGGTGCAATGTATGCTGATTTCCTACGTAATATTCTACGATGTTACTACAAAATGTTTCACTACATGACAGAATGGCGATGTATTTCCAACATAACGGATGTCCGGCACATAACTCGCGTGCTGTTGTAACGTTATTGACCAGTATATTTTAACAGGTGGATTGGTTGTCTAAACACCATACCATGGCCCGCACGTTCACCGGATCTGACATCCCTGGATTTCTTTCTGTGGGGAAAGGTGAATGTTATTTGCTATCGGGATCCACCGACAACGCCTTACAACATGCGTCAGTGCATTGTCAATGCATATGCGAACATTACGGAAGGCGAACTACTTGCTGTTGAGAGGAATGTCGTTACACGTATTGCCATGCCAAATGCATTGAATTTGACGGACATCATTTTGAGCATTTATTGCATTAATGTGGTATTTACAGGTAATCACGCTGTAACAGCATGCGTTCTCAGAAATTGTAAGTTCACAAAGGTACCTGTATCACTTTGTAACAACCGAAATAAAATGTTCAAACGTACCGACCTTCTGTATTTTAATTTAAAAAACCTATCTGTTACCAACTGTTCGTCTTAAATTGTGATCCATATGTTTGTGACTATTACAGCACCATCTATCACAAAGCGAAAAAAGTGGTCCAACTGAACATTCATATTTCTTTACGTACTACACGAGTATGTAATAAAAATGGGGGTTTCTATTTAAAAAAAAAAACGCAGTTGATATTCGATTGACCTATTGCAGCGCCATCTACCGAGCCAACCATAGCGCCATCTGGGTTCCCCCTTCAAGCTAGACAAGTTTCGTTCTTTGTAGTTTTTTCGTTTGACGCGTATTAGGTGAGATATTTGGCTCGGTCACGATCAATGGACCATCCTGTACAGAGTGTCTGCAAAAGGGCGATGTACTTGAGGGCTATATTATAGAAATGGAAGAGGTATGATGCTGCGTGAATAATTTGACGGAGCTCTGAAAGACCTATGTCGAAACAAGGCAACGAGAGTAGACAACATTCCAGGAGAACTACTGATAGCCTTCGAGAGTGTCTGCAAAAGGGCGATGTACTTGAGGGCTATATTATAGAAATGGAAGAGGTATGATGCTGCGTGAATAATTTGACGGAGCTCTGAAAGACCTATGTCGAAACAAGGCAACGAGAGTAGACAACATTCCAAGAGAACTACTGATAGCCTTCGGAGAGCCAGCCCGGACAAAACTCTACCATCTGGCGAGCAAGATATATATGAGACAGGCGAAATACCCTCAGACTTCAAGAAGAGTCTAATAATTCCAATCCCAAAGAAATCAGTTGTCGACAGACGTGAAAATACCGAACTATCGGTTTAATAAGTCATGGCTATGAAATACTAACACGAATTCTATACAGACGAATGGAAAAACTGGTAGAAGCCAAACTCGGGGGAGATCGTTTTGTATTCCGTAGAAGTGTTGGAACACACGAAGCAATACGGACCCTACGACTTATCTTAGAAGATAGATTAAGCAAAGGCAAACCTACGCTTCTAGCATTTTTAGACTTGGAGAAAGCTTTTGACAATGTTGACTGGAATACACTCTTTCAAATGCTGAAGGTGACAGGGATAAAATTCAGGGACTGCAAGGCTATTTACAATTTGTACAGGAACAAGTTGGCACTTATAGGAGTAGAAGGCATGAAAGGGAAGCAATGGTTAAAAAGTCATGAGAGACGATTGTAGCCTATCGCAGATGTTGTTTAATTTGTATATTGAGCAAGCCATAAAAGAAACAAAAGAAAAATTCGGAGAAGGAATTAAAATCCTTGGAAAAGAAACAAAAACTTTGAGGTTTGCCAATGAGACTGTAATTCTGTCAGACCTGGAAGAGCAGTTCAGCAGGACAGTGTCTTGAAAGGAGGACGTAAGATGAACTCAACCAAAAGCAAAAAGGGAATAATGGTATGTTGCTGAATTAAATCAGGTGATGCTGATGGAATTACATTAGGAAATGAGAAACCTAAAGTAGTAAAGGAGTTTTTCTATTTGGGGAGAAAAATACCTGATGATAGTCGAAGTAGAGAGGATGTGAGATGTAGACCGTCTATGGCTAGGAAAGCATGTCTGAAGAAGCGGAATTTGTTAACATCGACTATAAATTTGAGCGTCAGGAAGTTTTTTCTGAAAGTATTTGTATGGAGGGTAGCTGTATATGGAAGTGAAACATGGATGATAAATAGTTTCAACAAGAAGAGAATAAAAGCTTTCAAAATGTGATGCTATAGAAGAATGCTGAGGATAAGATGGGTAGATCACCTAACTAGTGAGGAGGTACTGCACAGAATTGGGGAGAAGAGGAAATTGTGGCACAAACTGACTAAAGGAAGGGACCATTTGGTAGGACATATTCTGAGGCATAAAGGGATCACCAATCAATTACTGGATGGAATTCTGGAAGGAAAAAATCGTACAGCGATGCCAAGAGATGAATTCACTAAGCATATTCAGAAGGATGTAGGTTGCAGAAGTTACTCAGACATGAAGGAGCTTGGAGAGAACAGAGTAGCTTGGAGATCTGCATCAAACCACTCGCTGCACTTAAGACCATAACAACAACAGTCAACACATACTCATAAAAATATTTTTATACTTTAATGAATTTTTCTTTGCAGAGATGGCTAAATTTAGTTTTAAGTATAAAAGATGGAGTCTTATAAGTAGAGAAGTAACAGGAACACCTACTGTAATAAATACTACATTTAGGTGCATTAATGGATTGTTGTATGTTTTTCAAGGATGATATTTCTTAGGAATGTAATAAGTTCAGAAAGAAAGTAGTTTATTTGGTTTCAATTGTTATAAATCAACAGTATTAATTCCTAAGGTAATAAATATATTGGAAGATACCTTACTAAAATTAGAAGTTTTACAAGAATTCTAATATTTTTTTAAATATAAATAGGTGTGCAACTGCTGAAGCAGTCTTCAGACTGCATCTGTCTCAACCAACAGCTTAAGCAGTAAAAATTCTGTAAATTTCTAATGCTGATAAGTCAATTGATAATTTTAGTTAACAGAAATACACAATAGATGGTTACAGAACGATGTATAAATGAATATTATGTAAGAGTCTACTACAATGAACATATGCCTTGTGTATGCGGAAATATTTATTTATATTATTCTAAAAATCACTTAGAATGGATTCCAAGAGAAAAACATTTGAAAATATTATTGTTAGTGAAAAATGTGAACAACAAGGAACAGATAAATCTACAAAAATGTATCATTTGTTGAGAAATTAAAGATTTAAATTATTTTTACAGTAAACCATCATATAAAGGTTATTATTGTAAGAAATCGTTCACTGAAAGTTAATATCACACTCAGTTTTTAAATTCCTATTAAATAAGAATTCTCAACAGGCACTCTTTGAAATCTTAGTTTTTGCTAATCTGTTAAATTTTTTTTTGGTAAACAGAGAGAGTAAAATGGAGACATCAGTGATTGCACAACACGTTGATTACTGTAGTAGAAATAATTTGAAAGGATGTAGTAACTTATATAAATGTGATCTAATTTCATTTATTAAGTGATATGGAGGTGGAAATCTTTGGAAACAATTTTCAGTTGATGATGAAATTTTTGAAACTAAAGAAGATAAACCACTATAAAATATTTCTATCATCTACCAATGTCTTAGGCAAACAATAAACGTAGAAGAACAGTAAATGATTACTTAGTACAAACTGTAAAATCTGAAAATAATATAAACTGAAGCTAATCATTTCTTGAATGCCAAAAATTATGAAAATTGTAAAAAATAATCTGGGAATACATCATGGACTGAAAGTCTCTTTGTGAGTTCCAGATGCAGAGTAGTACAAACATTATGGAATTTAAGTTCAAGACAGGAAACTATAAGATCACAAATGAAAGAGTTAATTAAAAATTTTAAGAATGGTAAATAAATATTTTTATCAAAAACGACATTTTCAAACACAAGGATACAGATGGTCATTAATAGAATTATTGGTCTGCAATTAGGAATTGACAAATATGTTCTACTAAGAGGGTCATCTTATAACAAATTACCAGACAAAAAAAGCATGCATTTATCGGAAAATTAATGATGCTAAATATATTCTCTGGTCTGTAAAATCTGTATAATGTCCTGTAGATAAAAATGCAGAAAGAGTTACAAAATATAGAAGTGTTGGTCTTTATATTGACTGGCAATTCGAAAATTTTTAATTTCGTACATTGGTTAGTAATATTCTGAAAATGAGTAGAATTAATATACCTATCAACATTTATTCACCTGATAAAAAATACCAAGCGCCATTAAAAGTTACAAAATATAAGAAGGAGAAACACATAAATCTCCTTTCTTTAAAAGATGAACACAATTCACACTTCTGTTATATAAAAACATTAACAAACATGAAGAAGCAGCATCTATTTGTGAATTGTGTTTACTCCACTTCAGTAGTAAAGAAAACTAATATAGTCACATGTGAAACTGTTTAGTTAACAAAGCAGTTAAAGTAGAAATACCAGCAATAGGTTCCTATGCATGACTTAAAAATTACCAACTGACACAAAATGTTCGATTCGTTATTTATGCTGATTCTGAAAGTTTACTATCAAAGATGGACAAGAGTCAACCAAACCAAGAAAACTGATAAACAGTGAAATATTAAAATCACAAACCAGTGGATTCTGTTACTATATCAAGTACATTAATGGACCTCATATGGATCCTGTTATATATAGAGGTCCAAATTGTCATAAAAAATTGCTAAATGTATACAATAAGAAGTGGAAAACGCTGGGAGAATTTATTCTGGAGAAATGAAACCATTAACACCTGAACAACAGAAATGTGTACAGTGTCATTCCTCACAGAAAAAAGGTTAATCATCATCATTATTTCAATGGAAAATACGTAGATAAATTATGTAAAAATTGTAACCTAAAACTAAAAAAATGTGAATTTTGTACCAATTTATTTACATAATGTCTCAGGATATGATTCTCAGTTTTTGTAAAATTACTTCGTTCTAACAAAAAACAAATTGATTTGACACCAAACAATAAGAGAGATACATTAGTTTTTGGTGAGGGGGCAGAAAATTTGATATGATATTTAATGACATTTAAAAATTTATTTGCTTTTTCACTTTAAAAAGACATTAGGAAATTTTTTTGAGGAGATTTATACAGTCTCATAATAGAAAAGATGTACATCCATATGACTACATGGATTCTTGTGAGAAATTGGAAGAGACAACTTCCAGGAAAAGAAGAATTTTACAATAAACTGAAGGTCTGTAAAATGAGTGCTGAAAACTGTAACTTATTAAATTAGTCTGAGAAAAAATTATATGAAGAATCTTAGTGAATATCATGATCTATATTCGAAATCTGATGTTTTGTTATTGGCTGATGTCTTCGAATATTTTAGAAAAACTTGTATGAATCTGTATGATTTGTATCCTTCTTGGTATTTTACTGCACTTGGCTTGTTATGGGACGGAATGTTCAGAATGTCTAAACAACTTCTCCATTTCTTACATGATTATGATACGATTTTAATGATTGAAAAAAGGCATAGGAAAAAGATTATCCCAATCTTGTAAAATATATGTAAAAGCAAATAATAAGTGTATGAACAATAATGATGTTTTGCCATCTTTACATGCCAACAATTTATATGGTTATGCTGTGAGTCTATATTTACCATATGGTGAGCTTGGATGGGTAGAACCAAAAGATTTGAAGCATGAAGTAGCAAATTTAAAATATGAAAGAGAACTACTCGAAATATCAAGCCATGAAAATATACATATATTTACAATTTTCGCTTACAACATCAGAAACATTCAGATGATTTTAATTTGAAGAAAAATACTTGTAATACTGGATAATAATAAATGTAGATATATATTTGTAGCAGATTTAGTATATCCAAAAGAATTACCTGGTCGACACAAAAATCTACCACTTGCTCCCAAAAATAAAATTGTAACAGGAACAATTACAAAAGTATATTAATCAGTACTCTGTCCCACAAATTTAATTATGTAGATCACTATAGGAATCTAAAATGGTATTTATCTCTTGGAATGATGATGACAAAATATTTAGAACACTTACATTAAAACACTCAGACTGGTTGAAGAAATGTATTGACTTAAACACAAAAACGAGGGTGAAAGTGAAGAATGATTTTGAAAAACATTTTTACAGTTCGATCAGAATTGACTATTTGGAATAACAAAACGAAATATAATGGTCAGAGTTGACATAAGATTAGTTTCTCATAGAAAAATGTGTTATAAATTAACATCTAAACTAAACTTTAAAGGAAGAAATATATTTAATGAAAATATTGCTGCTGTCAATATGAATAAGACAAAAATTACATTTAGTAAACCAATCTATGTAGGTGCGAGTATACTTGATTTATCTGACGAATTTATGTATGATTTTCACTACTGAATAATGAAACCAAAATATGGAGAAAATATTTAGTTTAGTTATGAAGATATGGACAGTTGTATCCGCAGTACACAGAATCGAAGATTTCTAAGAAAACATAAAAGCCATGATCGACTAGTTTTATATAAGTGACTCTTCATCATATATTATATACAACATTCCACAGTTGAATAGAAAAGTTTTAGACAAAATGAAAGATGGATGTGATGGAAATATAATGGAAGAGTTTTGTGGTATGAAATCAAAAATATAGCTTATAAGGTTAGTGGTAAGGAAGAGAAGAAATTTAAAGGAGTTAAAAAAAGGTGTTACTAAATATAGAATAAGCATAGAAGATTATACAGATTGTTTGATTAACAATAGAGGACAGTACAGAACAATTAATATTATTGAAAGAGAAAGACATGAAATCTAAACAGCTGAGGTATATAAGAATGCACTGAGTCCTGATGATGATAGATATGGAGATTATGGATTACGAAAAAATGTAATAAAAATTTTTCTATCTAAATGGAAACATTTGTGAAAAATCTCTACATTTTAACAATACTAATTCGTTGAAAAAGGTTAATGAATTAGAAGTTAGTGCTTTATATGGGATTACTGGCTGTGAATATTTACATACAAGATATGGTAAAAAATATGTTTGGAAATCAATAATGAATTTATAATGGTTTCACCTGATAGTTATTTAAAAATAATTAGTAATTGGGATTTCTATTTTTCGATGAACAGAATATTTAAGAAAATGAGGGAACTGTAAAATAATGTTAATGTCTTTCATGACTCGTCATTTACTTTGTGAATTACTTGAGTATTTCGTATTAAATGTGGTTTGGAATTCAATGTATGATATTTTTTATAAAACTATTTTTTTCTATTAAATTTTATAATCTTTAAAAGGGAGTGTGGTCGGTGTACAGCTGAAAATATACTGATGAATATTACAAAGATAAGTATCGAAAGTATGGGTGTAGGAGTACACCTAATACAAAACGTGGTCCTCCAGGTTGGGAATTGGGCATGGGGCTAATAATTTCATACTGTAAAAAAAACATATATCACCATCCAGGTAATGGAAATGGATAAAGGATATGGCAGTAGCATCATGGAATGTGAGGACAATGCTTTAGACTGGAAGAACAAAGGAAATAGCCAATGAAATTTTAAAATTAAAATGTGATGTAGGGCTACAAAAAATAAGACGGCAAGGAAATGGGCAGATAGATAAACCTGAGTACTCATGTAGTGGACCAGCAGAAAGAACAGACCACCTTGGAACAGGGTTTATAATGACTAGGGAAGTTAGGAAAAGCCTTTTAGAATTTCAACCCAAAATTAAAAGATGTGCAGACTCAAGCTAAAAGGAAAGTTTAGGAATATATCAATAGTGAATGCAAGTGCACCAACAGAGGAAAAAGGGGATATAATTAAAAACAGTATTACGAAGACTTAGAAAAAATACGCTGCACAGTACCTAATTATTATCTGATGCTATTAATAAGAGAGTTTAACGCTAAAATAGGGAAGAATGAACAGCCATATGTAGTATTTAACAAATTTCTAATAACAAATGGTAAAAGTATTGGAAATGCTGTAAGGGAAAGAATACAAGTAGGAAACAGAGCTTACTATGAAAATAAGAAACTTTTCAGAAACAGCTCGCTGTTAGAAGAAAAATAAAACTGATGAAAGTAACTCCCTAATAATCCCAGTTATCACGTATGTTTCAGAGGCATGACTTTGATAGAACAGGACAAAAATGCACTATGAACCGTTGAGCGGAAAATACTACGAAAAATCTATGATCCAATAAGGGAGGAAGAAGGCTGAAGAATACGCTACTTCGCCCAATTACAACTCTTAATCGAAGGTAGGAACATAGCAAAATTTGTTAACTCACAGCTAATACAGTGGCCAAGACACATGGAGAGAATGGTAGAGGACAGAGTTTAAAAAAATTGTGGAATGTGTATTCATTCAGCTAGGCGAAAAGGGAGATCTAGAAGAAGAAGATGGATTGATGGCTTAGTAGTGAATCACACCAGTATGGGAGTCTGAGATTGGAAAAGAGCAGCAAACAAGCGAGAAATGTCGAGAAAGAATCCATGGCTCACCAAGGGCTGTAGAACTACCGAAGGAGAAGAATAATAATAAGAAGATACACCACTAAGACATACCCACATGTCACGTGATCTCTACGTGTCAGGTACGTTAAGCGTATCCTGTTTATCTACAGGTATATGCTGTTTGACATTTTAAGTCGTTTTCTTGCGCCCTGACTCTGTCACCATGACATATGGCAATATATCTAGAACGTTTAACCCCACTTACATGGGCAATAAACACTTCAGTCATAACTCCTCTTTAACGTTTACTGGAGCAATCTCCTCCATACTTCATAAGGACCTTAATGCTTAGTGAACAATATTTTTGTCTCTACCTTAGGCAGATAGGGGCTACTGACTAACACTCACTGACCCATTAGATTTGTGTCAATTTCTCCATATGTTGTGTGGGGTATTCCTGTTGTTCCAAAGCCTTGTATTGATTGACTTTACTTTCTGATATACCTGCGAAATTATTTTTGTAATTTTTTTAACGAGTTCACGGTTTAGTCTTAATTTAGGAATCGCAGCATCAAAGGAGGATGGCATTTTTCTGCTGTTCACGACCTCGAAAAGGGAGATACTTGTACCATTATATACTTATAAGTATATTCGAAATATATGTGTTATAAATATGTATCCCATTCGATATAATGTTTATTAGTATAATAAATCAAAATTTGGAAATGATCCTATGAACTTGTTCCATTCTGCCATTAATTTTTGGCTTTTCCATAACTTCCAGGTATGAAGTACGTGTCTCAACTGCTTCATCAATTCTGATACAACTTTTTTAACCCCAAACCATACTAAAGTATCAGACGCTCCAAATTTAATTATCCAGATATTAACTAAAACCTTTGCTACTATACTAGCTTGATAATGACGAATTGCCACCATCGAGAAATGATCTATAATTGTTGATAAATATTTATTTCCAGAGGGTGTCCTATTAAGTGGTCATAAAAATCAAGTCCTATCAACTGCAACTCTTGAAACGCCTTTGACTGTCTTTATAATTAATGACTAAGGTTAGCTATTTGTGCACAACGTACACAGTCCCTCAGAAAATGCTCAACAAATTTCCTGGTTCCCACCAGAAACTTTTCGCTACTCGTCAGTCTATTGTTAGGTGTCCTTCCTGACAGAACTTGGCCATGGACTTGTCGCGACACTTCGTTCTTGAGTATCACCAGAACGCCTATCCGCCGCCTGAATTTTGTCTCGATCTCATATGTCACAAACTGTGGTTGTAACCTGAATGCCTGACAGTCCATGTCATCTGCATATGCTGTCTGCCACTATGTCATACTTCAGCTAAGTGTGTTCATTGCTGCGACTTTATTACTCAGCTTGTCAACGTTTATATGCTCCCTAACAATTTCAATAATATGTGTTCTGCGATGACCTTGAACACTGTCAATACAGCTAATAACAAAGGTACAGTATTCCATATAACATTTCCTTGTCGATGGTGCAGTAGTTTGTTCAGTTGCTATTATACATACGTTAGAGGATGCCCATTGATCTACTGTCTCAAAATACAGTGAACCACCCAATTACTGCCGTCATACGAAAGGATAAATCCCTTCTCAAAATCAGGAAAGCTTGTTCAGACACTAATGCCACCATTTTCGTATTTCAAATGGAATTTGATATTCTGCTGACCAATGGAAATTTGTTCCATTCCTTTACATTCGATTCAAAGTTTCTGTGCACAAAGTACTTTATGAATTTTCGATAATGTTCTATAAAACCTTGAAATGTAGCAACTACATTACGTAGTAACGTATAAATATACTCATTCTACTTTGTAATATTATTTAAGGGCTTAAATAATAATAATTTTAATTTTAATAATAAGAATAACGCAAGGGCTTCACCAAATTTTAAGTCAATTTAATTCACGCCACCCATAAGGCAACATGAATTAATGTATTTTCGTTATTAATCAACGTAAATGTAAATGAGAGTATGCAGAAGGCAGTGGGCAGGCATACATGAGCGATCGGCATAGAAAGCTCTGCGTCATCTCGGCCGGGAAGGCACACTGGTTGACGTGGCCGGATGTAGATGAGAGTGCTAGTTGCGCTGGAAAATGAGGAGTTTCTAGTACCTTCTAGAACAATTTAGGTGTAGTAATATCGTTCCGGTATCGAAGAGTGCGCGGGATGTAGAACTTCGCTGGCGATATTGCGAGATATCGGCGTCGAGAAAAAACGTCCCACTTGTTCTTAAACATTCACGTTAAGATAAGTATATTTAAAATGAAATCTAAAGCAAATAACTGAGGACAGGGCTTAAGAAAACGATTTTGTCTCTTACATGCCACTTTCTTTCATTAGTTTATAAAATGAGTAACTACCTCTTTACGCATCCTCGAAGTGGTACAAATAAAGTGGAGGGGAGCGCTAGTTTTGGCGTAGGTGCTTTCTCTCTGGAGAACTCCTTTGGGTCCTTCATGATGGACAGATCCGTATATGACCACTCCGATGAACTGCAAACTTTATTCGGCCAGTAAGCACTATTACAGCAGAAATGGCTTTCCAAGCACTGCTCCGAGTGTCTGGAACAGCAGTTGAATAGCGACAGGTTGTTCCACAATTTAATACACCACTGAAAGCATACACGAGGAAATGATTTTGATTATCTGATACGGTGTCTTATTGGAACTGTGATGAACTTTATAACTACGGTAGAGCCGCGTGTCGCAATCAAGATGCAGTCTCATCATAGTGGATCGCCACTGGTGTGGATTTCTGATAAGTCTTCAAGGTTTTACTATAAGCAACATGGGCATAGAGTCGAGTGCAGTTAAATGAAGCTAAATTCATTGTGTAATGTGATAATTCTCAGGCGAGGGAATGTTTGTTGTAGTTGCATCATTAGAAGTCCCATGTGGCAGTGCAAAATTAATTGTTTAATTCTGAGTTATACCGGTATTTAAATTCTATGTGCGTAAAGAGAAGACAGGTTGTTCTAGAAGAGGCTAACGAATATTGCATTGTTCTGAAGGATATAGCCTGATTCATTGTGAAGATCATTTATGAACATAAATGAGTGACTGTCATCATAAAGTGCGTAAGGGAAGATGTTAGCCCGATACTCTGTCATTTGAATGCTCTCGGATTAGCTACAGGTGGCAGACATTATTGTAATTTCAATCCCTTGCACTTGTAGCATGTGATTTATTCTAGGACACTGCACCTCTGAATTAACGGAAAGGCTCCGTCCCTGCCGCAGCCGCAGTGGTCCACAACCCCATAACGACTACCCCAGTCCACTTCACCCCTCCGTCGCCCCACACCGAACCACTCTTGCAGGATTATTGTGCGGCTCGGCCCCCGGTGGACACCCCCCCCCCCCCCCCCCCCGTCTACCACTCCAGGGAAAGTCTCACACCACACGAGTGTAACCCCTATGTTTGCGTGGTAGAGTAATGGTAGCGTACGCGTATATAGAGAACTTGTTTGCGCAGCAATCGCAGACATAGGGTAGCTGATGCGGAAGAAGGGGATGTAGCTCGCATTCACCGAGGCAGATGGAAAACCGCCTAAAAACCATCCATAGACTGGCAGGCTCACCAGACCTCGACACAAGTCCACCGGGAAGATTCATGCCGGGGACCAGGTGCTCCTTCCCAATCCAGAAAGCCGTGCGTTAGACCGCACGGCTAGCCGGGCGGGCCATTACAATATTACTTGAATGATTTGTTGCTTCCCAAGATTCCTTACAGTGAGTAGCATCGAGAGCGGGAGAGCAGGACTATCTTTGAGAACGAAACATCTTCGAGAAGTGTAAGGGTCGTGGTCTGTGACGCTTACTGCACGTAACAAATGTTAGGTGGACGTTGGCCTGCTGCGCAGGCACCAAGGCTCTCAAGTGACTAACCAGTGGCACTGATACATTAACATTATTATGCAACTCATGTTATATCACGTTCCAGCATTCGGTTTAGTCATAATGTTAGTCCGGTGGAATAACTGTCAGAGTGATACATTGCTACACTGCCCATTCTAACTTCCAGCCTGGCATGACAATAGTTGTTTTGTGGTTTGTGGCACTCTGCCTGTTTTAGGTGAGGACTGATATGAACACTTTTCCCGTTAATCATATGCCCAGGGTAATTTATTTGCACTTGTACAAAATGGCACTTGCGTATGATAAGTGCCACATGTGCAGATATTAGTCTGCTGAATACGTCTTCCAAGAATTTCACAAGCCCCAGCATATCCTTCGGGAATACAGAGATATTGTTCAAATATATCATGCAAGTTTTTGGCTTTAAACCACCGAAGACCCCATCTAATAACTTCTGGAAGGTGGATAGTTGTTTTCCTGTCCAAATAAGCTCTTTTTATACCGGTAATATCCCCTTGGGTAAGAGGTAGAATCTCTGACTGTAAGTCAGAACGTCCTATGTTCTGGGACACTTCTTATAATATGAATCAATAATAACGCCAGCCGAAGGCTTCAAGTATGAGAGGCCACCCTCTTGATGCCAACAACCTTGGGAAAGAGGGAAGAGGAGTGGACAGAGGCTCAGGCAAACTTCTTGCCTTTGGGGCGGGTAAATGCCCCTAAAAGACCGAAGAATCAGCAACGAACAATGGCATGTGGATGCAGAAGACAATAGAAGCCACAGTATAAGGAATCAATGGATATTCACAGGAATGTGACCTGTAAGTGAAAATGTGTCATGGTGCTTTCACCATTGGAAAATGGTTCTGGACTAGTCTCCCATTTTGAGCTCATAAAGCGAACTGCCAATAGGGACCTGACCATGAAAAAATTGATTGAATAACCAACGAGAAGAAAATGTTTTTTGAATCGAGGCATGCAACGTAATGGGGAAGCTACTAAATCTGAAAATGGAAATGCTGAATCTAGGTTTAGCAGGGATCGGTGAAATTAAACGGAAAGTAGACTAGGATTTCTGGTCCGACAAGTAGAGGTAGATATCAATAACAGCAGAAAATATTATAAAAGGAGTAGGATTCGTTATGAATAGAAAGGTTAGACAAGAGATGGTTCCTGTGAACAGTTCATAGATAGGTTTGTTCTTATCACAATCAATATCAATCCAACACCGACGACAATAGTTGAGGTATACATGCCTAAGCCTCAATCAGAAGATGAAGAGATAGAGAAAGTACATGGGTTATTCAGTAAGTAAAGGGAGATGGGCGACTGGAATACGGTAATAGGGGAAGGAGAAGAAAAAGGGTTGCAGGAGAATATGGGCTTGGTAGTAGGAATGAAAAAGGAGAAAGACTAAGTTCTGTAAGAAATTTCAGCTAGTAATATCAACTACTGTGTTGAAGAACCACAAGGGAGCACGTGTATTCGAAAAAGGCCTGAAGATATGGGAAAATTCCAGTTACATTACATCATGGTCAGGCAGAGATTCTGAAATCCGATTTTAGACTGTACGGCGAACATAGGAGCAGATATAGGCTCAGATCACAATTTAGTAATGATAAAAAATAGGCTGAAGTGTAAGAGATTAGTCAGGAAGATACAGTGTGCAAAGACGAGGGATACGCAAGTATTAAAAAGTGGAGAGACACGACTGAAGTTCTCTGTGATCGTGTAATAAATAGCTGAGATGAAGAGTTATAGACATCTCTAACAAGAGTAATAACATATGTTGGAAAGAAAACCACATGTGCAAGGAAGGTAGCTGCAAAAAAACCATGGGTAACAGGAGAATACCTGAGCTGACTGACGAAAGAAGGAAGTACCAAAATAGTCAGGGACACTCAGGATTAAAAGTCACCTAGGAACGAAATAGTTAAAATCGGTTCAGTGAGAAATGCGAATAAATCGAAAAAGAAAAGATTGTCGGATTGGTAGTAATAAAAGTAAAATAAATGATAAAAATAATGAAAAATGGCAGGAATGTTTTGCAGAAGAAATACAGCAAGTTTCTGTATTATCACCAACATCCTTGAGAAATATGGCCCTGAACTACACAATCAGCAAATACACTGATCAGCCACAACATCATGACCACCCATATACTATCGATATAAACCAGTCCGGGCGATCCCAGCGTCACCTGGAGAAGAATGACTGTCAGACGGTGCATGTAGTATCAGTGAGCACGCTCTCTCTGTGTAGAATGGGGAAGGCGTGCGATGTATTTGAGTTTGACAGACGGCAGATTGCGACAGCCCGGAAGATCGACACGAGCCTTTCGGAAACTGCACGACTTGTAGGGTGCTCTAAGAGTGATATGGTCATTGCCTTCAGTGTGTGGCGAAACCGAGGTGAAACCGCGTCCAGACATCGTAAGATTTAGCGGCCACACCTCCTCACAGATGTCGAACATTATTGACTGGGCAGACTGTTAAAATAGGACAGGCAGAGAACTGCTGCGGAATTAACATCAAAATTTAATGCTGGTCAGAGTACAAGTGTGTCTGTACATGTAGTGCACCTAGCACTCGTAAGGATGGACGTCCGCTGCCGACGGTCCATACCTGTGCCAAGGTTAACACCACGACATCGGCAACTACGACTGAAATGGTCACGCGACCATCGATACTGGACGTTCGCGCAGTGGCAGAGCGTTGCTAGGTCTGAAGAGTCCCATCATGCTGATGGAAGGACGCGAGTCCATCGGCTCCCAGGGAAACAGGTCCTTGACACCAGTACTGCGGGAGGGAGACAGGCTGGCGGCGGCTCTGTTATGCTCTGGGGTACATTTACGTGGACATCTATGGATCGAGTCGAGGTCGTGCCAGGCATCATGACGGCAAAGGGGTATCGTACACTGGTTGCAGATCACGTACACCTCTACATGACGATCTTCTTTCCTGAAGGCAGTGGCATTTTTCAGCAAGATAATGCTCCCTGTCACAAGGCCACGAGTGCGGTGGAATGGTTCGAGGAGCACAGTGGCAGTACCAATTGATATGTTGGTCCCACAACTCGCCAGATCTGAAACCGATCGGACGCATCTAGGATGTGATTGAATGTGACGTAGGAGCTCATCGCTCCCGTCCTGTAATATACGGGAATTAGGTGACTTGTGTGTGCAGATGTGGCGCCAGCTCCGTCCAGGGACCTACCGAGGCCTCTTTCCTTCCATACCACGACGCGTCGTCGCTGTAATCCGTGCCAAAGGTAGGCATATCGGCTATTAGGTAGGAGTTCATTATGTTCTGGCTGATCGGTTTACTATTACATTCAAACATTGTCGAATAACTACCATCTGACATATTGTCTACACGCACAGTGCGCAACATAAATTCATGAAAACAAAGTAATATTGCATGAGTTGGCCTTTTAATATATAAAAAGCGCTTTTAAGTAATTCTGTGGCGTATCCAAAAGGGCTCTATCTCTTGCAAGTTCCCTACAAGGAAGCTCCGGCCAAGTGGTTGTCCCTTCCTTTGCGGGTAACTGTGCGCTGGTGCTGTTGATTGTTAAATTTGCTGATAATCGCACCAGTGCGAACAATTTGTTTCACTTTTCCCCCCTTAGTGCTGCTGTCATCCAGTCTTCACTACTGGTATTGGTTAGCAGGTTAGATCAGTATTCAGAACCGCTAGACCAGAAATATGATATCTATTACTAAACTGGTTTAACGGCAGTGGAAAGGCGATTTGGCTACCCAACAGCACGTGGCATTTTGCTAATGTAGAAGTTATATGATACTCAGAATCACCCGAAGCACAGTTCTTACTACACAGTCTTTCTTGTGCTGAAGACGTGTTTCTGAACCAGTCGGAGTTTATCGACTCAGAGCACTGTATATTTAGCTATGCGGATATCGTTATCACTGTTAATTGTTATGAACCTACACAGTTACATGCATAAATTATCCGTAACAGAATTTCTTCTAGTTCCTGTTTACCAGAAAATAATAGTCGCAACACTAATTCAGTTATCTCCATTTTCTTTAAATATCTGTTCCACAACCGGCCCATTACTGAGTTGCGTTTCTGTTCAGCCAATTGTGAGACGAACTGATAATGGGCCATATGGGGTATCCCAGTTGACAATAAACGGGTGAGGCTTACCAGTTCCGGCATTCGCCTTACAACCAAAGGAAACTTCTTGAAAATCTTGGTCGGAACCAGTTGATTGGAACCATATTAATTTATTCCTCGGACGTCGCCCGTTGTTCAGTCCGTTGTCCCAGCCAAAAAATGATATATATTGTTTGTGTAATGCATACACGAAGGTTGGAACTTTAATAGTGGCAACTATTTATTTACAGCTCGTATAAAATAGTCTCTGTGCTGTTCAGTTTTCGAACAAAACCTACGACCGGCTTAGAGACAGATGTGATATCAGTTTCTGCAGGACCTCACCATCATTTTATAGGACAATGCTCAAGCACATACAGTGCAAGCTGTTACTGATTTGTTTCACTGATGGGGTTGCTAAGTGCTATTTCACCTGCTGCACTCCCCTGACTTAAGCCGTCGTGAGTTCAACGCGATTTCTAAGGTGATGGAAACATTTCATGGCGCTCGCTTCAGAACTGCTATAAATTCGTCGGGCAATAGACCGTGCCGCTCGAACTGTCAACACAACTGGCACTGCTAAGAGTATCCGACGACTTCCATATAGCTGACAACGGGTTATACTCAATGCTGGTGACTACTTTCAAGGTCAGTAAAACTTCGAAAGACGTATCTATTTTGTACGAGCTATGAATAAATAGTTGCCACTGTTAAAGTTGCAGCCCTCGTATGTGTCGTACATGTGTGATTGTCTTACTGAACAGAGTAAAGTGTTCTAGTGGACTATCTTTCATCTACCCAAATATGAACACAATTTTCCATATACTTCGCCACGAATAAAACGAGTGCAGGTAATACGCTTGCACTGATGTGCTGGTGATTTCCATTCATTAAAATGGAACAATCGGCAAAAAGTGGAAATTACCCTTTTTTGGACCCTCTTGTGCTGTTTGTTTTCACTCATACCGTAATAAATAGCTCTGAGCACTATGGGACTTAACAGCTGTGGTCATCAGTCCCCTAGAACTTAGAACTACTTAAACCTAACTAACCTAAGGACATCACACACATCCATGCCCGAGGCAGGATTCGAACATGCGACCGTAGCAGTCGCACGGTTCCGGACTGCGCGCCTACAACCGCGAGACCACCGCGGCCGGCATACCGTAATACACAAGTTTCTCAGTTACACAGGTAAGTGCCCCAGTTTCTTCTTCGCCTTTATGTACTTGAGCCTTCAATCAAAAATCTGTTCTAGTTCTATTTTCTTCGGCAACTGTCTTTTCAAGAGCGCTGTTTATGTAATCATATTTATAACCTAGTTACGACAGTTACGAGGTGCAGCATAAACCATGAGGCAAGAAATGTGACTTCGCCGTCATTAGAGTAAGCTCTTACATTTAATTTAGGATCTGCATTTACAGCGGAACGTATGTGCCCGATTTGGAGAAGTATTTTCGTCAATACCACTCAAACTGCAGATAATTAGGAGCAAAAATGAAAAATGGGTAAGGGAAATTTAACAACTCGAGGAGGAATTGTGTCAGGTCTCGTTGAGGGAACTTCAGAAGAAGTTGTAACACCATAGTTAAGATCGTAAATAATTATTTCTGGTTAATTGTGCTTCATATAAAGTATGTTTTCTTCGGTATGTAATGCTGTAAAGACGTAGAAAGACAAGCACTATGTTTACTCTTCAGTGATGGAACACTTTGCATCATTTGGAGAAGGATTACTTTAATTGTATGTATTTTTGTTGATTCACTAATACGTGTAAATGAAATGATTTTGTAAAAGGACCTTTGCCTTTCGCGGGCAAGTGCAAAGGTCCCGAGTTCGAGTCTCGGTCCTGGCACACAGTTTTAATCTGCCAGGAAGTTTTACATCAGCGAACACTCCGCTGAAGAGTGAAAATCTCATTCTGGAAACATCCCCCAGGCTGTGGCTAAGCCATGTGTCCGCAATATCCTTTCTTTCAGGAGTGCTAGTTCTGCAATGTTCGCGGGAGAGCTTCTGTAGAGTTTGGAAAGTAGGAGACGAGGTACTGGCAGAAGTAAAGCTGTGAGGGCGGGGTGTGAGTCGTGCTTGGGTAGCTCAGTTGGCAGAGCACTTGCCCGCGAAAGGCAAAGGTCCCGAGTTCGAGTCTCGGTCCGGCAAACAGTTTTCTTCTGCTAGGAAGTTTCACTACAAAAGTTAATGATCATCGCCAAGAAGATAATAACAGAGCAAATTACTCACAACAGAATGTCCACCTGGTGCTAAGCACTCGCCACCAACATTGCACACTCACTTCAGCAGAGAGGAGATTTCAGATCATCGTAAAGTGTATGGATCAGCATATTTACTAAAGTATGTGTTAATATAAGGTAACTCATGTTAAACTTGTGTATCAACCTTGATTTGTTTCCTATCATGATACCTCTTAGGATCCATTCCTCTTTAACAGCGATTCCCGAGTTCCCTCATTATCAGAACTGATGAGAAACCAAGTGTTAGTTACTTTTTGCCTAAACATGAGTGCTAAAATGTTGCCTAAAATTACTGAGGATTTTATTGGAATTGAGGGAGGAAATAAATGTTGCTTTTATGAAAGCCCCCCCCCCCCCCCCCAGTAACTGAATTGCTTTAGTTCAAAGTGTCAGTGTTATAATAATTACCTGATTTAATTCTGTCTGAAAATATTAGTGTTTGTGATGATGACACATAGGCAATACGATTTTGAGGTTAGTTAGAAGTAAATGATCTTGAACTCATATTTGAAAATCCTGTTGAAAAGATCTTCTGCATTAACTGTTATAAGACTGATACAAGGAGAATGAAATTTGTGAAAATGTTTCCAAAGTTTGCTTTCTTTAATTTGTTCATAAAAGTGTGTTTATATTGTTTTATGGAAATGGTCAAGATGATAGGTCCCCCATTTTACGTTGCTCAAAAATGCATAAATTCACTGATTAATGAATGTACTAAATGCATTTGGAGTTAATGTTGAGTTTTGTGCACATTGTGTGATGAAACGTGTAATATCAGCTTGTGAGCCCCCACTTATTGCTTTCTTCTTACTGAAGGTAAAGTTACTGAGAGTGCCCTTATTCATGAAAACAGTTACAACATTGAGTATTAAGGAAAGTCTAAATCTTATTTCAAGTGAATTTTAGTTAAATTTGTGCTGTTTTCAAAGGCACATCAAATTTTAGTTTATCTTTGATTTCCGCTTTTATTGTTTATTAAGTGACTTATGCCAGGTAAAATAGTTTTACTGTTGATGAGTGCTAAAGTGTCAAATGTTTTTGTGAGAACTTTCGTTTCCTACTGAAACTGGTTATATCCACTATACTACTTGGCTGCTTGTAAAAGGGTTCGTTGCACTTCTGTGAAAAGAAGTATAGGTTGTGTTTTAATTACTGTTTATTTAACAGAAATTTTTATAATTTCTATGCCTAATTAGGCTGGCGACCGTATTCTATTTCATTTGGGAAAACGTGATTAGCTAAAACATTTTCTAATTTTGGTCTGTCACTTTCTATGTCCTTAAGTAACATTGATATTAAGTTCGATAAGCCAAAACCATTACGAATTACTCGGTCACTTTCCTTAAATCCTCACAGAGGGTAACATTAACTGCATCTAAATACCAAAATTGGTTATAAATATTAAATCAATATACTAATAGTTGCAGTATAGTGTTACAAAGTCATCCGACACTTTTGAGAGGAACAACGAAAGACCAGTCTTTATTGCTACATTTTTATCACATTTATTAACCTGCATTGAGATTTGAGTGAGATAGATATGTACACGTCAATATCTATTTTCTTTCCCAGCTACTGATGTGTGAATTTAGTTCAATTTTTTTTAATTAGACAATGTGTCAAAATGCTTCTAATTCGGTCCTAACTTTTGTTAGGGTTTACCATAATCAGTGGGGAAACGACTGGAAAATTTTACAGTTTTTTATCACATCATCCTTGGTGCTGGAAAACTTTGCGAGTTCACATATGAAAATCTTTAAAACATCGCTTCCTCGATACTCGAGCGGTCGCAAGAGGTTTTCGGAACAGGAGTGTTGTAATATACGCTCCGAAGACCGGTCTGATGCATATCTCCAAACATGTCTCCAGACAGAAAAGAGTAATTTAATACGTCAACTCGCGGACTGTATTAATGCAAAAAGTAATATGAGAAACAAGATGTACCCAATCCACATCAGCAAAATTTCGGAGGTAGTTCAGAGACATCTTGGTATATGGGAGACGTGGTGTGGAATGTGTTGTTAATGAGAAATTGCATTTAATTTGATTTCTTACACCCACTTATCTTTCTGTTTCATTTTTGCGCAAAATATCTCCTCAACGCTACAGGTGACGAAGTATGCGAAGTGTCTTGTCTGACACAATTTTTTTTCTATTAGCTGAACGTACTTCCTATTGACAACTCTAATACCCAAATTACACTTTTGCCTCCGGCTTGCAATCAGTATGCTTCTGCTCTTCCTTACATTTCTTTTGCTAGCATTGTTAGTTGCACTCAAAACTACATTCAAAGAGAAAAAAAAGAAAAAACTTACCACGAAGAAATTGTAAATTATCCGAATGGGACGGAAATCGGTAGATATGATGTGCACGTAAATACAAACAAGTCACTACAACTTCGACATATTGGGTGATTTTAACGCGAGGAAAAGCTTCACAAGTAGAGCCAGTCAGTAACGAGTTGGTCCACTGCTGCACCTCATGCAAGCAGTTATTCGTCTTGGTATTGACCGACAGAGTTGTTGGGTCTTCTCCTGAGGGATATCGTGTCAGATTCTGTCCCTTTGGCGTTTTAGATCCCCAAAATATCGTGACGGTAGGACGGACTTACCCATAATGCTGTAAAATTTCTCAACTGGGGACAGATCCGGTGACCTTGTTGCCAAGATAGGGTTTAGTAAGCACGAAGACAAGCAGTAGAAACTCTGGCCGTGATCGGGCACGCATTACCTTGCTGAAATGTAAGCCCAGATTAGCTTTCCAGGAAGAGCAACAAAACGGGGTGTAAGATATCGTTGACCTACCACTGTGCTATAACGGTGCTGCGGAAGACAACTAAAGCGATTCTGCTTGGAAAAGAAATTACACCCCAGATCGCCACTCTGACCGTCGGGCCGTATGCCAGGCTGCATACACGTTGGTGTCACACCGCTCTCCAGACACTTCATCGCTGGTCATCCGGACTTAGTTCGAAGCAGGACAACGTCACTGAAGACAATTGCACTCCGATCAGTGAGATTCTAGGGGCAAGAAGTGTCTGGAGACGATCGGACAGAGTTTGTAACAGAAGATGAGCGACACCACTATGAGCGTTCTGAGTCCTTGGAACTGAATTACAGGCTGTCTACTACATTCATTTTCCGGAAATGTTTGAATTTTGTCTGATCACATCGACATTCATCAGCTGCCTTTGTTAATTGTCTATCTTCAATATGTTCAATACCTTCAGAGATCCTACAGTTAAATGATATTTTTACCGTACCGAAATTAGTATCAAAATCACTTTATATATGATTTTAAGTGCTAATATGGTACCGCTAAATTTCTGACACCACTTTGTTGCCTTTTTTTTCTTTTTTTTGAGTCATCTGTCTTCTGACTGGTTCGACTGCAGCCCGCCACGAATTTCTGTCCTGTGCCAATTTCTTCATCTGAGTACCGCTTGCTACCTAGGTGCACAATTACTTGCTGCAAGTTTTCCAAACTGTTCTCCTCTACAGTTTTTACCCTGTAAAACTCCCTACAGTACCATGAAAATTATTCCCTGATGTCTTAACAGATGTCATACCATCCTGTCCCTTCTTCTTGTCAGAGTTTTCCATGTATTACTTCTCTCGCCGTTTCTCCTGCGAACCTCCTTACTCCTTATCTTATCAGTCCTCTTAATTTTTAATATTATTCTGTAGCAACACATCTCAAATGCTTCGTTTTTGTTTTTGTTTCCATTTTTCCACAGACTAACTGTCATACGACGCTATACTCCAAAAGTACACTCTCATAAACTTCTTCCTCCAATTAATAACGACGTTTGATATTAGTAGACTTCTTTTGGTCAGAAATGCTCTATTGGCAGTGTTAGTCTGCTTCTGACGACATCCCTGCTCCGTCCATCATGGGTTACTTTGTTGCCTATGTATTAGAATGCCTTAACTTCATCTACCTCGTGAGCATCGATACTAAAGTTAAGTTTCTCGGTACTCTCATTCTATTACCCCTCCTTACTTACATCCTTCGTCGATATAGTCTCGATCCATATTCCATACACATAGGAGAGTTCATTCCGTTCAGCAAATCATCCACTTCTTCTTCATTGTCATTGAGAACAGCAATGTCATCTGCGAATCTTATAATTGTTATCCTTTCACCTTGAATTTTAATTCAACTCCTAAAACTCTCTTTTATTTACGTCACTGCATCTTCAGTGTATAGATTGAACACTCACTCCGTCTACAGGCCACGAGTGGCCTACCGGGACCATCCGACCGCCGTGTCATCCTCAGTGGAGGATGCGGATAGGAAGGGCGTAAGGGCAGCACACCGCTCTCCCGGTCGTTATGATGGTATTCTTGACCGAAGCCGCTGCTATTCGGTCGAGTAGCTCCTCAATTGGCATCACGAGGCTGAGTGCACCCCGAAGAATGGCAACAGCTAATGGCGGCCTGGATGGTGAACCATCCAAGTGCCGACCACGCATGACAGCGCTTAACTTCTTCTTGGCTCTAGAACACATTGTTTGTTACGTCTACATTTCTCATAATTTCAAACATCTTTCACCAGTTTACATCATTGAGCGCTTTTTCCAAGGAGACAGATCATAAGAATGTCTCCTGATTATCCTTCAGCTTTTCTTCCATTGCCAACCGTAACGTCAAAATTGCTTCTCTGGTGGCTTTCTCTTTCCTAAAGCCAAACTGATTGTCATCCTATACAGTCTCAATTTTCTTTTCCATTCTGTATATTATTCTTGTCATTAATTTGGATTCACGAGCTTTTAAAGTGAGTCTGTGATAATTCCCGCAGTTGTCGGCTACTTCAATCTTTGGATTTGTGCGGAAGGCCTATTTCCGAAAGTCTGACAGTATATCGCCATACTCATACATTCTGCACTCGTACATGAATAGTAGTTTTGTTGGTACTTACCCCAAAGATTTTACGAATCCAGACCTAAGGCCTTAAGGCTTCCGAAGCTGTTGTAAATCGTGTTTCTACCACTAGGTACCCTATCTCTGCTATATCGACTTCTGTGTCTTCTTCTGAAACATCGAGTCTTCGCCCACATAGGGGCCTTCAGTGTACTGTATCCACCTAGCCGCTTCGCCTCTGCATTTAACAATGGAATTTCTATTGCACTCTTAACATTACCAACCTTGCTTCTAATTTCAACGAATACTGTTTTGATTTTTCTATATTCTCAGACAGAACTTTCGAAAATCATTTCTTTTCCGATATCTTCACATGTTTCATGCAGGTGTTCCACCTATGTACTTCCTATGTATTTCACTCCTAAGTTACTTGTATTTCTGTATTCCTGAATTTTCCTCTTTCGTTGAACAGCTGAAGTATTTCTTATGTTACCCATGGTTTCTTCGCTGATACCTGCTTAACACCGGTTTTTCTTTCCAACATCTGTGCCTGACCTTTGTAGAGATATCGAATCCTCTTCAACCGAACTGGCTACTGAGCTATTCCTTATCGCAGTATCCATAGCCTCAAAGATCTTCAGGCGTGTCTTTTCGTTTCTTAGTACTTCTGTATCACACTTCTTTGCTTACTGATACTTCCTGACAAGTCTCTTCAGCTTACTCTTCACCTCTACAAATTGTCATCATGCACCAGGAGACTCCTTATAATCCAGTACCTGATTTCGGAATCTCTGCCTGACCAAGATGTAATCTAACTGCAATCTTCCCGCATCTTCCGGCCTTCTACTCCACATTTGAACCTTGTACAGAGTATTCGTTATTACTGGCTGAAACTTGTTGCAGAGCTCATTAGTATTTCTCCTCTGTCACTGCTACTACCAAGCCCATATTCCCCCGTAACCGTTTCTTCTTCTCCTTCCCCGAAAACCTCATTCCAATCTCTCATGACTATTAGATTTCCATCTTCCTTTACGCACTGAATTACCCGTTCAGTATCCCCACTATTTCTTTATCTTTAGCCTTCGACATCGGCATATACACCTGAACTATCACTGTCGGTGTTGAGTTGCTGTCGATTCTTATGAGAACAGCCCTAGCACTGAAGTGTTCACAGTATCTCATTCTCTGTCATAACTTCCTATTCATAAAGAATCCGACTTCCACTAAATCGTTTTCTGCTGCTGATGATATTAACCTATACCCACCTGAGCAGATAGAAATCCTTGTTTCCTTTCCATTTCATTTCCCTGACCTCCATGATATCGAGAATGAGCTTTAGCATTCCGTTTTACAGATTTTCTGCCTTCCCTGCCACGTAGCTTCTCCGCTCCCCTACTCGTAGAACGTTATCCTTCCGTTGGTTATTCAATCTTTTTATCATAGTCCTCGCCTTCTAGGCAGTCCCTTCCGGGAGATCCGAAATGCGGACTAGTTCGGAATATTTTGCCAATGGAGAGATCTTAATGACGGTTTTTTTTTTCTTTTCAGTGATAGGCCGCACTACATGTCCTGTGGACACACATTATACGTCCTTAGTGCAGCGGTTTCACTCATCCGCGCTCTATCACAAGGCCTTTGGCTGAATGGTCGTGAATTCTTGACGAAAGCCTTCGGCCACAATTGCTGATGAATTTTAATCGAAATTTAAGGGATACTGGGTTCGAAGAAGGGACTCAAGACGACTAATGTAAGAGCTAACCCTAGACCACGCTTGCTTGCCATCATAGCACCGCTTATAGGCCATTTAGTAATTTTCACTACTTTAACAAATTTCATAGTTCGAGAACTGCCACTGTAGAACATGAAGTTATCGGATAAATTGATTATTATCAACATTATTAATATTATTTTTTTCAATCACTTGCTGCTACAGGTGTGCTTGCAGGAAGCATTTAGTGCATTCCTTTAGATGAAGTTGCGATAAAAGAGGCAATTATTTAGGTCTTTTCATGCCTAGGGAAAACTTTTCAACTTAATGGCGCTAAGCCGTGCAGGTTCTGTGAGGGCGCACGCGCGGTCCTACTGGCGCCATTTGTGTGCACGTTCCATCGAATCTGGCCCTCGCCGTATCATCTTGGCGCTTGGTTATGTGTTCCCTCGGGGGGAGGGGGAGGTGGGAGGAGGGGGTGGGTTGTCAGTGAGTGATGTGTGCGACACTTAGCTGGACGAGATGTGCCTGAATTCTCGGCGTCCTGGCGGTTCCAGCGAGGGTGTGCGTGCTTGTATTTTCACACTCTCTTATTCGTATTGAGGGGTCTTTCGGGTTATGGGTAAACATTTTAACCGGTCGTCTGCCATTTGGTACATATCCAAATTACAGTGTCATTAGACTGTAAGAGGTCCCAGTAAAGTTACACCTTGACTTTTCTGCCTATTGCTAGGAAGGTTAACTTGAAATGTTTATGAGCAGGCCACTCGTATAGTGAAGTTTTAATAGCTTGTTTCCTTGAAACCAGTCTTTAATTGGCCTTTTACGTATTGCTGTGTATGTTAATTTCTATCAAACTTGTTGGCTGTTTGTTGTTTGCTACATGTTGACAGCCTTGTACCGAAAGCAGTTGACGCGTTGCCGTTCGCTGATTCGAGTGACGGACGCGTTTTCCTTCTGCTCCGGCGGCCTTCCCGTCACGTCAAGAGGCCTAGGTGTTGGCTAGTCACACGCGTTTCCGCGGATGTTCCGTTCCAGCCTCAAGTTCAGTAGTCTATTTTCATTCTTTTGGTATCGTGCAGAAGTGGGGGTATTGCCGGATTAGGACTTGGCTTTAGTAATTTTGGGGAACTAATTTACTCAGTGTTTCTATTATTGTAATGCCCTGGTTTGCGTGTGATGAAAGCCTTTGGGCAAACTGAGCATTGAGTTTCTGGCTTTCGTTGACAAAGTAAGGGTTTAATGGACATTATCGTTTTAATAGTGTTTTACGGGCCCGGTACTTTATTCAAGTACTTATGTTGATTTATTTTTAACATTACAGTGGTTAATCAGTGAACTATTGCTCTTTGCTTCAGTTTTTACACATGGATAGCGTATGGTCAGCTTGACCTTGTCTTATCTATGTAGGGATAGAGCAACATTGTTCTATGACACCAAAGTGTCGTCATTTGTCTTACGCTCCCTAGTATTGTTAGTAAAAGGAGAATTTAAATTGATTGTGTACCTCGTAGGGGTGACGTGGCTAATCGACTTTGAATACCAACATTACACTCGTATATATCTGTGTCTGATTTCTTACGGTGGAGTGGACTTAGAGATTACTGTCGCAGTGAAGATGTATACATTTTAATACCTTGTTTTTAACGTTTGTTGAACTTATATTGAAGTTCTTGTTGGATAAACCCACAGCTTGTGGTGCTAGTCGCCCGGACATAGTGCTGCCGCAGGTTTATTTGATCAGTTAACTATTCGTAACTGGGTTACCATTGTATTGCACAGATGATATGTTCTTCGATTACCATTTGTAATTTTATGTGCGATGCTAATGTCCTCATGCATTGAACAATTTGTATGAATTTGGCAAGAATCGTGGTAACTGTTAATTGGTTTATGATAGAATTATTATTATTAAAAAAATATTTGTTTTTGAATGGCAAATGACACATCAAGTAGGGCCACCCTCTCACGCGTTTTCCTTAAATTAATCCCGCTCCTTGTCTTGAGCTCAGTAGCACCCCTCCAGTTACCCACTCATTACACTGAAACTATATCACTTGATGAAAACTTTACTTAAGAGTAAAAATCACATTGCGTTACTATATTTACTAACAACTTACTAGCAATGACGCGGCAAAACGCTAAACTGGCGGTAAATGCCAGTTCAGAACCCAGAGCATGTTGATGACTTCCGCTAAATGTTATTGTTTCCAGACGCATAGTGGTATAAGGAAAAAGATATAGCAAAATATCAACTGTTTTCAGTTCGAGATACTTAAATTATTGTATTCTGCTGGAGCAAAATTCACATTTTAATTAGTTTGAATTTAATATCGACTTCAAGAATGTAGAAAACTGCTGCACAGTTGGAAATCACACGTCTGACTCAGCGACCCTACACTTAGTAAACAAACACAGAATCCAAATCTGTGGAACTCAAGTTCCAGTTATCTGATTTAGCGAAGACTGCTTACAGCGCTCCTTCTCGCCGAAAAACACACAACTGTCTTACTAGGTCCCATAACTACACTGTAGTGGTAATTTCGTGAGCAAGCAAGGTTTGTGTATTGCAAAATTTGGTAGTGGTGTTGGCTTCCAGTTCCATAGACGCCTAACGTAAACCGGCCATGCAACAGTTCAGGCTCCTCGTAGTCAAACACCAAGCTGTAACCAACAGCTCCTTCACTTGAATTTGGAATCACTGAAATAAAATCACATGTCCTCCCAACGTGAGAGGGTCCACTTCGTTCCTATGTCAGACCGCTTATTTCCTATCTACTAGCACAATACGGCAAAATGCGGCCTACAACCGATTCAAAGATCGCTGTTTAGCTCTGTTAAGAGGGTTTCTCTAAATGAGGACTTCAGTTTCTTCTAAAATGTCTCAAAAAATTACAATCATTAATTTCTTGTACAAGAAAAGCTCTTTGTCCAGATAGCAAGAGGTTTAAAAGCGAAGTCTTCACGGCGTGACCTAGATCAGATTTTTCGTCTGATAGCACTGCCTAAGACGTAGCACACGTAGTGTTTCTGTTGCTTGAATCCTTTAGCCTTGGGAGGATTTTTAGGAATAATTAGGGGCAAAGTCAGAAGAGGGATGGTTAATTTTTTATGAAAGGGTAAAAGTGGCGGTGCCTACAAACTTAGACAAGTGGTCAAAACGTCCTGCGTCCCGCTTTCGAACCTCGCCATTGCTTGAATTTTGAATAAAAATCATCAGCAATGGCGCACGGAGATTTACAGTATAAGAAGACCCACTCGTTTTCTCATTGGCCTTCTCAAGGAGTGTGGAGGAACGGACAGAGGTTCATGCCACTCTCTTGCCCGTGGGATCGGAAACCGCCCCTAAAAGATGGAAGAATCATCAATGATCAACGGTATGATACTGCAGAAGACAGTGGAAACAACTTCATGAAAGACTCATAATACTATGTATCCACCCCATTTGGCCTGTAATTCAAAGAAAGTGTAATGAAGATCTTTCCATTGGCAAAAGATTCCGGACTAATTTCCGTGTGGGATCTCCTGGAGCGGACCGCCATGAAGAAAGAACTGAATAACCAACGAAAGGGTAACTTTCTACTAGTCGAGGGGTGGGATGTGAGAACGTTGAATGAGGTAGGGAAAAGCTAGAAAATCTAAAAGGAAAATTGCTAAGGGTTAATCTTGGTACAGTGGGGGTCAGACAAAGATTACTGGCCAGACGAGTACTAATACCAACAGCGGCAGAAAATGTTTTAACAGGAGTGGAACTCGTTATGAATAGGAAAGTAGGACAGAGAGTGACTTACTGTGGTTCGTTTAGTGCTAGCAGAGGTTGAAGAGATAGATTATGTACATCAGCCTTTTGAACATGTTATTCAGTACGTGAAGAGAGATGAAAATCTGTTATTCTGGGGGGACTGGAATGAGGTTGTAGGGAAGGGAGAAGAAGAAAGATGGTTCAAATAGGTCTGAGCACTATGGGCCTTAACATCTGAGGTCATCAGTCCCCTAGGACTTAGAACTACTTAAACCTAACTAACCTAAGGACATCACACACATCCATGCCCGAGGCAGGATTCGAACCTGCAACCGTAGCGGTCGCGCGGTTCCGGACTGAAACGCCTAGAACCGTTCGGCCACATCGGCCGGCGAAAATGAAAGAGTTACAAGTGAATATGTCCTTGGTAGTTGAAACAAGAGGAGGAAAACTAATTGAGCTCGGCAATAAGTATCAATTAGTAATAACAAATACCCTGCTGAAGAATCACAATATGAGGAGGTATTCTTAGAAAAGGCTGGGAGATACGAGAAGACTCCAGTTAGATTACATCATGGTCAGGCAGAGTTACCGAAATCTGATATCGGATAGTAAAGCGTGGTCAGGAACAGATACAGACTCAGATTACAATTTAGTAATGATGAACAGTAAGACAAAATTTAAGAGACTTGCCAGGAAAAATCAGTGCGCAAAATAATGGGATACGAAGTACTAAGGAATGAAAAACTGCACTTGCAGCTCTATACTGCAATAATGCATACTCAGTAGGCAATACAGTTGAAGTTAAGTGGACATTCCTAAGAAGGCCATTCAAGAAAATTGGAAAGGAAAGTCAGATACAAGTAAGATAACTGCGAAGAAATCATGAGTAACAGAATAGATACTTCATCTGAACAAAAATGTGCAGAAAAATTGAGGAATACAAATCACTTAAAGGAAAACGGGAAGTGCATGAAAGCAAAGATGAAATGGCTGCTTGAAAAACAGGTGGAAAGAGTCCATTGAAGGCCACTATGAGGGGAAGAAATTGTCTAATGTCTTGATAGAAGAAGAAACAGCAGTCGACAGGAACGAGACAGGGGCTCCAACATTAGAACCAAACTTAAAAGATCACAATCCCGAAAATAGTAAGAGCCGACAAGTGCTAGAATTATCACACAGCCAGCTGAACAGCTCATGCATCCAAGTTGTTGACAAGTGTTATGGACAGAAGAATGGAAAAGAAAATTAAGGATCCGTTGGTTAACGATTATTTTTACTTTAGGACAGGGAAAGGCACCAGGGAGGCAGTTCTGACGTTGTGGCTAATAATGGACCAAGACTGAAGAAAAATCAAGACACGTTTATAGCATTTGTCGACCGAAATAAATCCTCCGACGATATCAAATGGTGTAATATGTTCGACAATCTGTCAGAAATAGAGGCAAGCTATAGGTTATGATGGGTAATATACGAGGTGCATTCAAGTTCTAAGGCCTCCGATTTTTTTCTAATTAACTACTCATCCGAAATCGATGAAACTGGCGTTACTTCTCGACGTAATCGCCCTGCAGACGTACACATTTTTCACAACGCTGACGCCATGATTCCATGGCAGCGGCGAAGGCTTCTTTAGGAGTCTGTTTTGACCAATGGAAAATCGCTGAGGCAATAGCAGCATGGCTGGTGAATGTGCGGCCACGGAGAGTGTCTTTCATTGTTCGAAAAAGCCAAAAGTGACTAGGAGCCAGGTCAGGTGAGCAGGAAACATGAGGAATCACTTCAAAGTTGTTATCACGAAGAAACTGTTGCGTAACGTTAGCTCGATGTGCGGGTGCGTTGTCTTGGTGAAACAGCACACGCGCAGCCCTTCCCGGACGTTTTTGTTGCAGTGCAGGAAGGAATTTGTTCTTCAAAACATTTTCGTAAGATGCACCTGTTACCGTAGTGCCCTTTGGAACGCAATGGGTAAGGATTACGCCCTCGCTGTCCCAGAACATGGACACCATCATTTTTTCAGCACTGATGGTTACCCGAAATTTTGTTGGTGGCGGTGAATGTGTGTGCTTCCATTGAGCTGACTGGCGCTTTGTTTCTGGATTGAAAAATGGCATCCACGTCTCTTCCATTGTCACAACCGACGAAAAGAAAGTCCCATTCATGCTGTCGTTGCGCGTCAACATTGCTTGGCAACATGCCACATGGGCAGCCATGTGGTCGTCGGTCAGCATTCGTGGCACCCACCTGGATGACACTTTTCGCGTTTTCAGGTCGTCAAGCAGGATTGTGTGCACAGAACCCACAGAAATGCCAACTGTGGAGGCGGTCTGTTCAACAGTCATTCGGCGATCGCCCAAAACAATTCTCTCCACTTTCTCGATCATGTCGTCAGACCGGCTTGTGCGAGCCTGAGGTTGTTTTGGTTTGTTGTCACACAATGTTCTGCCTTCATTAAAGTGTCGCACCCACGAACGCACTTTCGACACATCCATAACTCCATCACCACATGTCTCCTTCAACTGTCGATGAATTTCAATTGGTTTCACACCACGCAAATTCAGAAAACGAATGATTGCACGCTGTTCAAGTAAGGAAAACGTCGCCATTTTAAGTATTTAAAACAGCTCTCATTCTCGCCGCTGGCGGTAAAATTCCATCTGCCGTACGGTGCTGCCATCTCTGGGAAGTATTGACGATTAATGCGGCCTCTTTTTAAAACAATGCACATGTTTCTATCTCTTTCCAGTCCGGAGAAAGAAAATCGGTGGCCTTAGAACTTGAATGCACCTCGTACAGTACCAGCTTATCGCCCACTGATTCTCTAGCCGGAATTGCACAGATATTCTTTTTTTTAAATCAGACTAAGAACAGCCGACCAGTTGCAAAGGATAAAGTAATCTTTACCTAGGTTTCAATAGATATAAATCTATCTTCTTCAGAAGACGGCAGTATTATAACATGAAGTGATATGTCCTTATCGTTTAGGCAAACATAAGGACATATCACTTCATGTTATAATACTGCCGTCTTCTGAAGAAGATAGATTTATATCTATTGAAACCTAGGTAAAGATTACTTTATCCTTTGCAACTGGTCGGCTGTTCTTAGTCTGATTTACGTGGAACCGTTGCTGTAGCGCAGCTATGTTTAAAGTACTGAAATTCTTTTTTTTGTTTTTATTTAATCGGATTTTTATGTTAACTGTAGCAGTAGGCTTCCGCGGCCGTTGTCACTGTCAATAAATTTCTTCTGGGTTGTTGACCACATTGCCAATATACAGCATAAAACTGTCCAATGTTTCGGCCAGTATTGCAAGTGGCCATCCCCAGAGATTTTTGTCGAGCTGATGCTGGACAGTTTTATAATCTTGCAAAGCGGTCAACAGCCAGAAGAATTTTATTGAAGAATTTTTATGCTGTTCCCAAATTGTAATACCTTCCCAGCTTTTCACGCTTAATAAGCCTATATAACCATGGCCTTTTCCGAATGTACTTTTGACCAAAAAGCGAGTCTCGTAGCTGAGTTGCAATGTTTGTATAAATATGCCTTTTGCGTTCTTGTGTAGATATTTCCATAGCAACTTTCAGCCACAAACAAATATTTCTTTATATCTAACCGAGAGGTAAATTCCAATTTTCACTAATTTAGCTTTAAAACTTTTATAGTATCATTAAATATTTTCTTAAAAATATTAATCCCCTATTGCTCTCCTTACCCGCCGGGTTAGCCGTGCGATCTAACGCACTACTTTCCCGGCGGATTAATGTCGAGCTCCGGTGTGCTGGCCAGTCTGTGGATGGTTTTTAAGGGGGTTTTCTATCTGCCTCGGCGAATGCGGGCTGGATCCCCTTATTCTGCCTCAGTTACTCTATGTCGGCGATTGCTGCGCAAACACTTTCTCGACGTAAGCGTACACCATAATTGCTCTACCACGCAAACATTGAGGTTACATTCGTCTGGTGTGAGACGTTCCACGGCGCTCCACTGGGTGTCGAACCGCACAATAACACTGGGTTCGGTGTGGGGCGGCAATGGTGAGTAAATAGCTCTAGCCTGTTGTGGGGTTGTGTACCACTGCCGGCTACGGCGGGGACAAAGCGACTCCGTCGTTGCTAGGTCCCCAGTTCCATACAATGCAATACGGTACAATACAATTGCTCTCCTTTAGGCGTTGAATCTCCAGTAACACGAAACATGTATTTTTTTTTTCTAACCGAGAAGTAAAGTACCAGTTGTCATATATGTAGCCTTAAAAATCCTTTAGTAGTCCTGTAGTAATTATTTATTTAAAAAAAAAACTTTCACCCACTGTTTTACCCCCTTAGCGGCTGAATTTCCAAACATGCTCAAGAATGTATTTTTTATTTTCTGTCTAATAAATCAAATACCAGTTTTCGTAGTTCTAGCTTCATAGCGACATACCTTCAAAATCCTTTCACCCCAGTTTCACCCTCATAGGAACGGAATTTCGGAGAACCTCTTCCTGAAAGATAACTACAGTATAAGATCTACACGCTCTCCAAACTTCAAGTTTCTGTCCTTAGCGGGTTAGCCTGGGAGGAGATGAGTCAGTGAATCAGTCTGACTCTATTTCACCACATTCGTTGTCTAATTTCCAAAAACAGTCAATCACGTACTTTTTCATCTCATACCGAGAAGCCAAACAGTAATTTTCAAAGATTTAGCTGTAAAAATGCTTTAGAAACGAAAAAAATGCATGAAACCCTTCACCCCAGATTCCACACCCTTAGGGGTAGAATTCCCATAAACAGTAACATGCATATGTTTTGTTTCTAAGAGAGGAGCCAAATACAAAATTATAATAGAGTTAGCTTCAAAAATGCTTACTCAAATAATTATTTCTACCACAAATTTCATCCCCCCTTTCAACCATAGGGGTTCAATTTCCAAAAAACAGTCAAACACATATATTTTTTTTCATTTCTGAGAAGCCAGATTTAATTTTTCTTAGATTTGGCTTAAAAGTGTTTTCGTAACAAAACATTTTCGTAAAAAATCTCAGCCCAAATTCATCCCTAAGGGTGCAGCTTACAAAAACACTGAACCGAGAAACCAAATACCAATGCTTTAAATGTACTTCAGCAGTTCTATAGTAATCAAATGTTATATAAAACCTTTCACTTACTTTTTCACCTCACAGGGTTACATTTCCAGACACGCTGAAACACGGATTTCTTCATTTCTGACCGAGAAACGAAATATCAAGGTGGGTCTAGCTTCGAAACTACCTAATATCGACATTCAAAAAAAGAAGACTTCATCCCCAGTTTCTCCCCATTAAGGTTAGAATTTCGAAGAATTCCTTTTTAAACAACGCCTACAGCTTGAGACCCACACCTTCTCCAAATTTCAACTTTCATTTTTAGCGGTTTGGGCTGTGTGATGAGGAGTCGTTCGGTCAGTCAATTAGTCAAGACAGTGTCTTTTATGTATTGAATAAGAAGGAGATGTAGAAGAACCAAGAGAGAATAATAAGAGTAGAGAACGAAGAACGAAGTGGTTGGATTATAAAGGTTATAAGACAGGGATTTAATCTTTCGCCCCTACAGTCTATACATCAAAGTAGCAACGACGGATGTAATAAAGAGGTTCAAGAGTGGGACAAAAATCCAGGGTGAAAGGATATCAATGATAAAACTTGCAGATGACATCGCTACCCGGAGCGAAAGTGAAGAATAATTACAAGATCAGATAATAGTCTAATGAGTGCAGAATATGGATTGAGAGTGAATCGAAGAACGGAGAAAGTAACGAGAACAGCGAGGAACCTAAAATTAGAATAGCAGATTTGGCAGAAGATGAAGGTAATGATATGTGATACCTAGTCAGTGGAATAACCCATGATGGACTGTGCAGGGGTGACATAAAGAGCAGACTAGCAGTGGCATAAAGGGCATTCCTGGTAAAGAGAGGTCTGAGAATATCATAAATAGTTCTTAATTCAAGGAAGAAATTTCTGAGAATGTACGTTTGGAGCACAGCAGTGTATGGCATTGAGTTATGGTCTGTAAGAAAACCATAAGAGAAGAAAATCGTAGCGTTTGAGATGCGGTGCTACAGAAGAATATTGAAAGTTAGGACTTTTGAGGAAGGGAATGATAAGGGTTCTCCACATAATCTACGAGGAAGAGAAAATATGGAAACCACTGACAAGGAGAAGGGGTGGGATTAGAGGACATTTGTTAAGACATCAGGAAGTAGCTTACTTTCTAGTAGAAAGAGCTGTAGAGCGCAGAAGCTGTAGAGGAAGACAGATGTTGGAATACATGCAGCAAATAATTGAGGACATAATTTTCAGTTGCCACTCTGAGATGAAAAGGTTAGCACAGTAAAGAAATTCAAGGCGGTCCGCATCAAACCAATCAGAAGACTGATGAGATATCTGTACCACGTAAATTTACGTAAATTGGCGGAGACTGTTTTTCCTATTTTCCTTCCACCTAGCATTAGAATATATATTCACAAAAATGTATACAATACAATGAATGCTTTAAATGCTACAGTTATCGTTGTCCTCCGGAAGTAGTAACTCTAACAACGAATGAAAATTTGTAGAAACAGCAGGATTCAAATGCGCTACCTGCAGATTAGAAATTTACCAACTAAACTACGAAACATTCCAGCAACCATCTGCTGTGATGTTACTGAATTTTTTTTTTATGTTGACTGTGAAGTTAAACCTTTTCTCAAACGCATAAAACAGCTGCAGATACGTATCACGAATCACTACGTGAATCTAATTTTGACTTATAAGTACGCCACTTCGATAGCATTCGAAGCAGAACAGTATTTCACAAAAACATTACGCCGCCGGGCAACCTCTGTTGCGTCTAGAACCTAACTGATGAGCTATGTTGCAAACATGACCATAATCAGATCTCTGTGACTGTCAATATGGACAATGCGGCCACACCGTAGCGTGAGGAAGTTGGTAGAGGAAACGTTATCATTTGCTAGATCCATCCAAAGCCGTATCCGCTACTGGTCTTTTAGTAAACGATGCTAAGACGGGCATTGAAGTCTGCAGGTGCACAAAAATTATATTTATTCCGGTAGTACAACCACAGTTCCACGTTGTGGAAAGCCACGTGACAGAATTCCTCCAATACTGCGATCGCGATATGTGACTACGGTCACCTGCCCACTAGCCGCCCAGGTGAAACCCTGCGTGTCGAAACCCTGCGTGTCGCAGCGACTGCCTGCCATCTATAGCGCACGCGGCTCCTCCCGTTTTAATAGTTATAATTCTTTTCAATGTTGTTCTCCGAGTTTCCATGGTGAGAGACTATGGTATAGTGAGTGAAAGGACCGTAGTGTGCCTTCGATGGAAATGCAGACAGGTGATCAGACTTTGTACTTCATGAAAGGATCTATGAACAAATAAAGCTGATTGAAAGTGATGAGTAGATCTTAATATTTCTAATATTTCCTAGCCCCAGTCTCATAAAATGTGGCCACAGGGATGGTAAAGTTATTTATACTTAACTGTTCAGGGAACATGGAGCTTATGGTGTGAGAATCTTTGATGCATATCATTTACCACCATGGTTAAAATGCGTCTGCCTCGAAAAAGTGGCTTGCGGACGGAAAAGACCCACCGTGGTTTAACAGCGCAATTCAGAGAATGGTCAGGAAGCAAAGACAATTGCACTCGCGGCACAAGAAAAATTGGGAGAATGAGGACAGGCAAAAGTTAGTAGAGATTCGTACTGCTGTAAAAAGAGCGATGCACGAAGCATACAACCACTATCACCTTCATACCTTAGCAAAAGATCTTGCTGAAAACCCAAGGAAATTCTGGTCTTACGTAAAATCGGTAAGCGGGTCGAAGGCTTCCATACAGTCACTCACTAATCAGTCTGTCCTGGAAACGGAAAACAGCACAACGAAAGCTGAAATTTTAAATTTAGCATTTGAGAAATCTTTCAGGCAGGAGGATCTTACAAACATACCGTCGTTTGAGTCTCGTACAGATTTCCGTATGGAGGACATATACATCCCTGGGATTGTGAAGCAGCTGAATGGGTTGAAAATAAATAAATCGCCAGGTCCTGATGGGATTCCAATTCGGTTTTACAGAGAGTACTCTACTGCATTGGCTCCTTACTTAGCTTGCATTTATCGCGAATCTCTTGCCCAAGGTAAAGTCCCGAGCGACTGGAAAAAAGCGCAGGTGACGCCTGTTTATCAGAAGGGTAGAAGAACGGACCATCAAAATTACAGACCAATATCCTTAACATCGGTTTGTTGCAGGATTCTCGAACATATTCTCAGTTCGAACATAATGTATTTCCTTGAGACAGAGAAGTTGCTGTCCATGCATCAGCACGGCTTTAGAAAGCATCGCTCCTGCGAAACGCAACTCGCCCTTTTTTCACATGATATCTTGCGAACCATGCATGAAGGGTATCAGACGGATGCCATATTCCTTCCGGAAAGCGTTTGACTCGGTGCCCCACTGCAGACTCCTAACTAAGGTACGAGCATATGGGATTGGTTCCCAAATATGTGAGTGGCTCGAATACTTCTTAAGTAATAGAACCCAGTACGTTGTACTCGATGGTGAGTGTTAATCGGAGGTGGGGGTATTATCTGGAGTGCCTCAGGGAAGTGTGGTAGGTCCGCTGTTGTTTTCTATCTACATAAATGATCTTTTGGATAGGGTGGATAGCAATGTGCGGCTGTTTGCTATGGTGTACGAGAAAGTGTTGTCGTTGAGTGACTGTAGGAGCATACAAGATGACTTGGACAGGATTTGTGATTGGTATAAAGAATGGCAGCTAACTCTAAATATAGATAAATGTATATTAATGTCGCTGAATAGGAAAAAGAATCCCGTAATGTTTGAATACTCCATTAGCAATATAGCGCTTGACACAGTTGCATCGATTAAATATTTGGGCGTAACAATGCAGAGCGATATGAAGTGGGACAAGCATGTAATGGCAGTTGTGGGGAAAGGAGATAGTCGCCTTCGGTTCATTGGTAGAATTTTGGGTAGATGTGGTTCATCTGTAAAGGAGACCGCTTATAAAACACTAATACGACCTATTCTTGAGTACTGCTCGAGCGTTTGGGATTCCTATAAGGTCGGGTTGTGGGAGGGCATAGAAGCGATTCAGAGGCGGGCTGCTAGATATGTTAGTGGTAGGTTTGATCATCACGCGAGTGTTACGGATATGCTTCAGGAACTCGGGTGGGAGACTCTGGAAGAAAGGAGGCGTTCTTTTCGTGAATCGCTACTGAGGAAATTTAGAGAACCAGCATTTGAGGCTGACTGCAGTACAATTTTACTGCCTCCAACTTATATTTCGCGGAAAGATCACAAAGATAAGTTAAGAGAGACTAGGGCTCGTACAGAGGCATATAGGCAGTCATTTTTCCCTTGTTCTGTTTGGGAGTGGAACAGGGAGAGAAGATGCTAGTTGTCGTACGAGGTACCCTCCGCCACGCCCCGTATGGTGGATTGCGGAGTATGTATGCAGATGTGTGTAGATGAAGGGAAAGAAACAGCTAACCCAAGTTTCCCAAAAGACACGAAGCAATAATGTATTGCGCACTTTTGACATGTGCCATTAGGCGTCATACATAAGTAGCATTCCAGGAGTTTCGCCACAATGTGAAAACATGGTAAGTAGAGGTATAAGGAGACTTGATAAACAGATGACGCGATATCACACAGTAATCAAATTTGTTTTCACAAAAATGTATCTTGTTCGGTGCAGATATAATAATAAAAGTATGAACAAGCGTACAAATCTGCTATTCAGTACGTTATGCACCTCCAGATTTATTACTGGTCAGTGTTTTTATTGCTGCCATAACACTTTTAATGATTAAGGTTCTTTAAACACAAATCACTTTCATTACTACTCTCTTTATGGCTTTTCATGGCTTTTCTAGTGTAGTAACTGAGTATTTCCAAATAAGACACTTATGCAGGCTGCTATATTACTGCTTCGAGGCTATGAGATGGCGTAAGATGTATGCCATTTCTAGTCATACCTTGTTAAGATTTCGCTACTGAATTTTGTTCTGGTAGTTTGCACAACGAATAAAGAATACAGAAAACTGCAGCATTTCTCAACGAGACAGAATCGTCATCTGAAGATTCCAGCACGTCAGAAGCTGAGCGTGTTACCGCTTAGCCAATAAGATACAGCTGCAGCAAACTTTCTCTCATTACTGCTTTGGTACCTAAGATAGATTTATCGGAACGTGAAAAAAGAGTACTGTCATACTTAAGTGCGAAACTTCCGTTCCGCATTCAAACAATGAATTTTAGTTACTCGGTGTCATGTCTTAAATGGGAATTAACCGGAATATTTTATGAATATGACAAGAGAGTATCGAGTGAATGCAGACTGATGGTTTAGCACACACCTGGAAGTAAGGGGAAGGTCAGAGCGTTGCAAAACTTTTCCTGCAATGTTTTCAGTTGCAATACACACTTGTTTCCGTGTCTAAACTACTGGAGTTGCTCTGAGAGTCCCACGTACTGCAAAGTTGGAGCAGGCCAGTGACTTTGTAATTCTGGCTGAGATAGGAAAGGAGGTGGAACAGTTGTTGAACAGAATAAATACTGTAAAAGACACTATACTCGTATGATGATTATTATCGAAAGTAAGTTAAGGTTTGTGAAATATAGCTGAATTAATTTAGTTGATACTGCGGGAATTACAGACCGAACTACTACACTAAAAATAGCGAATATGTTTTGCTATTTGGTGGCAAAACAACTGGTGATGACCAAAAGTAGAGATTATATAAAAGGCAGACAGGCAAGAGCAAAAAATTCGTTGCTCTAAAAGACAATTTTGTTAACAGATACGTAAATTTAAGTGGTAGAAATTCTTTCCTAAATGAGTTTGTTGGTAGTGTGGCCTTGAATGGCAGTGAAACATGGGTGATGCCTAGGTCAGACAAGAAGAGAATAGGAGGATTTCAAATGTGGTGCCACAGAAGGATATTTAAAATTAGATGAGTATATAACTACTGACGAGTAGTGTATCGATTTGAGGAAAAAGCCGAACTAGCATAAAAGAAGCGATCAACTGATATGACATCCTGAGGAATCAAGAGGAATCAAAGAATAATCAGATTCTTCATGGAAGTAAGTGAGTGTGTGTGGGGGGGGGGGGGGGGATAAAAATCGTGGACAGAGAGACAAAAGCTTGAATAGAGTAAGCAGGTTCAAATGGATGTACGCTGCGGTACTTGCTTGCAAATGATAGATTAGCGTGCAGGGCTACGTCAAGCAAGTCTTCGGAATGAAGGCCATGACGGTAATAATAACACATCAATGTGAAACAGTTATATGATTAATATGGCAGCGAGCCAGTGGTAGAGTAAAATCGTTCCTACAGATGGTACAGTCTTTAAGAACTGAGTAAATGAATATCTAAAAACACTGCATTTAACAGTTTAAGGGTTTTTGCTATATACCTGCAGAAAAATTTTATTCTGCAGAGTAAAGACACCAATGTATATAGATAAGCATCTTCACTGTTGATGTCATTTATTTTCTTGGGTCTCGTGCACATTGACCGAATGGAAACTTGGAAATTTGTGGTAAGGTACCAAACACCTGAGATCATCGCTCACTAAGCTTACACACTATTTAATCTAACTTAAACTAGCTTACGCTAAGGACGACACACAAACCCATTCCCGAGGGAGGACTCTAAACTCCGACAGGGGTAGCCACGCGGACCGCGACAAGACGCCCAGACCGCGCGGCAACCCCGCGCAAACCGAATGTCTTCCCTCTACATCTACATGGCGACTCTGCATTTCCCATTTATGTGTCTGGCAGAGGGTTCATCGAATCACATTCAGTCCATATCTCTGCTGTTCAAGTATAGAACAGCATGCGAGGAGAACGAATATTTGAATCTTTAGGTGCAAGCTGTGATTTCTCTTATTTTATGTCTACCATTATTTCCCCTTAGGTAGGTCCTCATCAGCAACATATTTTCACATTAGTAGGAGAATGCTGGTTATTGAAATTTCGCGAAAAGTTCTCGTGGCTAAGAAAAACGCCTTTGTTTTAGTGATTTTCGTCTGAACTCGCGCTTCATACCCGGGACACTCTCTCCCTAGTTCGCTACAGTACAAAACAAGCTCCCTTCTTTAAGGGTTTTCGATGTACTCCATCTTTCCAATTTGTTAAAGACCCACTATCGAGCAGAAATTCTAAAGAAGAAGACGGACAAGCGCAATGTCGGCAGTCTCTTCAGCATATTTAATACATCTTCTGAGTGTTCTGCCAATCAGATGCAGTCTTTTCTTGGCTTTCCACACAACATAACCTGTATGATTGTTCCAATTTACGTTGCTCATAATTGTGAAGCCTACGTATTTAGTAGAAGAAGGTTGTATACGTGGAAGAAGACTGGAGATACTGACAGGTTCCAAATAGATTATACAATGGTCAGACAGAGATTTAGGAACCAGGTTTTAAATTTTAAGACATTTCCAAGTGCAGATGAAGACTCTGACCACAATCTACTGGTTATGAACTACAGATTAAAACTAAACAAACTGCAAAAAGGTGGGAATTTGAGGATATGGGACCTGGAAAAACGGACAGAACCAGAGTTTCAGGGAGAGCATTAGGGAACGATTGACAATACTGGGGGAAAGAAATACAGCAGAAGAATAATGGGTAGCTTTGAGAGATGAGATAGTGAAGGCAGCAGAGGATCAAGTAGGTAACAAGACGAGGGCTAATAGAAATCCTTGGGTAAAAGTATCTCTATGAATTTAACTGATGGAAGGAGAAAATACAAAAATACAGTAAATGAAGCAGGCAAAAAGGAATACAAACGAAACAAAAATGAGATCGACAGGAAGTGCAAAATAGCTAAGCAGGGATGGCTAGAGCACAAATGTATGGATGTCGAGGCGTATATCACTAGGGGTAAAATAGACACTGCCTACACGAAAATTAAAGAGACTTTTGGAGATAAAAGAACCACTTGTATGAACATCAAGAGCTCTGGTGGAAACCCAGTTCTAAGCAAAGAAGGGAAAGCAGAAAGGTGGAAGGAGTATATAGAAGGTCTATACAATGGCGATGTACTTGAGGACAATATTATGGAAATGGAAGAGGATGTAGATGAAGATTAAATGGGAGATATGATACTGCGTGAAGAGTTTGACAGAGCACTGAAAGACCTGAGACGAAACAAGGCCCCGGGTGTAGACAGCATTCCATTGGAGCTACTGACGGCCTTGGGAGAGCCAGTCCTGACTAAACTCTACCATCTGTTGAGCAAGATGTATGAGACAGGCGAAATACCCTCAAACCTCAAGAAGAATATTATAATTCCAATCCCAAGGAAATCAGGTGTTGACAGATGTGAAAATTACCGAACTAACAGTTTAATAAGTCACGGCTGCAAAATACTAACGCGAATTCATTACAGACGAATTGAAAAACTGGTGGAAGCTGACCTCGGCGAAGATCAGTTTGGATTCCGTAGAAATGTTGGAACACGTGAGACAATACTGACCCTGCGACTTATCTTAGAAAATAGATTAAGGAAAGGCAAGCCTACATTTCTAGCATTTGTAGACTTAGAGAAAGCTTTTCACAATGTTGACTGGAATACTCTCTTTCAAATTCTAAAGGTGGCAGGGGTAAAATACAGGGAGCAAAAGGCTATTTACAGTTTGTACATAAACCAGATGGCAGTTATAAGAGTCGAGGGGCATGAAAGGAAGCAGTGGTTGGGGAGGGAGTGAGACAGGGTTGTAGCCTCTCACCGATGTTATTCAATCTGTATATTGAGCAAGCAGTAAAGGAAACGAAAGAAAAATTCGGAGTAGGTATTAAAGTCCATGGAGAAGAAATAAAAATGTTTAGGTTCGCCGATGACATTGTAATTCTGTCAGAGACAGCAAAGGACTTGGAAGAGCAGTTGAACGGAATGGACAGTGTCTTGAAAGGAGGATATAAGATGAACATCAACAAAAGCAAAACGAGGATAATGGAATGTAGTCAAATGAAGTCGGGTGATACTGAGGGAATTAGATTAGGAAATGAGACACTTAAAGTAGTAAAGGACTTTTGCTGTTTGGGGAGCAAAATAACTGATGATGGTCGAAGTAGAGAGGATATAAAATGTAGACTGGTAATGGCAAGGAAAGCGTTTCTGAAGAAGAGAAATTTGTTAACATCGAGTATAGATTTAAGTGTCAGTAAGTTGTTTCTGAAGGTATTAGTATGGAGTGTAGCCATGTATGGAAGTGAAACATGGACGATAAATAGTTTTGACAAGAAGAGAATAGAAGCTTTCGAAATGTGGTGCTACAGAAGAATGCTGAAGATTAAATGGGTAGATCACATAACTAATGAGGAGGTATTGAATGGAATTTGGGAGAAGAGGAGTTTGTGGCACAACTTGACATGAATAAGGGACCGGTTGATAGGACATATTCTGAGGCATCAAGAGATCACAATTTTAGCATTGGAGGGCAGCGTGGAGGGTAAAAATAGTAGAGAGAGACCAAGAGACGAATACACAAAGCAGATTCAGAAGTATGTAGGTTGCAGTAAGTACTGCAAGATGAAGAATGCACAGGATAGAGTAGCATGGAGAGCTGCATCAAACCAGTCTCAGGAGTGAAGACAACATATACATAGGTTTGCCTTTCTTTACTTTGTTTTCTGAGATAAATCGCCGGGTTAATATACCTTCAGGAGTTCGTACATTTCTCCCGAACACAAACTCATCTCCGAGGCCGACTTCTACACTTATACCAGTTCTTCAGTAAATTACTGTTATCTGCATTTTGTAATCATTATTTATTGAACGAATTGTAACTACACGTAAATTATTCCCATATGAATATTCCGATGGAACAAATGACGGCTATAAGGCGTAACAACTGAAGATAAATAGTCGAAAAGCCGAAAAAGGGCTGTTAAATGAATATGTCAATTACGAGTACGCTTAATCGGGAAGGAAACGGTTGTAATCAGCAGGTCTACCTGAAAAATATCTCTTGCTCTTAATTCGTATTATAGTTTGCAGTAGTGGTCGAGAATGGTATTCCTGTCTAGAGTTTAGACCGTTAGCCTGGCTACTGAAATGGGAATAAAACTCAGTGGGAAACTAGTGTAGCTACTTCCAACTCTGCCGGCCGGGGTGGCCGAGTGGTTCTAGGCGCTACAGTCTAACAACGCGACCGCTACGGTCGCAGGTTCGAATCCTGCCTCGGGCATGTATGTGTGTGATGTGCTTAGGTTAGTTAGGTTTCAGTAGTTCTAAGTTCTAGGGGATTGATGACCTCAGAAGTTAAGTCCCATAGTGCTCCGAGCCATTTGAACCATTTGAACCTACTTCGCACTCTCCTGGCCCTCGACGACTATCAGATTGCGACTGCGCCTACTCTCCAGTACGTGGGATGCTCAGAGCCACACCAGCAGTTTGGATACGGAAACTACTGTCGGATAGAACTGACAAAATTACAGGAAAATTTAGGCAGTGCTGTGATCTTCCGTTTACTACCGGGTGCGCGATAAACTAACCGTCTCTATTTACCCGATACTTTCTTGTCATATTGATGAAATATTCCAGTTACTTACCATTTAAGACGTGAAAACGGGTTCTTAAAACTCATTGTTTAAATCCAGGTGGGATGTTCGATTTCTACGTGCGACAGCATTCTTCTTTCACTTCCCAAGCAATCCATCTCAGGCACGATAGAAGTAATGAATGAAGGTTTGCTGTAAGAGTATTTTGTTGGCTGTGCAATTGACGATGTGCCCGTGGTCCGCAGGGTGTGCGGCGCCCTCATGTTGCGACAGCGACGTAACTCGGTCGAAAGTAAATGTCCTGCGGTTTATTGCAATGCGGTCTGGCGTCATATACCACACTATCCCTCCATCCAGTTTACCGAACGGTGGCGATGACATAACGATTTTCTTATGAGGATTGTGAGTACCCGCCTCATTCACGTCTGCATAACATCCATCTCCCGTCATGTTGTGCAAGGCCTGCTACATACGTCACACAGACATCCACCGACTGGCTTGTGAGGCGACAAAGAAAGTGTGGCAACTGATCTGCCGCGTATTAGCCTTCATGCAACGCACCGCACCTCATGCGATTTCAATGACGTCCTTGCTTTTCCTGGAGAACATTATGTACCTGAACATGAAGAGAAATACAGTACGCTGGCTGAAGGGCCTTGCCGTGCACTACATATTAAGCACTGTGGGACATGATGTTGGTGACTATAGAACATTCCTGGAAAGCCGCCATTCGATGCTGATGCGAAATGGCAACCTACCACAAAAATATGCAAATTTTTAGGTGAAGGTGTTTAACAGTTTTCTGGTGATCTGTTGACGACCGGCATGGACAGTATATGTATCAGTCCATAAGTCTCCATACCTTCTGTCTCCGAGTTCCGAAATGTGTTCCGGAAAGGAACCACGCATCTCACTGGCCTGTAATTGAAGAAGTGTCATGATGATGTCTCCATTGGCAAAAGATTCCGGAATAGTCCCCCATTCGGATCTCCGGGAGGGGACTGCCAAGGGGGAGGTTACCATGAGAAAAAGATTGAATAATCAACGAAAGGATAACGTTCTACGAGTCGGGACGTGGAATGTTAGAAGCTTGAACGTGGTAGGGAAACTAGAAAATCTGAAAAGGGAAATGCAAAGGCTCAATCTAGATATAGCAGGGATCAGTGAAGTGAAGTGGAAGGAAGACAAGGATTTCTGGTCAGATGAGTATCGGGTAATATCAACAGCAGCAGAAAATGGTGTAACAGGTGTAGGATTCGTTATGAATAGGAAGGTAGGGCAGAGGGTGTGTTACTGTGAACAGTTCAGTAACCGGGTTGTTCTAATCAGAATCGACAGCAGGCCTACACCGACAACGATAGTTCAGGTATACATACCGACGTCGCAAGCTGAAGATGAACAGATAGAGAAAGTGTATGAGGATATTGAAAGGGTAATGCAGTATGTAAAGGGGGACGAAAATCTAATAGTCATGGGCGACTGGAATGCTGTTGTAGGGGAAGGAGTAGAAAAAATGGTTACAGGAGAATATGGGCTTGGGACAAGGAATTAAAGAAGAGAAAGACTAATTGAGTTCTGTAACAAGTTTCTGCTAGTGATAGCGAATACCCTGTTCAAGAAACACAAGAGGAGGAGGTATACTTGGAAAAGGCCGGGAGATACGGGAAGATTTCAATTAGATTACATCATAGTCAGACAGAGATTCCGAAATCAGATACTGGATTGTACGGCGTACCAAGGAGCAGATATAGACTCAGATCACAATATAGTAGTGATGAAGAGTAGGCTGAAGTAAGACATTAGTCAGGAAGAATCAATACGCAAAGAAGTGGGGTACGGAAGCACTAATGAATGAAGAGATACGTTTGAAGTTCTCTAACGCTATAGATACAGCAATAAGGAATAGCGCAGTAGGCACTCTAAAAAGGGCCATCACAGAAGTTGGGAAGGAAAACATAGGTACAAAGAAGGTAGCTGCGAAGAAACCATGGGTAACAGAAGAAATACTTCAATTGATTGATGAAAGGAGAAAGTACAAACATGTTCCGGGAAAATCAGGACTACAGAAATACAAGTCGCTGAGGAATGAAATAAATAGGAACTGCAGGGAAGCTAAGACGAAATGGCTGCAGGAAAAATGTGAAGACATCGAAAAAGATGTGATTGTCGGAAGGACAGACTCAGCATACAGGAAAGTCAAAACAACCTCTGGTGACATTAAAAGCAACGGTGGTAACATTAAGAGTGCAACGGAAATTCCACTGTTAAATGCAGAGGAGAGAGCAGATAGGTGGAAAGAATACATTGAAAGCCTCTATGAGGGTGAAGATTTGTCTGATAGAAGAAGAAACAGGAGTCGATTTAGAAGAGATAGGGGATCCAGTATTAGAATCGGAATTTAAAAGAGCTTTGGAGGACTTACGGTCAAATAAGGCAGATGGGATAGATAACATTCCATCAGAATTTCTAAAATCACTGCGGGAAGTGGCAACAAAACGACTATTCACATTGGTGTGTAGAATATATGAGTCTGGCGATATACCATCTAACTTTCGGAAAAGTATCATCCACACAATTCCGAAGGCGGCAAGAGCTGACAAGTGCGAGAATTATCGCACAATCAGCTTAACAGCTCATGCATCGAAGCTGCTTACAAGAATAATATACAGAAGAATGGAAAAGAAAATTCAGAATGCGCTAGGTGACGATCAGTTTGGCTTTAGGAAAAGTAAAGGGACGAGAGAGGTAATTCTGACGTTACAGCTAATAATGGAAGCAAGGCTAAAGAAAAATCAAGACACTTTCATAGGATTTGTCGACCTGGAAAAAGCGTTCGACAATAGTAAATGGTGCAAGCTGTTCGAGATTCTGAAAAAAGTAGGGGTAAGCTATAGGGAGTGACGGGTCATATACAATATGTATAACAACCAAGAGGGAATAATGAGAGTGGACGATCAAGAACGAAGTGCTCGTGTTAAGAAGGGTGTAAGACAAGGCTGTAGCCTTTCGCCCCTACTCTTCAATCTATACATCGAGGAAGCAATGATGGAAATAAAAGAAAGGTTCAGGAGTGGAATTAAAATACAAGGTGAAAGGATATCAATGATACGATTCGCTGATGACATTGCTATCCTGAGTGAAAGTGAAGAAGAATTAAATGATCTACTGAACGGAATGAACAGTCTAATGAGTACACAGTATGGTTTGAGAGTAAATCGGAGAAAGACGAAGGTAATGAGAAGTAGTAGAAATGAGAACAGCGAGAAACTTAACATCAGGATTGATGGTCACGAAGTCAATGAAGTTAACGAATTCTGCTACCTAGGCAGTAAAATAACCAATGACGGACGGAGCAAGGAGGACATCAAAAGCAGACTTGCTATGGCAAAAAAGGCATTTCTGGCCAAGAGATATCTACTAATATCGAATAGCGGCCTTAATTTGAGGAAGAAATTTCTGAGGATGTACGTCTGGAGTACAGCATTGTATGGTAGTGAAACATGGACTGTGGGAAAACCGGAACAGAAGAGAATCGAAGCATTTGGGATGTGGTGCTATAGACGAATGTTGAAAATTGGGTGGAATGATAAGGTAAGGAATGAGGAGGTTCTACGCAGAATCGGAGTGGAAAGGAATATGTGGAAAACACTGATAAGGAAAAGGGACAGGATGATAGGACATCTGCTAAGACACGAGGGAATGACTTCCATGGTACTAGAGGGAGCTGTAGAGGGCAAAAACTGTAGAGGGAGACAGAGATTGGAATACGTCAAGCAAATAATTGAGGACGTAGGTTGCAAGTGCTACTCTGAGATGAAGAGGTTAGTACAGGAAAGGAATTCGTGGCGGACTGCATCAAACATGACCGAAAAAAAATCAGATAGCAAAAATCAGTATGGTTCGACTCCCTCTGGGAAACGCTGCAGCTTTCAAAAATGGTTCAAATGGCTCTGAGCACTATGGGACTCAATATGTTAGGTCATAAGTCCCCTAGAACTTAGAACTACTTAAACCTAACTAACCTAAGGACATCACACACACCCATGTCCGAGGCAGGATTCGAAACTGCGACCATAGCAGTTTCGCGGTTCCGGACTGCAGCGCCAGAACCGCACGGCCACCACTGCCGGCTGCAGCTTTCAAGATTTATTTTATATTCTGATTTATTTGTGCAAACGAGCGAGGACAAAAATCAATAACGAAATCTTAATAGGGGATCATAAGGGCAAGTTCCACTTCTTACCCCGTCATAGCCTGGAGTCAGTATCTTGCAGCAGTTAGCACAAGAGTGTCCTTTGGAAATACTGAGGTACCGCTGAACATTAGAAAAAGCCCTGAAAAGCCATAAAGTGATTGTTTATGAGAATGATTTGTATTTAGTTCGTCATTTAAGGATCCAATATCCAAGAAAAAAATTGTTGAAGGAACAAACACACTGTCCTACATTTGTCTATGGTAAATCTGAATGTGAGAAACGTATGGAGTAACAGAATTGTACGCCGGTTCATACATTCACTTTCGTATCTGCATCAGACTTCATATATTTACCTTGTGAATGGAAATTTGACTACTACGTGAATCCGAAACATTTGTTGATTAGTTTTCCTTCTACTTCCATCAACATGCTTTCACATTATAGTGAGAATCCTGAAATGTTACATGTATATGACACCTAATCGCAAATATCAAAATTGTGCAGTATGTTACTGGTTTCTGACTTTTCGGTTAACTGATTTTGCAATTGATCTTACTTTATAAGAACAGACGTATTGTTGTTTTCTAGGTTTAATGTTATTGCTCCCATCACGGCGGTAAATGTGGTTAATGCCATTGAAACAAACTGGAACAAATGTCATGATGGGTCAAGCGGCCGAGAACAGTTGGGACCACATGAGTCGTTTCCCCATTTCGACATAAAGAAACTGTCGTAGCAGCAGTTAGAGGGCCCGTATAATAGAGAACAAGGCGGGCTGCTGACATCCTTTCAACAAATCAAATCAAAGCATCGACAGTAGATGTAGACCTCAACAGACTTTCCGTATAAACAAGGCTCTATTTCGTGAAAAGCAGTGTGACAGAGATCCACCAATTGCAACTAATGTGACTAAGTATACCACTCCGCAGAATCGGTGCTACAAGCACGCCAGCAAAGTCACACCGGCAGTGTGTACCTACAGCTAGAACAACTTTGGCTGCCGGTGGGATGCTTTGGTATCAGCTGTTGAAGTGAGATCGGCAGCCCACCTTGCTTGTCTGTTATGCGGAGCCTCTAACGGATAAGGGACCGGTACGACATTTTTCTCCCTAGAAAAAGAGTGCACAGCACCACAAACGTCCATGTAGGGACGTCCTGGTCGACGTCCATAGGTTCGTGGCCACTAGGGCTGGAAGCGGCGACGCAGCAGAGGCAGCTGCTGGCGTAGGCAGCGACTGAGATGGAGGTGGAAGCGGAGGTTCCGTCTCATGGCGGCCGTCGAAAGGCACTGGCACTTCGCATTTCCCCAGGGCGTCGTGGTCCCAGAGCGTTGCTGGTTGAGCTGCCGGCGGGCGGCGGAACCATCGGCCCAGCGGAGAGACGCCATCGCCCAAGTGCAGAGCTTGGTGATGCAGCAGGCGCCCAGCGCGGACGTGGATGAGAGATTAACGCACAGACCTCCTGCCAGAAGCGGAAGAACTGCATCGGAAAGCTGACGGTAGGGTGAGAAGTCTCCGGAACAAGGACAGATAAGGGAGAGCGGAATGTTCGGCCATGAAGTATCTCCGCTGGACTTTTACTGGTATGAGGGCGGCGTGGTACGATGCCAAAAAAAGAATCACGGCCTCCTCCCGCGAGAGATGACTCAGCAGCTTATCGAACTGAGCTTTGAACGTCCGCACAAAACGTTCTGTCTCGCCGTTGATGCAGGGTGAAACGGGGTGGTGTGGACGAAGGAAATACCATTGGCAGCCCTGAATTGCTGAAACTCGTGGAAGTAAACTGTGGACCGTTATATGTAAGTATCGTTTTGGAGAATCCCTGGACAGCGAAGAGTTGCCGGAGAACTTTGATAGCAGAATTGGTGTTCATCATGCTGGATACGTAGGGGTATCCCACTGGGAACCATTAAACGGCCCTGCGAAATCCAAGTGGAGACGTTCCCACGGGGCAGCTGCATCTGGCCACGAAAAGTACTGTCGCGGGGGAGCTGTCGGACGTGTTTCGCACGTGGCGCAGGCCGACGTGAGGGAGGCAGTGTCTTTATAGAATCCGCACCAATAAAGACGTCGATGGGCCAGCTGTTTGGTGAGGACGATTCTTTAATGGCCATCGTGGAGGAGATCGAGGACACGGCGGCGCAATGCTTGCGGTTTGACCACCTGGGGAACGTCTGAATCACTATGCAAAAGGATGTCGTCACTGCGGAGAAAGAGACAGTGCTGATGATCCCAAAAATTCTGGATTTCCGCATCGCGGACGCTACAACGGCTGGTTGGCGAACCCGCAATGATTTGGCGGCGGAGAGCTTGCACTGTCTGATTCTGAGCGGTGGCCCGCCGGACCGCATCGGCATCCAAACGGTAGCGAGTAAAGAGCTGCATCCACATTCGGTTCCTCATGGAAACAAACCAAGGGGAGGGGGGGGGGGGGCGTCAAACTCACAGTCAGGGGCGTGGGATACAAAACGACGATAATGGTTAATTTGATCGAGGACGGATAGCAGTTGCTTCACTGTGGTTGGAGGAGGCAGGTTTTGAGTCACCTCGACATACTCCTTAGAGGCGTGTGGGCCACTGGCATCAATCGTGAAACCGAGGCACCTGAACTCGCACGCAAAAAAGCCTCGCGTTTGTTTTTGGTAACGCAGGTTAGCGTCCGAAAAAACCTGAAACAGGCTATCCAGCTCGTCCGCGAGGTAAACCGCCGACGAGTCATCGACGGTAGCATCGTCGAGATAATTTGCCACATCGGTCACCTGACTTGTGGTGTGTTCAAAATAACATTAGAAAATGGCGGGGGCGCTGGCAATGCCAAACGGGAGGCGGTTGTACCGACAAAGGAAACACGGGGTATTGATGGTTAGGATCTGCTGCGATTCCTCTTCCAACGGAAGCTGCAAAACGGTTGAGTCCGCAAGACGTGTGAGTATGGCATCCACCGATGGGACAGGATAGGCATCGATGACTGACTGAGATTTTACCGTGACGTAATATCGTCATAGATACGTAAAGCACCGTTCGGCTTCCCAACTAGCACGATAGGCGGCCGCCCAGCGACTGTGCTTGACGGGAGAAAGGATGCCTTCGTCTATTAAGCGGCGAAGTTCCACCTGAAGCGGGTCTCGGAGAGCAAAGGGGACCATGTGGGCCTTAAAAAAACCAGGGACAGCAGAGGGAAGAGGCTGAAAATGTGCGGTTAAACCCTTCACCCCTAGTTTGGAGGATGAGAACAACGTTTCGTATTAGCTGAGCAACGGGACGAGGAGGGTGTCTGAGGATGGGATCGATACCGCCTGTACCCCGTCCTGCACTGACAAAACCAGACGACCAACGGACCGACGAGACTCCCACTCGGCGCAAGGCAACTGGCAAGCCGCGAAAACAGCCGGATCAAGACGCAGCTGTTGTAGCCCGTGAGACTGTTCAAACGCGCGAATGATTGGCAGATCAGTGTCGAGGGACGGGGCTTGTAACTGCAAAATATCAGCCCGAAGACCATCGCCAGGTGCGTGAAACACCACCATATCGTGAATCAACGAAGAGGCACAAGACTGCTTGGAGGCAACGCTAGCGCACCGGAATTTGGAATCGCGGGAGAAACCGTGGAGCGTCGTAATCCATTCCCGATATGTCTGACCTGCGGACTCTCGACAAGAAAAGAAAGTCTGACGGGCGAAGGTGACGTGTATTTGTGCGTCAAAGTACTCATAAAAGGCAGCGCTTAATATGGGTAAACGAGAGATCTCGAGAAGACTGCTCAGGGCTCAATTGCTGTATTAAACGATGCACTTTTTAAGCGACCGTTGCTAAAAAAAAAGCCCGACTTCGATTTTCGCCAGTAAATGATGTTCCGAACATTCGACATAATTTGACCACGGTTCGGCAAACCTATCGAAAGCCGGAAACGTTGGTGGAGCCACGAGCTAAGTGTTCAATTTACCCGCGGTAGAATCAACTAGGTGAGCTACTTCTTGCAACGTTGGGGAGTGAGGGCGATGTTCCGACCTTCTGAGCGCTGGCTGAATCTGCTGTAGAGTTTCCGTCAAAGACTGAAGAAATTCCTCTAAGGAGGCCATTTCGACAGAAAACGAAAATTGCATCCTATTCGCCAATAACTGTAGTGTCCTGCGTTCGGCAGGAAAGAACTAACGATAAAGATGGAACACACTTTATTCATCTTACACGCCTTCTTGGCGTGCACTATTTTCCAAAGTCAAGGGCAACAAAAAACACAACAATTCTAGTGGTGGCATAAACCAGTTAAGAGTACAAGACAGTGAAAAGAAATAATAACCAAAACACTGCGCTATACAATTACATAGTGGCGTTACGCCCAGGACGATACAACTTTGGCTTTGGAAATTAGTACACGCTAAGAAAGCGTTTTAGTTATAATAAAATGTATTCAAACGTGATCGTTAGTTCTTACCTGCCGACCGCAGGACGCTACACAAAGAGCTTACCTTTTTCTTTCATTATAACAAACTATAGTCTTCAGACTGTTTTATAAGTTTATAATTCAACTGTATTTTCTGTCACATTTTAATAATGGTGGTACATAATATGGATCAGAGGTTGTCACGCCATGTTCTACACAAGAAACTGTCACATGAGTAACTTTTCCGTACCTGGGTTGAAATTTCATGACACTTACATTAGCAGCTTGTAATTTCTCATGCTCTCTCACACTTGGCATCTCCAAAACAAGCAGTTCTGATGAAATCTAGTCGAACATTTCATTACATCATTTTAATGTGTAACTTATTATCATATAGTTTTAGTTTAAAACATTCCATTCCTGACTATTTCTGGCAAAGATTAGATGGCAAACATTGCGAGGTGCCGGGGTGGAGGAGAGTTTTTACCTCTTCAATTGAGACGAATTTTGCATGATAACGAGACATGCACTCGACCCCCTCCTTATCTACCAGCTAATTAATTATGCGCACAACGCTAACGGAAAAGAATGATGGTGCCCCCTGCTAGTTCGTAAGACAAGGAGTACACACTCACAATAATTTAATAAAAATCGTAATCTACTCAGAAAAAAGAGAACTTTATCTTAATAAACAACAGGAAATGGGATTTGGCATTTATCTACGAAATGGTATGCGGATTAGATATTACAATGAGATTTATTATACATATGAAGATATATGCACATGATTATCGATACAAACAGTAGGTTAAAAGACAGGGTATACAGAAATATTACCAGAATACGAGTTGGCTCGAGAACAAGGGAGCCGGCCGAAGTGGCGTGCTGTTGTAGGCTCTGCAATATGGAACCGCGAGACCGCTACGGTCGCAGGTTCGAATCCTGCCTCAGGCAGTGATGTCCTTAGGTTAGTTAGGTTTAACTAGTTCTAAGTTTTAGGGGACAAATGACGTCAGAAGTTGAGTCCCATAGTGCTCAGAGCCATTTGAACCATTTTTTCAGAACTTGGGGCTCCTACTATCTGTGATGCAATAGATTGACGATAATGTCTGGAGATCCTAATGAATCAAATATTAATCTCCCGACAATATAGCAGTATCGCAATTAGTAGTGAGAGCTCAAATGGGATCACATGGAGAAACAAGCAAGGTGGACTTGTAGCAAAGGGAGCGCGCTTGCTGCTGAGGTATTCAGTATAAAATTAATAAGGTCCTACAATGCCGGAGCCGCAAAATTCTGTACCAATACTGAAATCTGCAGCACATCATCGGTAGGCAGCGTCCTGATGATGTGGGCGCCAACCTTTGTTGTGCAGCAACTCTGTGTCAACCCCTGGCCGCGAAGGCTGTCCGAGAATGCTAAGTTCTTCAGAAAACGAGCGACCAAGTTGGAAGACCGTCCGACTCCGAGGAAGATCTGACCCCCAACTCACTGCCCGTGCAACATAAGAACGAAGCCAACATTGCTCTACTCCCTACTCTCCTCGAAAACCGCGAATCAGTATTCAGTTCTGATTGCAAAATTCCCCCACAATGCCTCAGAACATCATTCGCGCCAAGAGCGACCGTTCCCTCCAATCAATTTCGAGCAGGGCTTTATGACATCAACTAGCCTCAGTTTAAGTTGACCAATCATACCTCTGCTATTCAACTGAGGGTACTGAACTTGCCGTTTGACCGGCTACGAAAACAACCTGCCTAGACCACCGGCCATCCAGCACCACACAGTCACACCCAGCAGGGCACGGTCCACGAGTATTCTCAGAATCAAGAGGACAATTCAGTCAGTCGGTGCCAGGAATCTTCGTTCCGGACGCGCCGCAACGGTAAAAACATAAACTGCGGTGACACTCAGACGTCTCGCACGTCGTTTCGCCCTGCGTACAATAGGCGACGTGAGTCGTTCCTCCAGGCGCAAAGCGTATTGTACGAACCCCTCAGAATTCAGGGAAGAGCAGCCCCAAACCGGAAATGCCGTGTACCGCGTCCTCCGAAGCTTGCGTCGCACACGCCACCCAGGCAAGTAACCCAACATGTTTAGGAATCAAGTGAAAAGTAATTTTTCAGCTCTCAATACAAATACTCTCATTACAACAGCCTTATTCGGTCTGTTACTACCGTGCAATGACACAGAACATTAATAAAATTGATGAAAATGAGAGGAGACATGCAAAAGAGGACTTGCTTGGCATCTCTCAACATCTCTTGTAGTAGAGATGGGCAGTAAGTTCCTGAATTGATTCTAACAACCAGATCCTTCTAAGGAGTGGATGGTGAATGATTCGGAAAAAATGAATGGTAGCTCATCCGATTTAAACATTCTTATCTTATGGTGATAATGAATGGAATTCTGCTGTAGGTGAGTCAATTGGACTTGCCATGAGCAACAAATTTTTTCTTAATTAACTAAGTTTACAATCACAGAATATATACATATATATAAGTGCAGAACCTGAAATAAAATATAGTGCACATGCATTGAGTACAGAACATATCAAGCAAAGACAAAATGTGTACACAATGAGTACAAAACATATTAACAAATGACAAAAGTGCACACGCACTGCAGTACAGAACATATCAGGAAATCACAAAATGTATAAGCAATGAGTACAAATCATATTAACAAATGGCATAAAGTGCACACACACTGTAGTTCAGAACATGTCAGCAAATCACGAAGTATACGGAATGAGTACAAAACATATTAACAGATGACATAAAGTGCACACGCACTGTAGAAGTCTTTAGCATTTTTTACATAACATATCATGGATTGAAATAAAGTGCACACGCACTGTACAAGTCTTTAGCCTATTTAGGACAACTGATCTTGTTAACAAATGAAATGAAGTGCACACGCATTGTATATGTCTTTATCATTTTACAAGAACTAGGAAAGGAATGGGAAGGATTACATCATGGTTGTAGCACATTAGGTTGCACGCAGCTGCACTGAAAGTCCATATCTTTCTACAGAAGCACAACACCAAGTGAGACAATCTGAAGTTCTTTTCCCTGAAGTATAAATCAGTGTAGCCAAGACACTGAAATGTCGTAGTAATATTCCATGTTATCATTTTGGTAGTGCATTAGGTACACCAAACAGTGGGACCATAATAACATCTCCATCGCTCAAGGTGGTGGACAGCATGTCGTGTCAACACCACGTTGTTGTAAGGTACACCAACGTAGAATTAGCGCAAAAACCAAATATAGTGTTCCATGAGCGTGAGGATAGACAGGACAAACGGATATTGCAGTAATTTGTGGTAATTAGGTCAGAAGGTGAAGAACATCAAATCTTATACCAGTCATCATTGATAATTACATGAGTCGATTAACTGATTTTTAAGTAATTCGAGGCACTCATTGCCCAGTTACTGAACATTTCTGTACCATGTATGAAGTATTACAGAATAACATTCATAAGTTATCTGTTTACAGAAAACATTGGCACTCATTGGCCAGATACAAATCATCAGAAGTCATCATTCAAAACATGAGCTAATTCATATATATAGCATGAAAGTGACATAATATAAATTTAAAGTATAAGAAACAGTGGCATTCGTTGGTCAGCAAGTATTAATTATTACAAAACTTTTTTCATCTTTCAAGTGACATCTGACATATTTAAAAATAATTATTGGCACTCATTGGTCCGTTAAAAAACATATAGTAAGTATTGAATAGTAAAAAACATTTTTCATCATTCAAGTGACATACAACATATTTAAAATTAATTATTGGTACTCATTGGCCAGTTACAAAGTATTCATATAATTTTACAAAACATTATTCAGTATTATTCAGAAGTCATCATTCAAAACATGAGTTAATTATTGGAATAGCATTAATGCATAAGTCATCATTCAGTATTACTCAGAACTCTTCATTCAAGTGACATAGGACATATTTAACATGTAACACAATATAACTATTACTCAAGGTCTGTGATTAGAAAAACATCATTCAGTATCACTCAGAATTCATCATTCAAGTGACATACTACTCAGAACTGATCATTCCAGTGACATAGGACATATTGAAAATGTAATATACTGTAACTATTATTCAAGGTCTGTGATTAGAAAAACATCATTCAGTATTACTCAGAACTCTCTTAAACTGGTAGCATTATTTGGGACTGTTAATACATTTTTCTTTTTTTATGCTAGCAATGCATTGCGTTGAGATCGATAATTAATTACTGGGGCATAACAATATTTACTCTTGACTTATTGCTGCAAATGAGGATAGGTAACGTCATTCGTCATGAGTCAGCTGTAGTAAGGTTATGAAACAAAGGCAGTATATGTGATCACATTTATGAATGACACAGGTTTAATGACCAACTGCTTATAGCGTATTAATTTCGTGAATAGCTTCTCCTGGAAAAAATACAAAATGGACTATTAAGCTGAAAGAAGAAACGCATATTATGCTGAAAAGTAGTGAACTTCGAATTAACAGGTAATGAAATGTGTATAAAAATATATATGTTCTCTAGCTGTCCTTTCCAAAACCTTCAGTCATGCGACATAAGACATACTGTCAAAACGAACTGCATCAAATACCTAAATAACTTCATAGCATTTCTTAACTAACAGTAAATATATAAACTACATCATTATTATCATCTGCAAAGAAAAACTTCATTATCCATATTAACATATTCATTACTATCATCACCTGCAAAGAAAACCTTCATTATCCATATCACCGTAACTCCATTATTATCATCATCTGTAAAGAAAAACTTCATTAACCATAGTAGCATACTCTTCATCACTATTCATCATCATTCATTATCATCTGCAAAAAAGTCACTTCATTATTCATTATACAACTATTCCTTATTTCTAGCATATTTCATCACTAAAACTAAGATGTGTAGTTCTGTCTGACAGCCTGCATCAATCGCCTCGTATTCTGAAAGAAAAAATTAGTTAAGACTGCTATCATACGATGTGTATAGTATATTCTTGTTAATGCTTGTTAATTCTGATCCATTTACTCTTCTTGACGACTTATTGTATCTTCTTTCGGTCATTCCGAAGGTCAAATTCTCATTTCTGTTTAATGTATTTCTTTTACACGTTATTTCTTTCTGAAAATAATGAACAATGATTAATGTCTGCCGGCCGGACTGGCCGAGCGGTTAAAGGCGCTACAGTCTGGAACCGCACGACCGCTACGGTCGCAGTTTCGAATCCTGCCTCGGGTGTGGATGTGTGTGATGTCCTTAGGTTAGTTAGGTTGAAGTAGTTTTAAGTTCTAGGGGACTTATGACCACAGCCGTTTAGTCCCATAGTGCTCAGAGCCATTTGAACTATTTTTTTTATTAATGTCTTGCATTTAAATCATATACCCATTAAATAAAAGCTGGCTTCTAGTGATATAATTAAGCATACAGCATAGCATGACAGAAAACGTAATATGTCAAAAACATAGACAGTGTACAGGTGCGAAATGTACACAGATTATCACAATGTAGCAGCAAGAAAGAAAAAAAAGGAAAATGTAAAATAGTCACGATGTTGAGATATCATAAGGCAAAATGTCAAAGTCAACTGGTGTTTGTTACATCTTAAATATTTCATAGTGTATACAAACAAAATAGGAAAAAAATCATACATACATGAAAAATGGAAAATGGGCACAGTCTGATGTGTAACGACAAGAAAAGCGACCTGCTAACCTTACCTTGCCGGGCACTTGCCAAGAAAAAATACGATAATCATCAGTAACTAATCACATAAATATAATTGCTTAAGTGGTCATAAAATGTGTAAGTTCATCTGGAAAAATGTGCACAGTCTGATGTGTAACGACAAGAAGAACGACCTGCTAACCTTTCCTTGCCGGGCACTTGCCAAGAAAAAATACGATAATTATCAGTAAGTAGTCACATAAATATAATTGCGTAAGTGGTCATAAAATGTGTAAGTTCATCTGGAAAAATGTGCACGGTCTGATGTGTAGCAACAAGAAGAGCGACCTGCTAACCTTACTTTGCCGGGCACTTGCCAAGAAAAAATACGATAATCATCAGTAAGTGTTCATGTGAATATAATTGCATAAGTGGTCATAAAAAAATTAGGAAATGGCATTACAGTGTGATAAATCATAAAACATGTTCATTCAATAAATGGTTTGACGTTGGAGATATGGTGATTCCCTTTGGTTTTTCTGGTTCTCAAAGTTTCAACGTGTACTACATTGGGGTGAGGAATGCTGCGAATTCGATATGGACCTGCGTATAGAAGCTCAAATTTACTGCACCTACTCTTTCCTCTGTTGGATAAATAGTGTGTACGTATTAATATCTTCTGTCCAATGTGAAAGTCACAGCGTGTACAAACCTGTTTTTGCTGTCTTCTCTGGCGCTCTGCGGCACGTTCGATGTTTTTCAGCGCAATGTCAATTATTTCATGGTGTCGTAGTCGACGAGATGTAGGAAAGATTACTAATTCTTTAATTTTGTTAGGTGGTTCAACATTTTTCAGTATAATAGACGGAGATAGCGTAGTAGATTCATTTGGTATGGAATTAATTACATCTTGGAATGAGAGTATGTGTGTGTCCCAATCAATACGTTTTTTGTGGCAGTATACTCTGCACAGTTTATCAATTTCTTTCATTAATCGTTCACAAGGGTTCGAAGAAGCATTGTACCTGGATACATAGATCGGAGAAATGTTTCTAGCTCGTAACATATGTGTCCATATAGCAGATCGAAACTGTGATCCATTGTCGGAAATTATTTTCAACACACGCCCTACATGAAATAGAAAATGTTTTACAAATGCTTTCGAAACAGTTTTAGCAGTAGCTTTGCGTAACGGAGTGAAAGTAACAAATTTCGAAGTGAGTTTAACAGCGACAAAAATGTAGCAAAAACCTCTATTAGTTCTGGGAATCGGACCAAAAATGTCTACAGCGGCCATGTGTCTCAATTTAACAGGTACAATGGGATGTAACGGAGGAATATGTGAAGTCGTATCTGACTTAGCTTTCTGGCAGATTTTACATGATGCTAAAACTCGTCCAATACGTTTCTCCATGTTGGTAAAATAACAGTTCTGTCTCAGCATAAGAAAGCATTTTCTGGCTCCGTAATGTGCGTAACTTAAATGAGTATACCAGATTAATTTGTTAACCAGCTCGTCAGGAATGCATAATAACCAACTGTTGCTGTTAGGGTGAGAGTGGCTAAACAGAATGTTATTGCGTACAGTGTAATGGTTTCTAATGGTAACATTATTCCTATATTGCCAAAGGTGTTTAATTTCTTTCCATACGTTGTCTTTACTCTGCTCTTGTGCTATGTCTTGTAATGACGACAAAATGAAATTTTCAAATGCAACTTGTTGAATGTACATGACGCTGAAATTTGCTTTGCAGAAGTTGGTTGCGATGTCTTGCTGATTGTTGCTGAGAGAACGGGATAGTGCGTCTGCTACAATATTTTGAGTACCGGGAATGTGAACAATTGTAAAATTAAATTCTTGTAAATAAAGTTTCCATCTACTTAATCTGTCGTGTGTAAATTTAGCCGAAAGTAAAAACTGTATCGCTCTATGATCTGTGTAAACGGTCGTATGTCTTCCATAAAGGAAATGCCGAAATCTCGTAAATGCCCATACAACACATAATGTTTCCAGCTCTGTAACAGAATAATTGCGTTCAGCAGGTGACAGAATGCGACTCGCAAAGGCTATGTTTTTAATTACTGTAGTCCCATCTTCTTCAATTTCCTGATAAATGTGTACGCCTAAAGCGGTGTTAGAACTGTCGGTGGCAATGGAAAAATTTCTAGTAAGATCTGGATGTGACAAAAGTGGTGCATTCAACAAAGCTTGTTTCAGGTTCACAAATTCAGAATGTGTTTGCTTATCCCAGGACCAATTAGTGTTTTTACCTGTCAATTGACATAATCTAGGTGTGTCTAAAGCAGAGTAATGAATAAATTTACGAAAAAAGTTAATTAAGCCCAAAAAACTGCGTAGTTGTTTCTTCGTCGTAGGAACAGTAATGTCACGTAAAGCTTGAAGTTTTTCCGGATCAGGCGGAATGCCTTCTGCTGAAATTACATGTCCAAGAAATTTTATAGAAGTTTTACCAAAGTGCGATTTACTGAGATTAACTGTGAGTCCTTGTGCACGAAAAGTTCGTAACAGTTGTTCAAGAATCAGATTGTGTTCAGACCAGTTAGCTTCTGCAATAAGAATGTCGTCTACGTACGTTGTGATTGTGTCTTTAAGTTCTGTCGGAAGTATTGTATACAAACCGCGAATAAATGCTGCTGAAGAAATAGTTAAACCGAACGGTAATTTACAAAATTGATAACAGTCACCATAACAGAGAAAAGCCGTGTACTTTCTGCAGTTCGGATGGAGTTGAATTTGCCAAAATCCCGATTTCAAATCTAATGTGGAATAAATAGCAGTACCATGAAATTTCTGTAGAAGTTCTTCTAGTGTCTGTGGGCGATCTGTTTCATTAATAATAATGTCATTGATGTGACGCGAATCAAGTACGAGGCGAAGTGAACAATCCTTTTTCTTAACAATATGGAGCGGGTTTATGTACGGACTAACTGCCGGTTCAATAATTCCTTGGTCAAGCATAGCTTGCAATTCTTTCTTAACTTGTTCTCTGTGAATATACGGAATGGGATAATGTTTGGCTTTAAATGTGTCGTGCTGTTTAACTTGAAATTCATACATAAAACCGGACATAGTACCAGGAACATTGTCAAAAACTGGAGCTTGCTGTAAAAGAATTTTGTGTAGTTGCGTGCGTTCGTCGTCTGTATTTGCACTGCTCTGTTTAACTTTATCAGAAATCATCTGTATAACGTCTGGAGTATTATAGTAGTGTATGTACGTATCTGTGAACAATGTAGAATGACAGTCTAAGTTACGTGATGCGGAAATGACCTCTGTACGATTAATTGTTTGTTCTTCTGCAGATAAGGAGTGCTGAAATTCTAAAGCCAGTTGTACATTTTCATCCTTTAACATTAAATAGGAATTTTGAAAGTCAATAATTGCGTCGTGTTGTACCAGAAAATTCGTACCTAAAATAACGTCTGTTGTCAATAAGGGAACAATCCAAAAATTTGAGTGAAATGTATGACCTACAATACAAAATGATAAATGTGTCTGTAATTTAACATCTACTCCTTTACGAGATACTGCTCCTTTTACTTTCGTTTTGCCTAATGTTAGCGTAGGATAAGTATTCTCTTTCTTACACTCGTTGAAAGTTTCCTCATTTATGACTGACATAGGAGACCCAGAATCGATTACTGCTGAAAATTTCGATGATCCAATTTTTACTTCGATGACAGGGTGTGAAATGGTTTTTTGAATAACTGGTCTTTCCTGCAAAAGAGTGTCTCGGATGTCGTCAAAAGTAATAACATTTTCATGAACAACATTCTGCGTGTCAAAAGTAGTGCTTGCGTTGCTGGAAGATGCGACCTGTACAGTATCTAGTCAAATTCTATCTGACGCGCTATTATTTTCAGGAGGATGCTGCGGCATTTCCACTATTTGTACTGTTCTGTTATTTCTTTTTGACGTATTATGTTCGGGATGATATCTACTGTCTGGTTCATTCATGATAATATGTTGTTGCGGATGATTTTGCTGCTGGTAAGACCTACTGTTATTAAACGTACGCTGAAAATTGTGTTCATTACTTTTACGTCTGTCATGATAGTCATTTCAATACGGCGCATTGCGATAGGAATTGAAATAGTATATTTTCTGTACATACTGATTCCCCTGTTGCTGTGCGTTACTATTTGTTGGAGCTGATGCTATACGTGCACGCGGCGAAACATTAAATCTTGGTTGACCTTGTACATTGCATTGTTGGTTAGGTATGCTAACCGGTTGGTTTTGTTGGTTTTGCAGAGAAAACCTCTATTGTTACCAAAATGTGGTTCCTGTTGCTGATAATTTTGACGATACTGATAATAAAAATTTTGTCTGTTATTAAAGTTCTGGTGGTTGCCGTGCCTGAAGCGTCTATTACCTTTACTACTGAAGTTGCGTGGCTGATCGTAATTGCTGTATGTTTGTTGACCTTCGTTATTATATGAAAAATTTTTGTTTATAAAGGAATAATCCGATTGCTGCACTTCCAAAAGCTGTAACAGATCTCTGAATGCCGAAATATTTTCTTTCTGTTGACCCGTTAAAAGTGACACTGTTAATGATCGTGGTAATTTAGAAATACATAATTGAATAAGTGCAGATTCACTGTATGGTTCACTTAAGTTCTGGTTTTGTTGGACCATGTGTTCAAAAAATTGCGTGACGCTGGGAAAATTCGAGTTCTCATAATTCGGTAAACTAATTAATTGATCCTTAACTCCGCGCTGTGTCGTCTTCGACCAATACACTGACAGAAAGGCATTCTGAAATTCTTCTACCGAGTAGCAATGTCTTGCGATCGGTCTCATACGAGTTGCCGGTCGCCTTCCAAAAAACTGCAAATAAATTCAAGTTTATGTGTTACGGGCCAAGTCGGTGGAAAAGCAAAGCTAAATTGTTGTATCCAATCCAAGGGGTGGATCCGTGTTTTGTCATTTTTAAATACTTTAAATTTTCTCACTGATAGAAGATGTTTGTAATCAAAATTATCGTCTCTGTATGTTTGAACAGGTTCACGATTGTAAGAGAATCTATTTGTCTGTGACTGCTCCGAATCTAACTCACGTATCCTCTGTAAATTACCTAAATTATACTGGCTGTGTGAGTCTGACAAATGTTCGCAAAGCGGCGTCTGCTGTGATGTGTTAAACGCTGAAACATTTTTCATCTCTGTTACCTCTTACCGTAAAGTTGACAATTTTCTATGTAATGTATTATTGGACGAATCTATCTCACTGATCATCTGCTGTAAATTTTGGAATTCAGGTGTTTGATTATACGAAATCGGTGAAGTATCGTCTGATTTGCTGTCATTATTACTTTCAATAACGTCAATACGACTGGCCAATTCATCATATTTTTCAGTCAGTATTTTTACCTGATCATCGGTTTTAGTGTCACAAACATTAATCTGTTTTTGTATCTTACGTGTGGTTTCGTTCAATTTTTTAACGTCTGCTTTGATGGCATCGGGATCCTGTATTAATTCTAATTGTTCAAGTCTGTCGGTCACTGACTGAAAGTCTACTGTGAGTGCATCTGTTTTTGATTTAAGATCGGAAATTTCATCACGCAATTCGGTGTTCAACTGTTTGATAGTATTAATTTCGTCTGATACTGTAGCAATATTGTTGTCTACGTATGTTTTTGCTTTTGTAAACAATTTACGTTTATCTTCCTGTCTCTGTGAGGTAATTATTTCCAGGACTTGTCGTTTTACTTTATTCTGTTCCTGTATAAATTTATGGAAACGCGTTTCACTGTTTTGTAGGTGTGATTAAAACGTTCGTCAATTTGACTATTCTGTTGCTCGAATTTCGCGTCTACTTTTGCATCCAGTGTGCGCGAAAGTTCTGCTGACATTAATTTAAACTCCTCGCGTAACTGTGTTGTGTTTTCAGAGCATTGTTTACCGACTGCACTAATTTCGTGTCTAAGTGATTCTGTTGTGGCTGTTTGTATATTACTTAATTCTTGTGCAACAGATGTAATTTCTTCATTACTTTTCGTAGCACAAGCCTTAATTTCCTCACGTAATTGTTCCTTAGTATCATGACATTGCGCGGCAACGGCTGTAAACTGTTCTCTAAGCTGTTTGTTCTGTTCACTAAGCTGTTTGTTCTGTTCACTAAGCTGTTTGTTCTGTTCACTAAGTTGTTGAAATTTTCATTAAGGTTGTCTTGTTTTTCATTAAGTCGTTTGTTCTGTTCACTAAGTTGTTTGAAATTTTCATTAAGGTTGTCTTGTTTTTCATTAAGTTGTCTGTTCTGTTCACTAAGTTGTTTGTGATTGTAGTCTTGTTCTTTTTTCGACTGTTTGTAATTGTTGTCTTGTTCTTTCTTACACTGTAGCAATACTGCCATAATTTGATCCAAGCCAAAATTAGCGACTCTTTTCTCTGAACTACGTGGTGGTGTATTTGCATTTGTCACGTTATCTGTAACCATTTGGTCATTCTGTAATTCTTGAAAATGTTTGCCAATCGAATGTCCACTGTTGGTCACTAAATCGGAATTAAAGAAATCTGTCGTATTCTGATTACACTGTTCATTTTCATTAGAAAAATTTGTCTGTTCGTCACGTTAATTTTGCAAACCGGGTGTGTCAAACTGGGCAACGTTCATTGTAACAGAACGTGCTGCGTCATCCATTGTCGATAAATTAACAGAGGAGACAACTGAATTTATTTACTAATCATTAGCATTAAAATCATTACTAGTGGTCGGTACGCACTGACCTTCTACAATTAGCGGATTATCATTAAGACACTGAATGTCGCAAGTATTATCGGTCAAATTATTAGAGTCGGCTGTTTCATTCATTGCACATCGCGATGTACTGTTAACAGTTTTTCGCGGCATTTTTCACAAATCATAATTAAGCACAAAATGAAACACGGACAATGCAAAACGCAACAAACACAATTACAACAAAGAGCAACAAATTGCCGATGATCTGTGAAAGAAAGAGTGACAAATTAGTAAATGCGTTGCGCCAAATGCAAACTACATTTAAATGAATAAGAGCAGATATATGACTACTTCTCAGAAGATTCACAAAGAAATACGATCCTGGCCGGATGTCGCCTTGTGTAACCTCCTCACAGTTTTTTTTTTTTTAAATTAAGATATGAACCAAGAACCAAGTGTAACCTCCCCACATGAAAATAATAATTAAATGAATTTTTAAAGTATTGTAACCTCTGAACAAAATTAATTTTAATGTAATCTCTGAACAAAATTGGCTCCCATTTATGATCTCTATGCTGAAATGCATTCACATTTAATATAACCACAAAATTCAATTGCTAAACCCAGAAATAATAAAAAAATTCAGTAACCTGGTAAATTTTATGACGACAGCAGCGCTGCGCCTCGGCCCTGTATTCTGAATAAAAAAAGGAAAAATTCTTACCTCAATTAAAACTGCGAATATATCTGCTCTTATATAGAAATTTTTTGGCACAGCTTCGTGCAATGCTGGCGTATATTTTTTTTCTGATAATTGGAAGGAATGATCATGCATTGGAAATATTCTTTAAATTGAAATGAATGCTTTTCTTTAAAAAAATTACTTTATATTATGAAAATTATTATTGGGGGCATTTTTAAAAGAAGTTAATGACAGTTAATGTACATTACTAGATATGCGCAAGGCTGCTTCTTTACCTTCTACAACAATACTCATCCTCCAGAGTCCCGACCAGAGCAGATTGCCGACACGCGCAGGCACGCGCCGACCGCCGACTACTGAAGAGTAACGCGGACTGAAGACTAAAGCAGACTGACTACTACTGCCGACTCACAACTACTGCATACTAGCGCGGACTCGCGACAAGGAACAACTAACTACATACTACTCTCTGGTCAGAGATTCTGCCATGCCTCGCCCATCGCCGGCAACACATACGTCTTACAGTGTGAAGAGAGCCAGAGAATAATGAAAATCTTGCACGACACACATGCGCTAACGTACAGGTAGGTTTTGAAAGCCATATTAAGGTAGTTTCCTGACTTGATAGACCATGTGTCCTACATCGTCTAGACTTCGTTTACACTACTGTGGTAAACAATGACAATATACGAACAATAAATTTATTCTGTCTCGGAAACCAGTCACATTAGCGCGTATTTCCACATGAATTTCTTTCATCAAAGAATAGTTCCCGTCATCCCTGGAAATTCATTTGAGATGAACAGATTAATGCCCTCAGGGTCCCTCTTGTATCAGATCAGAGTTTTAGAAGTAATTACAAAACTTATTAAAATCACAGTTACTTTAAAAAAATCGTAATATTTTAATAACATATCTCTTCCTGTCTCTGCATGCATTAGGTATTTGTCTTTTACGCCCTCTTGTTTCCAACTGTTTATTTTCTTCGGTATTCCTAAATATCTTGTGCGCTCTGGGTAATGATTATCGTCAAGAATGAAACCAGCTACACTTCTTAACAATCGGACCTCTAGTGCTTGTATTCTGATGGGAACGAGTGTTTCTGCTGGTTTCCGCTGTGTTTTCGAGACAAAGGCTTCAAATTCTATGGAGCAGTAGTTACTGTTAGCAGTAGTGGGTAAACAAAAGCTTGATCATTAGGACAGCATATGCTTATCTGGAAGATTTTTCGACGGCTTTGTCAGCGCAATACAGAATTTTCGCGACTACCGTCATGTACCTCCTTGAAATAATCTGTATGTCTATGTAATGTTTACGGTTCAGTGACGGTTATCGCTAAAGTCAAGTATTGGTTTACTTTCTTAGTTAGGACAATAGCATCAGCTGCATCTTCTGCTTCGCCTGTACTTCCCTAGATCACACAAGTTTTCCGATGGGGAATCTGGTCTTTATGTTTTAGAAAAATGTACTGGCATTTCTTAGTCATCGATTCTCGGAGATTGACTGACTATGTTTGCTTTCTGCCTGTAATCATTTTCAATGGTAGTAGGTCGTTTGTAAGTCCGATGTACAATGTCTCCGAGATTCATTGTTTTAGCTCTTCTGTTAGCCAATCTGCAGGTTTTCCCTTCAGGTTTCTGGTCTTTGTGGTAGCATATTTGTTGTGTAATCGAGTTAGTCTGGTGGTAAATCCATGGAGTTTATCTTTCAAGTACAGGAATGGAATGTAATTGAAGTTCTTTCCCAAATTATCTCTTGTGCCTCCGCTAATAATTCAGGTACACTAGTGTACTTAAAGTCTCTGTATGTTGTCAGTTACTCTTTATTCCTTGCATATTTTGGAGAGTAAGCCATGAATATTTTGTTGTTAGCTGATACTCCAGTTATGAATTTCTTCGCTTGTGGATTTGGTGACAAATATGTGTATGAGAAATACTGATAAATTTGAAGAAGGGACTATACATTGAATTTCACAGTGAAGATTCACAATATTTATGAGTTACTAACAGTATTAATACGCTATAAAGTCGAATGGAACTTTAAAAGGTCAGTTTTGAAACAAGCTATTCCGCCTAATTTAGGGGGTCTGTAGAGAACGAATATTAGGCAATTTGTTGAGAGATTTGAATTTACGAATATTTATTATTAATACTGGATGTGAGTAGCAAGGTCGGTAAACCGTTGGTATGCCGCTACTCCACATTTCACCTGTTAATTTTGTTGTGTCTTAGGACAGTGTAGTCCACATTTACGGAACTGGAGAGCATGCTTGGCTTGAGCCAGGTGTTCACTTCTTTTAGAAGCAAGATATGGATTTTGATATTCTGAGACACATTGCGGATATAATGGAAATGAGTTCAGAGTGATAGACGACTATGTTCTTCAGCTACAATAAAGAAATAGTGGCAGCATGAGTAGACAAGTTCCTAGCTCTTAAAGAATAGGTTTTCAAATTCATTTACACTGCTTTTTTCCAGCCTTTATCTTCAACATTATCCTACAATCCCTTGTTCACACGCAATGTAGCCCACATTCGGATGTCACTTTATTTAAAGTATTTGTCTTTCTGCACTGAAATCTGCATGTACTGTCAGACTTATCCTCGCGGATTCCTTAAACACTTTGACTGTTTCAAACCTTTTCGTACATGATACAAACTTCCAGTTTGTGAGTCTAGGTTTCGCTACTCTATAACTACTGATTATGGAATATGCTTCATGCATATTTCTTCTCACTTTTAGTTTCAACAATTTAAAGCTACTACGTTACAAGTAAATATTTTAATTGTTTCAGCGTAGTTCTCAGTGCTTCACAGCATCAAGTCAATAACAATGCCATTGACTAGAAGAATTACGAGTAATGTATGGTACCATTTTACCGAGATGGAAGAGAAACGAAAATGTTGCTACCATCAGCAGATAATTTATATGCCTTCTGGCTCATCATCGAACATGAAGAGACGTCTAAATTCGAGGCATCCTACAATACCTCCATAACGATTTGGGTCAGGAAGCCGGACAAGCTCGCCACCAATCGATGCGGAAATTTTGGAAACCATTTCTCGTAAACTATCATCACTGACCCCTACTCCGACCTCGTTTGAAGGTATCCTTCCAGAAAGCTGTATCCAGCCCATGACCGTTGGCAGGTTCTGGACCAAATCTTAATTTATTTCCCTATGTGATGCCTTCGCCACAACTGCATTTCGTCTACAGCAACCAATATATAAAATTTTAATATTATGAAGCCACTCACTTTAAATAAAAGTACGCGATTAGATGTACAACTTTTAAAAATTATTTGCAGAGAGTAGCATTCTTTCCCTATACTTGAAGACACAAAATTACAAATACATATACCCATGTATACCCAGGAAGTGCAAAATGGCTAAGCAGGGATGGCTGGAGGACAAATGTAAGGATGTAGAGGCTTGTCTCACTAGGGGTAAGATAGATACTGCCACAGGAAAATTAAAGAGACCTTTGGAGAGAAGAGAACCACTTGTATGAATATCAAGAGCTCAGATGGCAACCCAGTTCTAAGCAAAGAAGGGAAGGCAGAAAGGTGGAAGGAGTATACAGAGGGTTTATAAAAGGGCGATGTACTTGAGGACAATATTATGGCAATGGAAGAGGATGTAAATGAAGACGAAATGGGAGATAAGATACTGCGTGAAGAGTTTGACAGAGCACTGAAAGACCTGAGTCGAAACAAGGCCCCGGGAGTAGACAACATTCCATTAGAACTACTGATGGCCTTGGGAGAGCCAGTCATGACAAAACTCTACCATCTGGTGAGCAAGATGTATGAGACAGGCGAAATACCCTCAGACTTCAAGTATAATAATTCCAATCCCAAAGAAAGCAGGTGTTGACAGATGTGAAAATTACCGAACTATCAGTTTAATAAGTCACACCTGCAAAATACTAACGCGAATTCTTTACAGACGAATGGAAAAACTGGTAGAAGCGGACGTCGGGGAAGATCAGTTTGGATCACGTAGAAATGTTAGAACACGTGAGGCAATACTAACGTTACGACTTATCTTAGAAGAAAGATTAAGAAAAGGCAAACCTACGTTTGTAGCATTTGTAGACTTAGAGAAAGCTTTTGACAATGTTAACTGGAATATTCTCTGTCAAATTCTGAAGGTGGCAGGTATAAAATACAGGGAGCGAAAGGCTATTTACAATTTGTACAGAAATCAGATGGCAGTTATAAGAGTCGAGGGGCATGAAAGGGAAGCAGTGGTTCGGAAAGGAGTGAGACAGGGTTGTAGCCTCTCCCCGATGTTATTCAATCTGTATATTGAGCAAGCAGTAAAGGAAACGAAACAAAAATTCGGAGTAGGTATTAAAATTCATGGAGAAGAAGCAAAAACTTTGAGGTTCGCCGATGACCTTGTAATTCTGTCAGAGACAGCAAAGGACTTGGAAGAGCAGTTGAACGGAATGGACAGTGTCTTGAAAGGAGGATATAAGATGAACATCAACTAAAGAAAAACGAGGATAATGGAATGTAGTCAAATTAAATCGGGTGATGCTGAGGGAATTAGATTAGGAAATGAGACACTTAAAGTAGTAAAGGAGTTTTGCTATTTAGGGAGTAAAATAACTGATGATGGTCGAAGTAGAGAGGATATAAAATTTAGACTGGCAATGGCAAGGAAATCGTTTCTGAAGAAGACAAATTTGTTAACATCGATTATAGATTTAAGTGTCAGGGAGTCGTTTCTGAGAGTATTTGTATGGAGTGTAGCCATGTATGGAAGTGAAACATGGACGATAACGAGTTTGGACAAGAAGAGAATAGAAACTTTCGAAATGTGGTGCTACAGAAGAATGCTGAAGATAAGGTGGGTAGATCACGTAACTAATGAGGAGGTATTGAATAGGATTGGGGAGAAGAGACGTTTGTGGCACAACTTGACTAGAAGAAGGGGTCGGGTGGTAGGGCATGTTTTGAGGCATCAAGGGATCACAAATTTAGCATTGGAGGGCAGCATGGAGGGTAAAAATCGTAGAGGGAGACCAAGAGATGAATATACTAAGCAGATTCAGAAGGATGTAGGTTGCAGTAGGTACTGGGAGATGAAGAAGCTTGCACAGGATAGAGTAGCATGGGGAGCTGCATCAGGCCAGTCTCAGGACTGAAGACCACAACAACAACAACAACATACCTATGTTATAATTTACCTAGTCAAAAGTGTTGTCAAATTACCCTAATGCCCAGTTTGTATCATGAGTTATTAGATAAAATTAAAAATAATTTGTCCATCACAACGGCAGTCTGCCTTACGTCTGATGCGTGGACGAGTGCAAATAAACTTAGTTCCTGTGCTCTCACTCGATAGATGAGAGGAGTGAGCTAAAGTTATACCTTTTAGATTGCTCACAATTCGAAGACAGACACAATGCAGAAAACATCTGAAACTGGGTAAAGTCTGTAATTGCGAATACCATGAAAGTAACTGGCTAACTACTAAACTTCCCCAATTCCCATGCGTTTTCACATTCTTTAAAGTTGACTGTGCAACACGCTGTTCACAGGTCCCTGCAGAAAACTGTTGATGAGATAAAAAAGGATTGTTACGGCTTTCAAGGAGAGCCTCTTTGCTTTAAGCAAACTAGCTGCAATGCAAAGCATTTAAAAAAATGACCGACTGAAACTCCTCCCTATTTTTGGTTGAAAATCGATCACCTTAGATTTAAAAGAGGGAGATAATGGAAAGACTCTACTGATTTTGAAAGTTTTCGATGGGATAACCAACGACATGTACAATCAGACAGAGCTCTACTTACGAAATGTTGCAAGGATTTACTTTAAATAAGGTTCCAATAATTTCTTTCCTCCCTATTTTAGGTTGAAAATCGATCACCTTAGATTTAAAAGAGATAGACTGGGAGATAATGGAAAGACTCTACTGATTTTGAAAGTTTTCGATGGCATAACCAACGACAAGTACTCAGAGAAAACGGTCTCAATTCTAAAAATATTGCCAAGATTAATGGAATGGCAACTAAAATATTTTAAATACAAAAATAAAGATTGTCCTCAAGAAACAGAATTTGCAGAAAAGGTAATCAGAGCGATTATCTCCAGCAACGAACTAACTGGTCAGGTAACCATGACTGGATACCCGATTCAAAAGGCAAGGACTTTCAGACGACAAAACATTTGAAGACTGCTACAAAAACAGAAAAAAGCTCACCTCTCAAGAAATTGGCATCGTAATGCATGAGACTTGAAAATCTGGGAGGAAATCGATGAAACTATTAGTCAGCTCCAAGCAAGTCACGATCTGGGAAGTGTGGAGGGTTGTCAAATTGGAGAAATATTTACTGGAGAGTTCTTTATCTAGATACAGTGATCCCTTAAACTGGTGGGAAACAAGAAAATTCCTGCTGCCATTAATGTACGATGGTGGGTCAAATAAAAATCTTTAATTTTTTTTTAAATATTATTAATTGTGCAGAAGTGGTACAAAGCTGTATCACCTTTCAACATGCAAATCTTCCAGCGCTTACAGAGTGCACAAATTCCTTTACAAAAAAATTCTTTTGGTAGCCCGCGCAACCACTCATGCACCGCGTGGCATACCTCTTCATCAGAACGGAACTTCTTTCCTCCCATTGCGCCTGTGAGTGGTCCAAACATGTGGAAATCACTTGGGACAAGGTCTGGTCAGTATGGTGGATGAGGAAGACACTAAAAATGGAGGTCTGTGATTGTTGCAACTGTTTTATGGGCAGTATGGGGCCTAGCATTGTCATGTTGCAAAAGGGCACTTACTGACAGCAATCCAAATCGCTTTGATTTGATTGCAGGCCACAGATGATTTTTTAGGAGATCTGTGTATGATTCACTGGTGGCAGTGGTCCCTCTAGGCATGTAATGCTTCAAAATGACACCTTTTTCGTCCCAAAAGAGAGTCAGCATATACTCCCCTGTTGATGGTTCTCTTCGAACTTCTTTGGTTTTGGTGATGAGGAATGGCGCCATTCCTTGCTCGCTATCTTCGTTTCCGGTTTGTGGAAGTGAAGCCAGGTTTCGTCCCCAGTAACGATTTTTGCAAGGAAGCCATCACCTTCTCGTTCAAAGCGCCGAAGAAGTTCTTCACAAGCATCAACACGCCGTTCTCTCATTTCAGGAATCATCTGCCGTGGCACACATCTTGCAGACACTTTGTGAAACTGGAGCACATCATGCACAATGTAGTGTGCTGACACATGACTAATCTGTAAACATGCTGCAATGTCATTCAGTGTCACTCGGCGGTTTTCCTTCACTATGGCTTCAACTGCTGCAATGTTCTGTGTAGTCACAGCTCGTTGTGCCTGACCTAGACGAGGAACATCTTCCACTGAAGTCACACCATTTGGGAACTTCCTACTCCATTCGTAGACTTGCTGCTGTGACAAACATGCATCACCGTACTGAACCTTCATTCGTCTATGAACTTCAATAGGTTTCACACCTTCACTATGCAAAAACCGAATAACAGTGCGCTGTTCTTCCCTGGCGCAAGTCGCAAGTGGGGCGGCCATCTTTATACTCATACTGCAACGCTATGTGTGCATCTGCACTATGCTGTCACCTACAGGCCATTCTTCACGCTGTTTATAGCACGCTTACCAATTTACAGGATAACGGCGCGCGATTTCGATTTCTTATTACAAATTTAAGATTTTCATTTGAATCACCCTCGTATAAATTGGTTCTAAAAGTATTATTTGCCACGGCATCAGTGCTCTGAGAATGAATATTTTAAAATGCAGGACAAATATGCAATGAGAACAGAAACAGACTCACAACTACTATAATATGGCAGATTTTATTTATAAATGACAGTACTGATTAATTTTCCCTTTTTGGGTACATATATGGTAATACTGGCTGTAAATGACGATTGCAGATGCACTTTAATTAAAGTTACATTATAATTATTATATTGTATTTTTCCAATAAAAGTAGCAAAATGAAACAAGAATCAGTCTTCATTCTTAAAATTTTTTTCACTTGATTAAAAAATTTCATAATTTGCTGTATTATTTATAACTTTTACAGCAGCCTAAATTTAACTTCCGTCTCTAAAATACCAGGGACATAACACAAAATTACTCTCTTTATATGTTCTTTCAGAAACAGATCAAATCAGATAAAATATACATGACCTGAAGTAAAACGGCACTGTGCCTTCGTTTTATTAATTTTTTGAATGATGAGTCATGAAAAAGAATTTGTTCATTCGAGTGAGAGAACAGTTCTGATCCAAAAAGAACAGTTTTGCCCATAACTAATTTGTAGTCACGACGACAGACCGTGGTTGGTTCGATTCCCAGTCAACAGATACTTTCCCATAAAGGCATTAAAAGTTCAAACAAGCCACTCCTTGAAAACCAATATGATAGTTAATATTTCTTCGTGGCCATGTGTACAGGGTTGGACTCCCAGTCAGCACAAAACACTTCGTTGCGTTCTTCGTAGTCAAATATGCGCACATCTCGCAAATTTTGACCACTTAATCGTTATTTAATGTTTTTAGTACCTAGAAAGTAACGGCGGAGGGTGCTGGGTCCGAATCCCAATCAGGTAAGAAAAATTTATATAACCATTTCCGGTTCAAAGAATTCGCTACTGGTGAAAAAATTTAACATCTGATTTTACTTATCGAACAACCTATTAAGTGATGGGTTGAAATCCTCATCTCAAAAGACAATGTCATGGCATTTCAGTCTTAGACACATGCACACTTTGCTTCTTGTGGGTGAAACAAGTCGTCTTTCGAGGTTAGGTAACAGGCTGATAAGTGTCTTGGTTTGATACCCTGTTCAGTACAAAATTTTCATTTGTTTTCAAGTTCAGACTTGAATTCTGATACTGGTAAAAACTTATGCATTTCAAGTCTCATTTAGTCTAGTCGGCCATGACTACCGTTAAGTGATGCTTGATTGGCAGTGGCTGCAGGAGCTGGTTTTCAATCCCAATTAAAAAAAATTCGTCATGTCAATTAAAGTTCAAACAAGTATACGGGCACAAGTTAGGGCAGGAATTTGGCGCATACAAGCTAAGACAATAAGAAAGCTAGCGTTAGCTATTTATGGGGGGCCTACGGAATTTAGTAGAGTTAGACTTGGTTATTATTTTAGATAGCAATGTGACTTGAGTATAAGATTAATAAAGTTGCTAGATGCGTTTGCAATGGTATGTAGCTAAGAAAGGTGAAGCGTGAGTCAAATCGCTAAGGAGAAAGCAGGTTCTGCTATTGTGGAACGGAATTCTGCTGCGTCTTTTCCGGACCGCAGTTAGAGAGAGGATAGCAAACTCCCCCCTCCCCTCCCCCCCCCCCCCCCCCCCCCGCGATGCGCGGCTCTGATTGGATTGCGGCTACGTAAATAAGCCCCTAGTCATTAAAGGCGCCTGCATACAACTTGAGCCTGCGTTCGGCTGTAGCTCGCGGTTGGATTCCTGCCCGATCACATCAGAACGTGTGTGTAGGTGAACACATATTTGGATAGGAATTTCTTAGGTGTTACGTATGAATGGGGGTGCCGCCTCCTCATGCTTGCGGAAGCCGAGCAGGGGCTGCGTGTGGTTTGACATCTGTGGGATACGTCACTTATCGCTGCCTTCTGTGTACTCTAATGGACAGGGGACGGTGTACTGTGCTTGTGCGTGTTGATTGCATTATTTCGGGGGCGGGTCTGTAGGCCGTGATATGCGCTATTCGGACAGTTTACGATTACTTAGCCTGTCTACACATCACTGTGCTGTGTTTAGGAGCTGCTTGCTACTGTGTACTGAACTTACGAGTTGGTTGCGCGTCTGTGGACTATGCAACATGACCCCACGCACATCAGGGTGGATGTTTTGTATGAGTGTGATAGATATACTCTATCCTTATATAAGTTGTTTCAAAGTAAATAGAGTGCTATCAATCCTTACTCTCTCCAGCAGCCCAGAGCAAGTTGAGTCGTTTTGCCACCATTTTCTCTAACCATCTTGGTTTATGCCATGAAAAGGAAGACAGCGTCCTCTGTTGGTGGTACTATTAGACTTTGTGGAGAACACACTGTTTGCCACCATCATGGACAACTGTACTTGCGTCATCAGTTGGTGTCACTGTGGTATCCTCTGATTGTGAGGAAATGTACTAAGCAAGTTGGGTTCTGGAGCTCGTGGTGAACCCTCCAGGTGGCGCCATCTTAGATTATGGTACTTGCGTAACTACAGCATCCTCTAGTGGCATCGATATGAATTAAGTCAGTTGGGCTATGGACTCAGTGGGTAATACACTGGGTGTTGGTGTGCCTCTAATTGTTTAAATAAAGGCTGGTGTATGATTTTGACAGTTGAGAATTAGCAAGCAGAGTCTTTTACGTGGATTATTATTATTATTACTATTATTTAAGAGTTGTTTGGCTATCTGGATGTAAAGGCTCTGCATTGTTTATGAGTGGTTCGCATGTCTATAGGCTGTGCAATGTCTTATTTTTGGCAGTTTACAATTAGCAAGAGTGTGTGTAGAGCTTTATATATGAGTTATGTAGGAGTCGTTTGCAGGTCTGTATGCTGTGGGGCATGTCAGAGCGTGTGTTGTGTGATACATATACTCCATCCCTAAATAAACTGCTCCCAAATAAATAAAGTACACACCTTCCTCTCTCCATCAGCCTAGGAACAGGTGGCAGTCTGGCAACTTAGGTTAGTGGTGGTGGTGAGCTTCGTTTGCAGTAATTTTCTTACGTTGGTAGCAAAAATGCAAGTGAGCTTTGTTAACTAGCCGATTTCATACTTGGCGCCAGATCCTAGGAGGAAGTGGCGGTCGGGTGGATGAGATTAGTAGAAGTATCCTTTCTTCCCCCCCGCCCCCCAATTTTCTCATGTTGATAGCGAAAGTGCAAGTGACCTTTCTTTATTGCCAGAATTCAAACACAGCGACGGTTCCTAGGAAGAAGTGGCGGTCTGCTCTTTGAAAAGTAGTTGAAACAAGGTGGTTGAAAGCATAGTGGACATCTTTTCATGCATATATGAAATTGTAAATTGAATTATTTAATATTAGTAAAATTGAAATGCAATTAAGTACTTAGGTAATTGATAGGTTAGATGCGCAATGTGGTTGTTAGCATATTTACGGAAGACTGTGATGGCAGCCAAAGGTGTGTGACGCAAGCCGTCAGACGCCCACGGGCCGGTAGCGTGGCGTGCGTCCAGTTATAACGCACATGCGAGAGAGAGAGCAGATGATCTTGTGTCATCACACGATGTTACAGTACTGTCCTCTGGTGGTCATGATATGAACTAAGCCACCTGAGCTCTGGAGCTAGTGGTGGATACATGGGGTGCAGCCATCTTGAATAACGGTACTTGCATCATTATCTGACATCAGGAGAGCACCCTCTGGTAGCACAGATATGAACTAAGCCAGTTGGAGTCCAGATCCAGTGGAGAGCACATTTGCTTGAAAATGGTTAAATAATAAAGACAAGTCCGTTTTTCCCGCCATTATCGTAGGTGTGACGCATTATCATGTTGTAGTTTGAACTTCCGCCCATTTCCTGTGGGGTGGGGAGGTTAGGTTGGTGGAGGTAGCACAATTGACCTTCTTCCCGCCAAAATTCAAACTTCCCGCCAAAATCCGCCATCTTGTATGACGTCACTGTGGTGCTCTCTGGCGGCGACGATATCAACTAAGCCAGTTGGGCTCTAGGGCTCTAGAGCTCATGCTTGAAACTCATTACATAATAAAGGCAACTTCTTTTTTCCCGCCATTTTCCTTGGTGTGACGCGTTATCCTGTTGGAATTAGAACTTCCCGCCATTTTTCTGGGTGAGGGGGGCGTGGCTCTTTCCCTCCAAATTCCAACTTCCCACCAAAATCCGCCATATTGAATGACGTAACGACCGTCATCTAGGATGACATCAATGCCGCCAACTTGGATAACGGTACTTTGGGGTAGAATCGGTGTAGCCTCAATACTAGCAACTTCTCCTTCTCTAGAATGCATCATCAGTCAACCATTAAATCGTACCTCATTACAGCTCCATCTCGTTTGATCACCCTTCCACTCTCTGTTATCATTTAATGCAGATGCAAGTAAGTTTAAAGGCGGATGGTTCTCTGTCTTCCTGAGAAGCATCAAATAGTGTAGTCAACTCATGTGTATCACTGGTACCTCAATAGACATACAGTATAACGCTGCATCGACGGAGGAAAATTGACTGCCTCCCTGATTCCCTTCATTTCAATGTCAGCGTTTTCTAGGATTCCTCTTGCTGGCACATACTTGATCCAATGTACAAATTGTTCCACGCGATCCAGAAGATACACAAGTACTTCCTCAATTTACCTGCATTTCGATGTATATTCGGTCAATTTATAGCTATTCTCTCCTCAATTTCCGCAATTCTATCGATTTTACGTCAGATCTATTCATGCGATCATGACACAGCCTCTCGTTCTGTGTTCTAAAATTGCTTGTAAGTGTAGCACAGCTGCCAACACCTAGCCCAAATGCACTGATCGAGAGATGTAATACAGCACTGTACTCGACTGTATCCAGTCACTTCCACATTTGGAGAGCGTTTGCTCTGTTTTCTGTATGTCTGTGTATATACATACCTCTTGGAAGGCTCCCAGGATCCACAGTAGACCCGATTTAGCGTTCGAATGTGGATCCATTGGGCATTATATCCGGAGCAATGTTGAGATGCACGTTAAGTATTTCTGGGACAGTATGCAGTTTTGGCGGTGAGAACGTTTGCATATGTTGAAAGCAGGAAGGGTAACACACAATGGACGGGCTGCCACGTTATTCTGCTCTCTTTTTGTAAACGAGTTCTGTTTGGGCAAGAATTTCCGTGTATACAAGCTGAGACATCACGAAAACTCCTACAAAAGCGCACAATAAGTATTTCTGGGACACTATACAATTTTCGAGATATTACCTGTACATCGATTGGTGTCAGACTGTAGCAGCAATCGCAATATTTAATTGGTAAATATGTTCCTGGCTTTCAATATTCTTGTGAGTCTTGCATTATTGGTGATCTGTAGATGATTTTTGCAGTGTTTAACTGTCAGTGCAATTTAGCGATCTGTGCAAAATAATTTTACCTCCGAAAGTCTTGTCTGCAGAAAAAAATGGCGAAAGGTTCGGTAGGAAGAATGCACCCTGTGGTATTCTGGGATGCATTGAAACATCTCTCTCGGTGCTGGACCATATCACAGCTATCCATCATCGCATATGGGACCAACCTCGGAGTTCTGTGATGTCAGTATAACACTCCAAGAATTCTAATTGTATACACGATAATAGACCTAAATTTCACCTGCAGCGGAGCGTGAGAGCGATAGCTCGCGCTGGTTTGCCTCCGGCAGTGGCTTGTGGCAGTGGCTGCGGCTGGGGCGGGGACGGTGTCGAGCGTCGAGTTTAGTTTAAGGGTGTGGGTGACAAAGAAGAATGCACCAGAAATGGCGTTGAAAAGCATGTGAAATTCGAAATGTGTACCAGAAAATGGTGAGAGGACATAACTAATTACTTAATTTTGTATGAATGGCGGTACAATAGTTTAAGTGCAGTGATGTGTAAAACCACTTAACAGAAGAATAGGTTAAGAGCCAACGAAGGGCGAAACATTAGGTTAAGATACCCAGAGTATAGTGCCAAACATTAGGTTATGCAACATGTTTGCCCCATGTAATTGCTTGTTGCAAGACCTAGAGGCTTCCAAACAGCTGAGAATGATGAGCAAGAGAAATCCAATCCCCACAAACTGAATTTCTTATAAGTAAACGATATACCCTTCCCATATATTCCATACAATGTCTAAATTGTTTAAACAATATTCCATACACTACAACCGAATACCCTCCAAATGATCAACTGAGTCTTTTTGCTGCCAATTCCTAGGAAGTGGTGGCAGTCAGATGACTTAGGTAAGTGGAGGTGCTCTTTTTTCCCACCATTTTCTTAGGTTAGTAGAGGTTGCATTATCCTTATTCAATGTGAATTTCCCACCAGTGGGTGTGGCTGGGTTACGGATGGCCCTTTCGCACCAGAGAGGTAAATTAATTGATGAATTTAAATAAGTAGTCAATGAAATTGGTAAGAGTGTGAGGGGGCCTATTCCAAAAACTCAGACCTGAAAGTGTACCTGTAGCAGCGAGGGGGTGGGGGTTGGGGTGGGGGAGGGGCTGGGGGGAGCAATAGGTTAAGTGCTTATCAATCAAAAGGAAATAGGGGTGACATGGGAAAGCACTTAACAGAACAATAGGTTAAGTACCTGTCAATCAAAGGGGAACAATAGGTCTGCCCTGAGTGCACAGCTGCCCCTGATGTAGGTAACCCGCACTAACAAAATGCGGTCGCACTGGCATAGCACCCCTACTACAAAACGTTCATTGAAAACATTTTTGCAAATCCATTATTTGACCATCCACATTACTGCCAATGAGCATTATTATTAATGATCCTAAAGACATCACTCTTTCTCCTCTTTTGTCTCATTAAGATTTGCATTTGTGTGTTGCTTGGTGTTGCGCAAATTTTCGTAAGGATAGCTGTCGATGTTGAGAAAATACACAAGTTGCACTTGTCTGCAGTTAAGGCTGCTGTTGTTCAAATGGCTCTGAGCACTATGGGACTCAACTGCGGAGGTCATTAGTCCCATAGTACTTAGAACTAGTTAAACCTAACTAACCTAAGGACATCACAAACATCCATGCCCGAGGCGGGATTCGAACCTGCGACCATAGCGGTCTTGCGGTTCCAGACTGCAGCGCCTTTAACCGCACGGCCACTTCGGCCGGCCGCTGCTGTTGTAACTAATCACAAGCAGCCTGTGTTTTTGGTGACGTACGCCTACTGTGGGGGGGGGGGGGGGGGGAAGATTTTGATTTTGACAGAAGTGTGGTTATTTACATTTGTTTAGCGTTAATACCCACCATGTTCTGGTTTTCTGAGACTAGTTTACGTGTGTGGGCATAATAATTAATTAATCCTGGAAAAGTTAAACATTCTTCTTTTCAGTTACCTCCAATGTTACGTACATGAGACATAATGGGAGTCATATCAAAACCTGTCCACTTTTATTGGATGACCACAGCGATTTCTAGTTAGATTAATATTCAAAGGGTCCTCTTTTGTGTCAAGGATTTAACGCTGCCAATAAGACCTACGCTACATAAACTGAGAAAACTAGTTTTTAAATGTTTGGAAGAAAGCAGTTCTTTAACAGTAAACGTACGCCTGAAGACTACTAGAAACAAACATGTGACTTCGACAAATTTGAGGCATTTAGATTTGGTGCTCAGTTTGTCTGTGTGGTAAGTGCAACCATTGCGAAAGTAGGTGATCCGGTTTACAATACATGGTATGTACAAATGTTCACACTCTAATCATTTTGCAAATATCGCACATATTAAAGGGGACCACATTTTTACACACATTACTTGTAATGAAATCTAAATGTTATTCAGTGTAGCATTCACAAACAAGTCACTTATAAAATAAAAACATAACTGTTAGACCATTATCAACTTAGGTCCTGTATATACTGAATCTGATGGAGTGAAAAGCAAGTTCATGCTCTTGTTTTCAGTAAGTGGTAAAATTAAGGTATCTAGTACTGCCTGTCTGTACCGTTGATACAATTATGGGTACTAGCTTCGACAGTTGCCCACCGTTTCAAGCGAGGTCCCGTGCAAACTGCCTCTAAATATAAATTATTACAGCTGACTCTGAAAAGTAAAATGAGCCGTATTATAAAGTTATATAGCTTCTAAATCGAGAAAGAACAAAATTTTGTAATCCAGTCGACAGAATTGAGCCACGTAGTAAAACATGACGAAATACAAATTAGGATAGCCTTAACTACGTTTTGCTTGCCTTTGAAAACAGGCAATCTAATTTTGCGTAATTTGGCGAAGGAGATAGAGAAAAGTTAGGTGTAGTAATAGGTTTAACATTAATGCATGCATGAAAGCTTCTTTTTAAACTGATAGTACATGACAACCAAGCTCACTCTAAAATCAGGTTGGCACTGAAGTCAAAATCAAGGAACTGATGGTAAAACAGGATACCAAAAACGGCAGTAAGTTACGGAGACAGTCGCGAACTTTAATTGAAGCAAATGGGTATCAGGCTTTGGAAGTATTGCGGTTGCCCGAGCGTTTACCTTAGCCGCCTACGTTGTCTGGTGAGAGGGTACATCCCAAACAATATCTAGGTGAGCTGTGTTATCAATGAGAAGCTGAAGTATTTGTCTACGTTACTTCCTAATATCGCGGAGCAGACGAGCTTGGAGCGGAATGCATAAACATAACTAAAATTCCAATTGCGTGACGTAGCAAGTGATTTGATAAATAACCACTAACGTATTCAGCAAACATTTGAAAGTACAAGACATTTTATAGCAGTTATCTACTAATATCATTTGTTTAAAAATGCTCTACAATTTTGTGTATATAATCTCTAACAATATTGATGTCCTTAGCTTAAAACTGCTGAGGGTTACTTTTTCCGCCATTAAAGTAGGCAGTATGACTATTGGCCATTGACAGTGTGGAGCATATGTTATGTGCTTACATGAGCTGTATGAATGGATAAACAGTCCGTTATGTATTCTGTTTAGTTTGTTATATTTCATGGTGGAAAATTCAGTAACTGTGTTTCAGCTCTATAACTGCTTCCAATTGTTTGTATTCTACATCACCTCTGAGCCTGTCATGGTGGCAAACAGGGCCGGATCGAAAACATTTTTCCACACAAACGACGTATCATTATGTGTCCCCACCAATTTTCCACATAAGCAACATACCATTTGCCCCTTCTTTCTTCTCTCCCACAGACTTTAATTGCTTTTCCTTGGGTTCTTGGTAAGACCATTATTCCAGTGCTAAATGATAAATGAAGAAGAAGTTAATTCCAGTCCAAGGTAATTCATGAGAGGCTTAAAAACTTTCACTCAAAACAGAAATAACCAGACCTGTTATATTCTTCCAGCCTCAATAACGATGTGCTATATATTTAACCAAATGCGAAGAATTAAAATAGTAACCTTTTGTTAATGTTTAATGGAAATTTTTATTCTATGATTTAAAACGTCTTTCACGTTCCATTGGAAAAAATGGGACATAAATACAAATATCATCATCTAACTTTATATTCACGTGATTGATAAACGTAAAATACTGTTCAATTATGTATGTTATATGTCACATGTAAAGAAACTCATCAGTAAACTGTGACATGTTACGTGCTGCACTGGTATTGTATTTCATGTTCAGGCAGGGTTTAGGTAAAATTTGGGTTCAATTAAATGTTAAATTAATTGGAAACCTTACATGACAAATACATTTATATTGACTAGTACAATATTTTACTCTGAGATCAGTGGTGGATAGTAATCACATTCGTTATTGACACCGTTCCTCACAAACGACTTCAAATCAGATTGAGCATCTATAGAGTATCGTCTCATTTGTGCGACTGGATTCGTTACTTACTGTCGGGAAAGTCACAGTTCGAGAAATTGGCGGAAAGCGAACGAGTAAAATAGAATTGGTATGTGGCGTTCCCCACGGAGGTTTTACACGATTTGTATTGTTCCCAATCTGTGTTATCGATTAGGGACAACCTGACCAGCTCTCTTAGACCGTTTGCAGATGAAGCTGTCCTTTTAGCTGTTAGTAAAGTCATCTGCAGAACGAAAGAAACAGCAAAATGATTTAGAAAAGGTGTGTGTATTGTGCGAAAAGTGGCAATTGGCCCTCAGTAATGAAAAGTTTGAAGTCACCCACCACTGTACTGAAAGGAATCGGTTAAATTTGTATTGTACGATAAATCATACAAATATAAAGGCAGTCAATTCATCTATGTACCTAGATATTACAATTACGGACAACTTAAATTGGAACGATCTCATAGATAATGTTTAGGAGAAGGCAAAAGGGAGACTTCATTTTACTGGCAGAATCCTTAGAAGATGCAGTACGCCTATTAGAAAGGCTGTCTATATTACGGTTGTCCGCCCTCTGTTTGAGTATTGCTGTGCAGCATGGGATCCTTGCCAGATTTTACTAACGCAGGTTATCGAAAAAGTTCAGACAAGGTCAGCTCATTTCGTATTGTCTTGAAATAGGGAAGATAGTGTAACGCATATGATACGCGAGTTGGGGTAGGAATAACTGCCTTGAGATCTTTCTGATAAATATCAGTCTACAACCTTTTCCTCCGAATGCAATAATGTTTTGTTGACACTTACCTTCATTGGGAGAAATGATCACTGTCCTAAAATAATAGAAATCAGAGTGCACAAGCTGGAAGTGTCCATTTCTCCGCGTGGTGTTAGAGGTTGGAGCGGTGGAAACGTAGTGCTAATGTTGTTCGCTGGACCCTAAGTGTAAATTGCGGAGCAGCCATGTAGACATAGATGTGGATCACATAAATGGATAGATTTAGGTTTACTTTTAATGGCCTTACTAAGAGCTGTACGAAAGTTTATGACCCATGTTTACTAGAACGTCTTTGCTTTTACCAGTGAGCTTCCTCTACTAATTATGATACACATTGTACACAGATAGTTTATGTGTTCGCGTCTGAGATCCCTCTCAGCTTGGCGCTCCAAGCTGCTGCTTGTGTCTCTTTCCCCTTAAACCGGTCCTGCACGGAGGTCTCCACCAGGAAGTCTCCTCAAATAGTTCGGTGTCACATGCAGACCGCTTCAAGGAATTGCCCAAGCCGTGAGCGACAGCACAGCATTGAACATATTAGCTTAATGGGTGTTTTGGTTTTCCTGATCGAAGTAATAAGACTAAACAAATTCTCATTAATTCTAACCACTTCAGTGAGCACGGCAATTTTTTTTTCTTTTTTTTTTTTTAGTCTTACAGCACGACTCATACTTCACTGAAACTGGGCCTTCACTTTCAGTCTGGGTGCCACGGAGTCGTCCGTGGAGCCGTAGGTCGGCGGGGTACAGAGGCTGAGGAGGCTGGAACAGCCTTGACCTCGCCACGTGCCGAAGGGCCGAGGAGAGCCGAGGCGGCTGGAGGCTGCTCCCCGCCCCAAAACTGGCTGCGCCGTGGAGCAGCCGGGACAAAAACAGGCAAAATAAATCCGCTCGGCCGCAAGTGAAGTTATCAAATATTAAACAGATAGTTCGGCAGGAGTGCTACTGTTAACGTGAACGATAGAGAACAGTACAAGCCAAATGGCCGTCTACATAGCCTGTACTGGAGAATGCACAGAAACAATTGTGGGATGTACCTTTTTCATGCGATAATTTCTTATTTTACACGAAGTTACCATCGTAATAGCGTCTGCTGAGAAGAGTGAATGCTATCTTGTACTGCTATTTACCAGTTACATGTGCTCAACCATCTAGCAGATATATTAACATTGGGCGTATCCAATTGTTTCGAAAATGCTTTGAGACGTACGACTCTGTAGGTCATACACACACACAAACACACACACACCAAACAACACACGCAAGCTCGCACACACGAATACACAGGGGCGCGCGAACGCAACCGCTTACAGAGAGAAGTAGGTATCCACAAGGATTTGACCATGGTCCAGCCATGTTATTCAGGCACTAGAATGACTTTGCATTTGCTACACGAAAGGTCACTAACCTTACACCAAATGTATACGTTGCGGGTCGTACGTGTCGGGGTTTTGGCATTAAGAAATAACACGTTCCAGACCGATTCCATTTAAACAAATCACCGTGAGTTCTCGGAGAATATAAACATCATATACAGGGTGTTTAAAAAATGACCGGTATATTTGAAACGGCAATAAAAACTAAACGAGCAGCGATAGAAATACACCGTTTGTTGCAATATGCTTGGGACAACAGTACATTTTCGGGCAGACCAACTTTCGAAATTACAGTAGTTACAATTTTCAACAACAGATGGCGCTGCGGTATGGGAAACTCTATAGTACGATATTTTCCACATATCCACCATGCGTAGCAATAATATGGCGTAGTCTCTGAATGAAATTACCCGAAACCTTTGACAACGTGTCTGGCGGAATGGCTTCACATGCAGATGAGATGTACTGCTTCAGCTGTTCAATTGTTTCTGGATTCTGGCGGTACACCTGGTCTTTCAAGTGTCCCCACAGAAGAAGTCACAGGGGTTCATGTCTGGCGAATAGGGAGGCCAATCCACGCCGCCTCCTGTATGTTTCGGATAGCCCAAAGCAATCACACGATCATCGAAATATTCATTCAGGAAATTAAAGACGTCGGCCGTGCGATGTGGCCGGGCACCATCTTGCATAAACCACGAGGTGTTCGCAGTGTCGTCTAAGGCAGTTTGTACCGCCACAAATTCACGAAGAATGTCCAGATAGCGTGATGCAGTAATCGTTTCGGATCTGAAAAATGGGCCAATGATTCCTTTGGAAGAAATGGTGGCCCAGACCAGTACTTTTTGAGGATGCAGGGACGATGGGACTGCAACATGGGGCTTTTCGGTTCCCCATATGCACCAGTTCTGTTTATTGACGAAGCCGTCCAGGTAAAAATAAGCTTCGTCAGTAAACCAAATGCTGCCCACATGCATATCGCTGTCATCAATCCTGTGCACTATATCGTTAGCGAATGTCTCTCGTGCAAGAATGGTAGCGGCGCTGAGGGGTTGCCGCGTTTGAATTTTGTATGGATAGAGGTGTAAACTCTGGCGCATGAGACGATACGTGGACGTTGGCATCATTTGGACCGCAGCTGCAACACGGCGAACGGAAACCCGAGGCCGCTGTTGGATCACCTGCTGCACCAGCTGCGCGTTGCCCTCTGTGGTTGCCGTACGCGGTCGCCCTACCTTTCCAGCACGTTCATCCGTCACGTTCCCAGTCCGTTGAAATTTTTCAAACAGATCCTTTATTGTATCGCTTTTCGGTCCTTTGGTTACATTAAACCTCCGTTGAAAACTTCGTCTTGTTGCAACACCACTGTGTTCTAGGCGGTGGAATTCCAACACCAGAAAAATCCTCTGTTCTAAGGAATAAACCATGTTGTCTACAGCACACTTGCACGTTGTGAACAGCACACGCTTACAGCAGAAAGACGACGTACAGAATGGCGCACCCACAGACTGCGTTGTCTTCTATATCTTTCACATCACTTGCAGCGCCATCTGTTGTTGAAAATTGTAACTACTGTAATTTCGAAAGTTTGTCCGCCTGAAAATGTACTGTTGTCCCAAGCATATTGCCACAAACGGTGTAATTCTATCGCTGCTCGTTTAGTTTTATTGCCGTTTCAAATATACCGGTCATTTTTGAAACACCCTGTACTTTTCCCATACAACGCGAAACTTACCCTTCGCGTGAAACTCACAGTCGAGGTTTCTGTTTCGGTACATTCAATATTTCAGTGATGTTGATCAGTTGATTCTTCCAATCTCTGTATCTCAAGCGACTGTCCTACGAAATGATCCAACATTTTAAACTTCCATTGTAGTGGTTACATTTAGTATTTAGCTTCTCATTTTTTTCTAAGAATCCTCTACCATATTCTCGCCTTTCTTGTTTCCCCTAGTTGCTGTTCAGTTGGTAATACTTTCAAAATAATTTGTGTTACTTCATTTACAGCCTGATTCAGCCTTCGATGCAACAATGTCTACACCAGTTTGTCAATAGAACACCCGAAATTATTTTTAAATATTAGTTCAATAGATTACCACTGTTCGAGAAGTAATTTGTGGGCCATACGTTTGTGATGTATGCATTTGTGCTATACGCAGGGTCTTTGTCAGTGTGTTGTGAAGGGTTCTGTTCCTATGAATTACGACACTGTAGCTGTTGCTGCACTCTAAAAGCGTAATTTGATCGCGTAAAATACGTGCAAGCGTAGTGGACGGGCAGCAAGTTGAGAACAGGCGCATTTCTATTTTTCATTGGTTAATGAACCAGTTAACCTTCTTTAGCGAAGCTATAGAAGACCTTCCGCATTCTCGCTGCTAAAGCCATCCGAAGATTCACTGAAGTTTAAGTCGCAGTTTTAATAACGTAAAATACCCTACTCCAACCAAGTGTTTAGAAAAGTTTTGTAGCATAGTTTTTTTTTTTTAATTTGATGGTTTACACTTAACATGTGTATAATATTGTACCACATTGGATCACACCATACAACCCACAGTAGCGTCTGTACCCTTCCCTGTTGCTTTAGATCCATCGGCAGCTAACGTAATAACACGAGAACGAAGACTTTTGCGACGGCGCTGTTGTATAACACTTCCTCGGACTTCTTGACGAGCCTTAGTTCCGGATAAAGCCTCGAGATTTCGACGATTTCCATTAATGTCTTCGTCAAGAGCAACTGACTGTCAAAGGTGTTGGTGTGGTGGCCTTAATATCCCAGAACGGTTTCTGATTGGTCGATAGTTACGCCATGCTGTCTTATATGGTGTCGATGTCTGCGCTGTTGGCTCTACTGCTCCCGCTGTAGCGTACACATTGCGTCGAATAGTTCTGGCTCTTCTCTGCATCGACAACTTGTTTCCATGGGCCTCTAAGATTATATCCGCCGTCACCGTTGAATGTTTTCTCACACACTCTTATTTCTATGGCCTCTTTAATTATGGAGTTCCAGTATGTGGAAGCCTGGGACAAAGCGTTTGTTTCATCAAACAGTATTTGGTGTTTATGAGGCTGCCTTCAACAACTTCAGATTTCTCCAGTTCTCGATTTTTAATATGCCGTTGATGTTCTACACATTGGTCGGAACCGGTGCGGATGGATTGGTCGATGTAATTGCTTACGCACTGATGCAGGATACTGTAAATCCCACGAATTCAGAGGCGGTGGCTACCCTTAACAGGGATTAGTGCCTGATTTCTCTTCTTAGGAGGTCGGGAAATACAACTGATAAATCTTCTTCCCAGGACTTCCCTATTTGCAGGATGTAACTCCGCAAAGGGGAAGCATTGCAGTCGGTGGCTTATCACGCGAATGTTCAACACATTCCTGTTTCCTTTTCTTACAGAAATCTGAAAAAAATGGTTCAAATGGCTCTGAGCACTATGGGACTTAACATCAATGGTCATTAGTCCCCTAGAACTTAGAACTACTTAAACCTAACTAACCTAAGAACATCACAAAACACCCAGTCATCACGAGGCAGAGAAAATCCCTGATCCTGCCGGGAATCGAACCCGGGAACCCGGGAGTGGGAAGCGACAACGCTACCGCACGACCACGAGCTGCGGACACAGAAATCTGACTTGATATCACGTGACCCACAGCTGTTCTTTCGGAACACATATTTCAGATGGTTAATTTTGGAATGGAAGTGGTCCTCGTCAGATTTATATTTTTTTCCCAGAGTTTTCACCATCCAGTTGAAAGGGAGAAGCTTTAAATACTCTGTTACATAGAGAAAGAACCGTTTCTCATGAGAACCACTTGCATTTCGAAAATCAATCATCTGTATAGCATTATTCTGTACGAAATATTTTGTACAATGTAATACTTATGGTCCTGATCTTCTCTTAAGTACTGCTCTATATACATTTAGTATTAGCATTAGTCGTATATTGATGTTCATGACATGCTCCACACATTATTTAAGTAACGACAAATATACTGTGGTCGCTTAAAAAATTTTAACCGTTATCAGTGGAGATGGTCCATGACCGAAACCGGCTGATATCTGGGTTATAATAAAAGCAGCTGATGGTAAAACAAACATTTTATACGTCACTTGAGGGCTGTTGATAGTCAGCTCCCAAAATTTTTTAAATTGTGAGAAGCGTTAGTAGGGATAACAATGTCAACACCAGTAACCGTTAAATGCAAACTGGAAGGCTTCAACCATCGGAAGGCATTTCTAGTAGAAAGTAACACTGAAGAAATGGATTCGCGGACGTTATGCTGCTTTTTGGGCTGTTTAAGAAGCAAGGAACATAAATTTTTGGTGGACACAGGTGCGTACGTGTCAGTCATCGGTTTTAATCTCGTAGGCAGGACGAGACTGGGGCCTCCACGTTGTGAATAGCGTAGAGTCAGTGACGAAAATGTGATGATAATGTAGAGTCGTTGGGCACGATATTTCTTAGTTTCAATGTCGGAAGCAGAGATTTTTCTGAGGATGTGGAAATGTTACCAGACGTGGGTAATGTGTATTCAGCGGTCATGGGCTGCATTTGTCGATAAACGCCATGCCAACATCTATCTTTCGCAGTATACAGTAGTACTCAGTGGGGCTTTGTTTCCATTGGTTGGGGGGGACGGGGAAGGGGAGAAGGAAGTACAGCTGGTGGAGATGAGGTATAGCTACAAGCGAGGCAATGGAGGTGTTTCCGAATTTTAACTGCGAACACGTACGAGAATGCTTAATATTGCTTCTCATGATAATATATCACCAGGTATTGGGAAGTCAGTGTGGGTTTCCGTTGATACCGATCTACCACGTGAAGCATTATATTTGGTAGCTCGACTAAGGGAAAATGAAGAATTAGACAAAATGCTTTGTTTCGTGTACAGAAGCGCAGCATAAGTAAGCATTATTAATGGTGTATTTATTGTTCCTGTAAACCTGAATAACTTCGGCATGCACATGATTAGTCTGTCGAAGGGCTTAATGAGTGTCACGTTATAGGATTAGATGAAGAACTTATTCATAGATTGCCCGGTGCCCACAGCAGCAAACAAATGATCGCTGCAGCACTGTTACATAAGCAAATGAGTCACTTGAAATCAGTGGTCAGCATGCAATGGAAGCTGTGGTACAATGACTTCAGGGTTTATACTAAGATGAAGGGTACTTTACCAGCAACAACAATTATGCAGCGCAGTGTACCTGCAGATAAAAAAGCGATGCTTTACAGAAATTCGTACCGTATAGGGAAACACCTTCGAATTATCATAGATCGGCTGTTAGTGGAAGGCATAAATGAATGCAGTGATAATCCATGAGCGCAAATGTTGTCATCGTGCCAAAAAAGTCATGAGGTGGTGCTGAAAGTATAGATTTTTTTATGATTATCGATTCCTGAATGCAGTATTACGGAAGCGTTAGACAATGTAAGACAGTGACAGCACTTTACAACAATGGATCTAAGAAGTGGGTATCACAGGCTGAAGTTAGTCCCAGAAGATTTCATAAGTATCGGTTTCACGGTCCCGTGTTTCTGAGTCATCAGTCTACTAACTGGTTTGATGCGGCCCACCACGAAATCCTACACCAAACTTTTCATCTCGGAGTTGCAATTACAACTTACGTCTTCAGCTATTTGCTGACTGTATTCCAGTCTCTGTCTTCGTCTATGATTTTACATTCAGTTGCTCCCTCTAGTACCGTGGAAGTTATTCCCTGATCCAAAAGATATTCCATCACTCTGTGCCTTTTCCTGTCAGTGTTTTCCACGCACTCCAATCTTCGCCGATTCTGCGGAGAACCTCTCCATTCCTCACGTTACCATTCTACCTAATTTTCAACATTATCTGTAACACCACATCTCAAATTCTTCGATTCTCTTATGTTTAGTTTTTTTCCCACTGACCATATTTCTTTATAATAAAGGATAGATTCGTGGTCCAGGGGTAGCGTATTTGATTAGTAACCAAACGTTCTCGATCCCGGCTACGAACCCCACCACCGCATAAATTTTGAATAATAATTATCATTGCTGACTGAAGACTTCCAGTATAAGAAATACTCATTCTACAAAACACCTTGTCAAAGAGGCGGAAGAGAGGACAGAGGTTCAGGGCACTCTCCTTCTCTTGGGGTGGGAAACTGCCTATAAAGACGATGATCAACGGCATGAAGATGCAAAAAGCAACGGAAACCACTGCATTAAAGACGCATATGGTATATCCACAGGACATGTGGCCTGTAGTAGAGAGACTGTCATGATGATCTATCGATTGGCAAAAGATTCTGAAATAGCCCCGACACGGATCTTTGGGAGAGGACTGCCAAGGAGGAGGTGAGCGTGAGAAATAGATTGGTAATGAGTGACAGGATAACGTTCTACAAGTCTAAGTGTGCAATAACCGAAAAAAGTGGAAAACAAAGGCTCAATCGAGATATAGAGAGGGTCTGTAAAGTGAAACGGAATGTATACAAGGATTTGTTGTCAGATGAGTAGAGCGTGTTGTGATAAGCAGCAGAAAATGGTGCAAAGGGAGTAGGATTAGCTATGAATAGAAAGAGAAACGTAGGGAAGAGAGTGTGTTACTGCGAACAGATCAGAATCAGAATCAGAACCAGAATCCACAGCAAACACCGACAACGATAGTTCAGGTATGCATACAGACGCCGTAAGCTGAAGATGAAGAGAAAGAGAAAGTATATGGAGGCATTAAACGGGTAATACAGTACGTAAAGGGATATGAAAATCTAATCTCATGGGGGCTGATAAGCGATTAGACGGGAACGAGCAATAGAAAGAGTTACGGGACAATATGTCTTGGTACAAGGAAAGAGAGAGAAGAAAGACTGACTGAGTTTCATAATAAATTTAAGCTAGTAATAGCAAAAACCTGTTCAAAAATCTCAAGAAGTGGATATATACCTGGGAAATGTCGGGAGATACGAGATGGTTTCAGTTAGATCAGATCACGGTCAAACAGAGATTCCGAAATCAGATACTGGACAGTTAGGCGCACCCAGGAGCAGATACAGACTTAGATCACAATGTAGTACTGTTGACGAGTTGGGTGAAGATTACGATTTTAGTCAGGAAGAATCAATATGCAATGAAGTGGGATAAGGAAGAACTAAGGAATCAAGAGGTACGCTTGAAGTTGTCTGAGGGTAGCTCAGTAGGCACTACAGTTGAAGAGGACTGGAAATCTCTGAAAAGAGCAATCACAGAAGTACAAAGTAGCTAACTGCGAAAAAACCATGGGTAACTAAAGAAATACTTTGATATATGAGAGGAGGAAGTCCAAAAATGTTCATGGAAATTCAGAAACACGGAAATATAAGTCACTGACGAATGAAACAAACAGGAAGCACAGGGAAGCTAAGACGAAATGGCTTTTAATAACATGTGAAGAAACCGAAAAAGAAATGATTGTCGGAAGACCGAATCACCTTACACAGGAATTCCAAACTGTGTCAGGATCCACTGCAAGTACTGTGACAGTTAGGCCGGAGGTGAGAAAACTTGAATTTCATGGTCGAGCGGCTGCTCATAAGCCACACATCACGCTGGTAAACGCCAAACCACGCCTCTCTTCGTGAAAGGAGAGTAAACTCTGGAGAATTGTACAGTGGAAAAAACGTTGTGTGGCGTGACGAATCATGGTACGCAGAGCTGCGATCCGATGGCAGGATGTGGGTATGGCGAATGCCCGGTCAACGACATCTGCCAGCGTGTAGTGCCAACAGTAAAATGTAGAACGGTGGTATTATGGTGTAGTCGTGGTTTTCATGGACTGGGCTTGCACTCGTAGTTGTTTCGCGTGGCACTATCGCAGCACAGGCCTACATTGATGCATTAAGCACCTTCTTGCTTCCGACTGTTGAAGAGAAATTCGGGGATGGTGATTGCATCTTTCAACACGATCGTGCACCTGTTCATAATGCACGGCCTGTGGCGGAGTGGTTACACGACAATATCATCCCTGTAATGAACTGACGTGCACAGAGTCCTGACCTGAATGTTGTGGAACACCTGTGGGATGTTTTGGAACGCCGACTTTGTGCCAGGCCTCACCAGCAGACATCGATACCTCTACGTGAAGAATGGGTTGCCATATCCCAAGAAACCTTCCAGCACCTAATGGAGTGTATGCCTGCGAGAGTGGAAGCTGTCATCAAGGTTAAGGGCGGGCCAACACCATACTGAACTGCAGCATTACCGATGGAGAGTGCCACGAACTTGTAAGTCAGATGCAGCCAGGTGTCCTGATTGGAGCGGGCGCGCCCCTCTCGCCCTCTTTCCCCAGGGCATAGGCGTCCTTGTTATCAACATAGCAAATTTTGTGACCTAAAACGCTAAAGTCGTTATCCTACATTAGCCAATGACTAATATGCAAGATCACATAAAGATTTCACTTACTTGGGGGAAGCTTAAGATTTATAACGAACAATATGCTACAAGCTGAAACGAACCATCAGGAGCAGACTCTTCAAAAGTCGCTTTAACTGATACTTGTGTAGTTACTAGTGGAAACACAAACATGTTTCATGCAGAACACATCTGAAGTACACGTAGAGTCGTGAAACACTCTAGTGATATCACTACTGACATTTTTTGCAAGAAGCGGCAGCGAAAGGAACAAATTAATGTAGTATTGTGAACTTTGAACTTCAGAGATGTCCCGGAACTGGATGTAACATTCATTCAAAGGTTTGTAGGAGTTAACTGCTAGCAGATAAGCAACTAACAGCTAGTTCTATGGCAGGAACTAGGTGCTCCATCAGCTTTCAGGTGACACTCTTAGGAAGACATACGGAGGTTCACCGAAGGCGTTTCTAGAACAGAAATTTGAGTTATGTGGGTGAAACAAACATTCCAGAATCAGTAGCTGTTAGTACTGCTATGAGATATATTACGGAAAATTTTCATCAAAAGATCTAACTTCTATTGGTGTGTTTGCTCTCGAAGAGGGGAACATTTTGAGTACGAAGAAAGTAGATAATTTATTTGAATTTCTCACTAATAACAGAATAAAAGAACTAGATTTGTATTCGTGTAGCACGCGGAGTTACTAGTAAAACTGTAATATTTTATAAAGTTTCCAGCCATCTCATAGCACAATCGTCCCATAAGATCTCGAATTCGACCTGGCAACAGGTCTTACGTTTATCAATACTGTATTTTCATGCGACCGGATGTTGCTGCCCTGCCTGTTCGTGTTTCGATTACTAGATTCTCAGTTACTCTCACGAGGATGAAGGGAAATATTTCAGGGCTCAGAACCAATGAAAATTTCGTGGTGAGACCCGGGTTATAATGCAGCTGTTTCATGACGTCTTAGCTGCAGAGGCAGTCATTTTCAATGGACTACTAATGGACTAACACTGGAAGTATTTAAAGTACTAAAGAGGTATGTTACGTGTATGAAATATAGCGGTAGTGTCGTTAGAAACGAAGAGCGAAGGAAGTACATGTGGGAGCACGAACACTTCCTGTTATGTTAAAATAATAACTTATTTGGACAACGAGGTCGTTTTTAATAGAGGAAACACATACGTTAAGGTGCTGAAGCTCAGTTCTGTAATTACGAGAGCTTGTTGAAAAGTGACGTCTCCAAATTTTTATATGAAAACTCTTGAATCTTTTTAAATAAAACAAAGGCAAGTGTCCCGAGTTCGAGTCTCAGTCACGCACACAGTTTTAATTTGCCAGGAAGTTTCACATCAGCGCTCACTCCACTGAAGAGTGAAAATCTCATTCTGAAAACATACCCCAGGCTGTGGCTAAGCCATGTCTCCGCAGTATCCTTTCGTCCAGGAGTGCTAGTTCTGCAAGGTTCGCTGGAGAGCTTTTGTGAAGTCTGGGAGGTAGGAGACGAGATACTGGCATGAGTAAATCTGTGAGTCTTGCTTGAGTAGCTCAGATGGTAGAGCACATGCCCGCGAAAGGCAAAGGTGCCGAGTTCGAGTCTCGGTCCGGCACGAAGTTTTAACCTGCCTGGAAGTTTCATAACCGCGCAAACTCCACTGCAGAGTGAAAACCACATGCTGAAAACAAACGTTATTAACATTCTACACCTTCATTCATATTTGAAACCATCTGCCATCTCCAACTTGTAGCGCGTTACTTCGTGTAACATAAATATGTGTGTGCATGAGAAACAGCGTGCTACAGTCGAGTTCAGTGTCCGAATCTTTCGTCCACACATGATCACCGTGTCCTTCAGCATGACAATGCCAGACCACACACGACCGCTGCGACATCTTCAACAATCCGGGTCTTGGGTTCACTGTCATCGATCGTCTTCCGTACAGTTTCGACTTGATCCCATCCGATTTTCTTTTGTTTTCACAACTTAAAGTACACCTACGACAATTTCACTTTGATAATGGTGGAGCGGTGCGAGCAGAGGTGAGGCTGTGTGAAACATTCTACAGTGACGATCTGAATAAATTGGTCTCTTTTTGGGAGAAATACGCTGCTTGGGTGACTTCGTTGAGAAGTAAATATGTGTACAAGAGGACTAAAGGTATAGAACTTTGATAACGATTATTTTATTTAAAAAGCTTAAGGAGTTTCCACATAGAAATTGGAAGGCATTTCTCTTCAGTACGCTCTCGTACATTCAAAAAAAAAAAAAAGCTGAAACTTGTGCCTCGTAAGCTTTGCAGCAGGTACAGCATGCGATAAGTCACGTGAGTCCAAAATAAATACCTCAACCGTTGAACTGTTGCGTATATATGTTATACGCCAAATACATAATACGATGAATGTAGCATGGTGGTGCAAGGTTTCGTGGCAATTAAAAAAAAAAAAAAATTAGCAAGAGAAACAGAAGGGAAGAGAAAGAGAGAAACAGACGATACACTATCTGGTCTGGTAAAAAAAGGGGACGTCCTTGAAAACAGTGTTCTCACATATGGCTTTTGCACAGACGCTCCGATAACCGGTTGGAGTTGGAAATATTTGCAGATTGCACGTACTGTTTTTTGATGGTGCACTGTACGGTTACGTTATACAATCTCGTTTCTGTTATTCAGTGTTCAGCAATTTTCGGGGCCATCATTTAGGTGAGTCCAACGAAATAAGTATCCCATGTATTCCTAAATAAATTTCTCGGTTTTTCCAGTGGCATGCGACCGTCGAAATGGCCCTACGGAACGTCATGCTATTTTACGACCTGACCCAGCAGGAAATCCGACATTTTTGTGTTAGTTCGACTCGATAGTAAGGAATACGAGATCATATGCTGCGTATTCCTTTATTGTTACCATGTAGGTCAGTCACAAGTTATAACTGTGGCAGTGTAGAGATTTCAATATGCGTGTTGCATATCACTTGCGTTACGTGGCTGTGTTGTTCTTACGTATACTGATGTTAATAGAAATGACCTCGTCAACAAGTCCTTGGAATGTTAACAGATATCTCTAAGAAACACAACAAAGCACGTGCCACAATTTCAGTAGCCCTTATAGATAATGCTATGAAGCACAATAAAGCATGCACCAGAATATTTTACACAATAAGTACTAAGTGTATCCTATTTCGGACACACGACGGTATTGTGTTTGTGTACCTTAATGCATCTTTGTGGGTACCTGTAAAAATATGAACGCCCAGAAATATCGGATTGAATTAATTCAATTTTAGAGGATAGGTAGAGCCAGTGATGAAGGTCGTAGAGTTATGTCGTGTGCATACTCACAACAAGACTACTTGCTTGACCAAACAGACAATTGTTACTCCTAGTTCAGTCAGTAAATATGTGTCCTAAGATGTGATTCTGTGATAGCAAGTGCCTGTATTCATCTACATTATATTAAAGAAATATATTTAATTCTGAACACAGTACGAAAATAGTGATGCAATAATAACGAGTGAATTGAAATCTGGGAACGAAGACAACTACTTAATAATATCGAACATTTAAATATTTGTAAACTCAATGTATTACCAAATATATTACGACGCTTTGTTCTTAAGAGTGACTCAGTTTTGACTTCCGTGAGAAGTTAGGTGAACTGGTCTAGAATTTTTCATCTTCGTCTGTTCTACATCTTCATAAAAACTCTGCGAACCACTGTGCAGTGCATGGTACAAGATACGTGTCTTTTTCAGAAGATCTCGGAAAATAGACCTAAGTCGTAAGTTAACCACAGCAATGGATATGAAACATTAGCGATTCACCCTCACGTTTAATGAAGTTCAGATGGAAATTAGAGAAGTATGTATACAAAAACGGTAAGTTGTATTGTCGAGGATAAGAGAAGTACAGTCAGCTAACACAAAAATTGGGTCAAATGAAAGCAAAGAAGAGCCTATAGTGAAGGCAGAGAACAGCAGTATAAAGTAAAAGCGGAAATTGCCCCTTAATTCCATAACGTACTTATGGGTGGTTATCAATGAATCGTGAGAACGTATCATCAAAATAGAGAATACCGAACAATGTCCAGTACGAAGGAGTATAAAATACGATAACTCAAAATAAAACAAGAATGCCGTTGGTTATAACAGCAACATCAGAAGGGGTGTTTGATGGTGTGATACTAATGTAGTCGGTCCCCTGACGGTAAAATACAGAAATAGCAAAGATATACTAACATTCCAAAATGCTCTAACAATCTAACAAAGTTCATTGTGTCAGAACCGATAGACAAGAAGGATGCAGACGTCATCCTCGAAAATTAAGTTGACATTCGGCGCGGTGTACTTTACGATCCCTCCCACCAACCACCGCGCCGAGTATTAACTTAGTTTGCACGTATAGTATGGTGGCTCGTCTCCTGAGATTTCGTATACCCTCAGTAATACTCAGTAATACTCAGTGACAATGGTATAAACTTTTTGAGTAATACAATAAAGACAGAGTGCAGATTATTAATGATTTGTAGACTCCAGACCTCCAGTTACCATTCACAGTAACTGAGCATTGGAAGCATTACACCAAACTATAGCCGATTTATTTAAACACTGTATCAATAGGCTCAGACATACTGGGATGAGTGGCTTTAATTCTCTTTATATGTGAATCATGCCACACCCCACAGTGTCACAAATTATACACGACAGGACTTGTCTTTCGTTAGAGCATGTAACATACCAAACGTATTGCAAATAAATCCCACAGGTGTTACTTATAATTACCATGATAATGCGCTCGAATAAAAAGAGAAAATGCGACACTTTTTTTACCCCCAAGAATGAATCCACGGAGCGAAGAGTCGTTAAACATTTGTACATTTGAATATGACATTATGAGTGGAGGGGGGAATAACAGGGCACAGCATAAAGAAAGTACAAAAGAGAAGCAAAAAATAAGTCGAAGCTACGACAATCTAATAGCTAACGATTAAGAACTGATCCCTCAAATGAGACTGTAAATAGAAAACGAGCAAAGTGGCGGCAGTTACGATAGGAGGAAGAGTACACAGTATTATTAGAAAAAGGCAATGAATGTAATTTGTAACATGTTAAAGTAAAATCTATAGACAATACTCAGACTTGAGGTCCTGAGTGAGGCTCTGGAAAACGAACACAAAAGTAATATTTGAGAATGAAACCTCAGACATTTTGCAACACTGCAAAATATCTACCTGACAAATACAAGGTCCCGAGTTGCTGTTCACATTCCTTCTATAACTTTTACGTATCACCAGATATTCTACAATTACAATGCCAGTCTTTAAAGCGTAAAGCTAATCTTTCTCCAACTATCTCAACAAGTGAAGGATGAGACACATGAAGATGTAGTGGAATAAATTTTCGCGTAATGATTAAGTAATTGAATGGTTATTATTGAATTATTCTTATTGTATGAAACGGTTTTGAAAAAATAGCAATAATAAATCTTTTCTCCTTTATGTTTGTTAAAAGCCACGACTGATTTTTCTCAGGGCACTATCACCAATAATAGCATACATATCCAACGTGAAGACATCAGTTCTACTCACGATGGGTTAAAAATCCATTATTAATATTACACGAAAATACATTTAAACAATTTTTAATTAATTTTCTCTGTGGGGCTTGATGCTCCAGGATAGCTGCCCATGTACAATGGCAGCGTAAGAATTCATTGATATTGTTATTATTAAAAACTGTACCTCCGGCCTAGTAAGAATTGAAAAATATTGCAAGACGCCGTTTTCAAATTATTAAAATTATTCCTTCTATACTTTTAGCATTAAATGACTGTCGGAAGAACTAATATAACTTTTGTCATTAATGACGTCGCTACAAAAATGAGCCTACACAGAAATGGCCAACATTTAATTATTACGTACTGACTCGTATACAGGATAGGTACTCGCTACTCACAAAAACACGCACTACAATTATTTATATTTCTACTACAAATAATTGTATCAGTTACATACCGTGAACAATTAACGTCCGTCAGAAAGCACAGCACAATCGATAGTACAATGAAACTAAAAACACTCATTTTTCTTCAACAAAAGAACACAGATAATAATGTTTGTAACTTTTGATAGCGCAGAAAACGCTACCCCATTCTTAAGTCTTTGTAATGTATTTATCCTATTTTTTTATCTAAGGCAATACTATAAAATGACGTAAATCAAGAAAAAATACATAGTTTAATACGTGCTAGGAAATGTACAAAAATAGGGTTAGATGGTTGGATAGGATGTACAATAAAAACATATTACATGTCTTACCATATTGTCAACGAGACAACAACTAAGAACTCATTACTATCTTGTGCAACCATAAGATTCGCCAGAGTTGTGCGATCACACAAACATAAGATTATTTAATTCAAGAGATCGACCGAAGGTTATCGAATAACATTGCAAATGAAAAGTCATTCTATACATGTGTAATACGTTCAGAAAGTTAAGTTCTGATGGAAACTAACTGGAGGAGACACGTCAGATTATTAGCCTACAGGAGGTGGAAGGATGTAGGCCACTTTCAATGGACCACATTCCATTAAAAAGTCCACGAATAGAACAGTATAGATCACTCATTAAATTTTCTTTCGGCTACTGATGTCATATCATCTCAAAAAAAAGTTTGTTTTATCCGTTCTAAGCCTTTTGATATCAGTTGGTATCAATAACCGAAACACCTTAATAAGGAAAAAAAATTAATTTGCTATCTAGATGGTTTATTCAAAAAATAAAAAGAATATATTGGGTAGGTGCCCAGTAAGGCATCCCTGTTATAACAGTTACTGAGTAGACGAAGTAATTCCGACTCAAGTGCTGTGAAGAAGTATAGTAATTAAGAAGACATAAGTCGGTAAGTACTGACATAGGAACATACTAAAGGAAAATTTTATCAGGATTGATTAAAGTAATAATAATTGTATAAAGACGTAAAGATATGGTATTACAAAGGAAAAGTAAGTACATTGCCGTAACTATTCGACACAACGCAAAAATGTAAACGATGATCAAAAAGTGTCAGTTTGAGGGCCTAGCTACAGCGCATGTGACACTTAGCTCCTCGCCAATGAGAATATACAAGTACCGATATGGAAGCAAGTGTCTAGTGTGGCATCCATGTCTTTCCAACATGTGTGCACTAAATGTGAAATATAAACTGTGGGGAAATTATTACGAAATGCATTCGAACCAGACAAACGTGCTGTTTGCTTGTCTTGGCTGCCGAACAATATGCACTGGTAGACTTACATTAGAGAATGGAGAATGTGTATGGGGAAGCATGACTGTCGGAAATCATAACCGTGAAACGATGCGCCAAGTTCCGTGGCGGTCGCTATTCGATTCAAGTCGTAAATGTCGTAATTCATAAGTTACGCTTTCTTGAGTGGGAGACGCTTGAACACCTGCCCTATAGTCCTGGTCTCTCCCCATATGATGCCTTCGGTCCCTTAAAAATGGATTTCAAACGTCGATTTCTGTCAGACGAGAACGTGCAGCAGGCAGTTACGGACTTCTTCACACAGCAGAAGACGATGTTTTACCAAATGCGTTGCTTCAACATGATGCTTTCGCTAGATGATTGCCGCAAGGCTTACCGATTCTGGACTGTACGGACCTCGAACGGAAATATTTTGATCACTCCTTATGCTTTGATGGCTTTCTTGTTCAGATACGAGTTTGTGAAACAGACTCTCCAAGTATGTAATGAATTATCTATTAGAGTCGCAAAGGAAGCCGTTTAATCGAATGTAATTAGGCAGGGTAGGAACTAAACACCAAATAAACGATGCTGGCAACGCAAACTAATCTTTCAGACGCAATGTAGGATGCGCACAATCAACAGAACGTACACCCTAATGAGTTAAAGATTAAAGAAACATGTTCATTGCGTAGCAATGATTAAAATAAGAGATATCTTAACGCCATGTTTTAACTCGTTGATGGAAACTGGTAGTGCGTATGAACCAAACTACGTGTTTTGAGAGACGAGAGCATAAAAATATGCTAATGGGATAAGGTATTTACAGGATCAGCGATAGGGAAAATTGTGAAAATGGTTCAGCAGCAAGGCATTCAAAGATCACCTGGGCAAACTCATCAGGTAAATCTCATGTAAATATATCGGTCAGTAGCACAGGTGAGTTTCCATATAGGGTAGTGGTACAATACTTTCTCTTAAGGATAATTATTTATCATTAACTAATACATTTCTGTTACATGTAATAACATTGAATTATTTACCTGGTAAGAGAGAAATGACAGAGAGCTGAATCCATACTACAAGATAAAATCTGCGAGGGAAGAATCTTATGATTCTAATAGCAATGCACCATCATCTGAAAGTGCACAACAGCTGCCTTCTGTCAGAAATAGTGTTTCTGTGAGGAGTGAGAAACGGCAAATTGCCGAAAGGTGGAAGCCAGTTTCTGTGCATTATTATTAATTTAACCAGTGAATATTCATGTCTGAAGGACAACAGTGTGACAGACACAATGAAGGAAGCAATTATAGACAAAATTAACGGGGGTGGCAATGTGCCAAGCAAACCATGGAATGCAATCGGTGTATACAGTACCACATAAAAGGCAGTTTGTATGTATACATGCGTCCAGCGTCTCCTTCCAAACTGGTTGATCGATTTCAACCAAATTTGGCACACAAACAGCAAACTTGATGAGTATCAGCGCTGTTGGATTTGAAACCTCCTACATGCAGTATGAGCAGATATGTGGATCAAAAGTGCTCTTCCCTGATATGCCACATAGGCTGCAATGCATGCAAGTAGTTTTATGTGGAAATAGTACTGGCCTATCTTATCGATGAGCTTTGCTTTAGAGCCTATGCATCAGGGGGAAGAAGCAGTTTTCAAGCATCTGACATGCAGGCTGCCCTACACAGTGGCGGTGCCATGTGGGAATAGTATCAGCCTGCTGGTGGAGGGGATGGGTAGGGAGACAAGATGGATAGAAAAATATGGGAAAGGAGGGGTGGGAGACGGTGTGTGGGAGGAGACAAGTAGGGTGAGCGGGCAGGTGGGATGGGACAGTGAGAAGAATCTGTAGAAGACTGACAGGGACTGAGATCCAGAAGGAGTGGAACAGAGAGAGAGGGAGGAAGAAATCAGGGAGAAAGAGGGAAGGATCAGAGGGATAGGGAAAGAGAGGAAGGAGGATATGGAAAGTGAGTGAGAGAGAGAGAGAGAGAGAGAGAGAGAGGGGAAGACATGATCAGAGATAGTGGTGGAGGAGATGGGTAAAGATCGGTGGGAGATGGAGATGGACAAACAGAGGATGGAGTTTGAGGTGGACATTGACACAGTGGTATGGGATGAAAGGAGGACATGGACAGAGACAGGAGGAGGACGAGATGTGTGCAAGAGACATGTTAAACCCTACGCTAGTGAAGCTGCAATGTACAGGCAAAAAGTACATCAAGATATTTTAGAATTAGTAAGAAGGGAATTTAATACTTCATAGTGAATTTAATGACTGATATGGCAAGTACAAGGATAAAAATAGATAAAACACACACCTTTTTGAGCAAAGTAACTCCCGAATGTTAATGTAATGTGTAAAAATGAAACCAAGGTAATATTAAACAGTTATTAGCAAAAATTAACATTCAATAATAAAAGCAATTCGGCAAGAGAATTTTGTCTTCATAGATGGACTTTTTGAGAACTGTTATTGTCTTTGAAAATTTACTGTTTTGCAGAAGAAATTAAGGGGGGGGGGGATGTGCAGCACTTACAGTGAATTTATAACGAATATATCGTAATATGGTATAAAATGGTGCATAACCTACAACGTGGGTCAAGGATAAAAGTGACATCTAAGTGACATGTTACAGCGTCTCAGCCGGTCGAGGTGACCAAGCGGTTCTAGGCGCTAAAGTCTGGAACCGCGCGACCGCTACGGTCGCAGGTTCGAATCCTGCCTCGGGCATGGAAGTGTGTGACGTTAGGTTAGTTAGGTTTAAATAGTTCTAAGTTCTAGGGGACTGATGAACTGAGAAGTTAAGTCCGATATTGCTGAGAGTCATTTGAACAGCGTCTCAGCCTACCTGAAGTCAGCGTTCTCAGTTGTTACTGGCTGAAACAAGCTGGAACAAGTATTATTTGGGCTGTGACACGTTCGAACGCCTATAACAACAAACAGTTAATAATTATTAAACATCATTGCAGCTGTACTTTCAAGCATTTGTATAATCATGTCTGTGTATGTATTTGTTTGACTTATTTGTAATTGTTGGTTGCAATAGTGAATGAGAGTGCAAAAATGTGTTGTTTTGCTCACCTCAGGCAAAACGTGGGAGATAGTTACAAATAGATTATCAGACATTGATCTAGTCGAACTTGACGTGTCTCAGGATAAGGCACATCAGTCAGAGAGGCATAGTACTTCAAGTTAGTTTTCAATAGCAAGGTTTTGATGTGGAGGCAACAATGTGTACTAAAATATTGAGGGTCAGTGATTATATAGTGAACCATTGCTATCCGAGCATTATACAGAGGGTATCGCCTAAGTATCGCCAGGCGCATTTCCTCGAATGTTTCGTAAGATATTTGGAATTTGTTTATCCCGTTGCGTCAGCCCAAGCAAAAGTACTCATCAAGTTCTTCATGTGACGCCAGTATTGACGGAATGTGTGTTTCCCGTTGCAAACAAAATCATTTTACAGTGGAATTTTAGGTTCCATTTGATGGAGCGGTCCCAGATTAATGTAGTTACATATTTCCTTTATCAATAAGTACTAACAGGACAGTAAAACTCGAAGCATAACCAGTACTCTGGCATCAGCAGCACCTCCCTGGCCCGCCTGACTGCTACCCCCAAGCATACAGCGCTGCTAACAAAGGGAACATTCCCAAGAGTCAGTAAACAATCTTGATGAAAATTGGCAGATCCGTAGATGGGGCAAAATAAAGCAATACGTATTATTTTGTTTGAGCCGAATTTTATTTTTAAGGTATAAAAATCACTACGAAAGGTAATTTGGCATATTACGTTCGTAGGGAATATCTGCTAAACGATGAAATACAAAAATTTTTCTCATGTAAAAGTTGATATGTAATTAAAGTACTTCAAAACTGTACAATCGAATTTTGTAATAATTTTAGATTTTGCAAAACACCTCATCATCATTAACTAATTTTGTAAAATGTAAACTTATGTTACAACAAAAAGAAAATAAACTTTCAAGCTACATACATCCATGTGTAATAAATCTGGTTTCTGAAATACTGTTCTTTTAAAATAAACTGTACACAGTGTGCTGTCATAGCGTTTTCAACATACCCAATTAAAACACATAAACATTCATTGTTTTTCTAGTTATTTATTTTACTTACATTAGTTTTTCATTTAAAACTGTTATTTTACGTTTCACTGTCATATTTTTTGTTTTGTTCTTTAGTTTATTGTTTCACATACGTGTGTTCTGTTAATTGAAATAAAAAGTAAACCAATATTGTGATAGAAAATCATTATAGTAATGATAATTGGTAAATAAATACTTAAAAATAACGTTTTACTGCACCACACATATACAATGAACGACATTTCTTCACATAATATGCACGACAAAGAACACAATATAGAACAAAATTCTGTAGGATTTCAAATTGTCGCGGGTGACCCTCTAAATATTCTGTTTTGAATCAGGCGTTTTTGAGTACATTGGTAAGCCTTATCGAAAATAATTGACTATGTACTGTAACTGCAAATAGGCCTATATATCTCACAACTGTATCTGCGCCGTCGAGCTCTTGGAATCAGAACGGGAACAAGTTCCTTGACCTTGGGTATGATGACAAAAACGGTTTTTTCACACTGATCTGCCGTCCCTTTATAGTTTTGAAAGGATTTAATGATGAGTTGTGACCGACAGTTCGAGTATTCCTTTCTGAAGTCCTTGTGGCTGCATCGAAATCAAGTAAACAAGCGTCTAACAAGACCAAAAGATATTTGAAGGATGTTTTCTTTCACAGTGAGGGAGAAAAATCTGTATTATTGTTAGATTCTTTGGGTTGTCAGTTCAGTATAGCATCGTAGCGCCGCTCTTATACTACGTTCACTGTATTCAACTTTTCATCAGTAAACCGATCCATACCGTAGTGTATCGTTGTTAAAATCAACTAATTTTGGAGGAAAAAAGCATAGCCGAGCAATACTGAATGTAACCACGAGGGGAACAGTAGTGTTTGCGTTACTGTTATCAGCAGTAAATACCGTGAGTGAATGGAACATGTATGTTTACAAACACGACACACCACGAATAACGTTAACATTTGCACTGTTCTGTAGGTGCAATGCAGATAATTAGGGTTAGGAAATGAAAGAGGTGCAGTTACTCTATAACGAGTCGTGGGTTCTTTGTATCAACAGGCTCGGAAAATATTTTTCAAATTTCTCCAAATTTTTAGGAAGAATTCAGGTTCTCGTATACAGGGTGTTACAAAAAGGTACGACCAAACTTTCAGGAAACATTCCTCACACACAAAGAAAGAAAATTTGTTATGTGGACATGTGTCCGGAAACGCTTACTTTCCATATTAGAGCTCATTATATTACTACTCTTCAAATCACATTAATCATGGAACGGTAACACACAGCAACAGAACGTACCAGCGTGACTTCAAACACTTTGTTACAGGAAACGTTCAAAATGTCCTCCGTTAGCGAGGATACATGCATCCACCCCTGTCGCATGGAATCCCTGATGCGCTGATGCAGCCCTGGAGAATGGCGTATTGTATCACAGCCGTCCACAATACGAGCACGAAGAGTCTCTACATTTGGTACCGGGGTTGCGTAGACAAGAGCTTTCAAATGCCTCCATAAATGAAAGTCAAGAGGGTTGAAGTCAGGAGAGCGCGGAGACCATGGAATTGGTCCACCTCTACCAATCCATCGGTTACCGAATCTGTTGTTGAGAAGCGTACGAACACTTCGACTGAAATGTGCAGGAGCTCCATCGTGCATGAACCACATGTTGTGTCGTAGTTGTAAAGGCACATGTTCTAGCAGCACAGGTAGAGTATCCCGTATGAAATCAGGATAACGTGCTCCATTGAGCGTAGGTGGAAGAACATGGGGCCCAATCACGATATCACCAACAAAGCCTGCCCAAACGTTGACAGAAAATCTGTGTTGATGACGTGATTGCACAATTGCGTGCGGATTCTCGTCAGCCCACACATGTTGATTGTGAAAACTTAGAATTTGATCACGTTGAAATGAAGCTTCATCCGTAAAGAGAACATTTGCACTGAAATGAGGATTGACACGTTGTTGGACGAACCATTCGCGGAAGTGTACCCGTGGAGGCCAATCAGCTGCTGATAGTGCCTGCACACGCTGTACAAGGTACGGAAACAACTGGTTCTCCCGTAACACTCTCCATACAGTGACGTGGTCAACGTTACCTTGTACAGCAGCAACTCCTCTGACGCTGACATTAGGGTTATCGTCAACTGCACGAAGAATTGCCTCGTCTATTGCAGGTGACCTCGTCGTTGTAGGTCTTCCCCAGTCACGAGTCATAGGTCAGAATGTTCCGTGCTTCCTAAGACGCCGATCAATTGCTTCGAACGTCTTCCTGTCGGGACACCTTCGTTCTGGAAATCTGTCTCGATACAAACGTACCGCGCCATGGCTATTGCCCCGTGCTAATCAATACATCAAATGGGCATCTGCCAACTCCGCATTTGTAAACGTTGCACTGACTCCGAAACCACGTTCGTGATTAACACTAACCTGTTGATGCTACGTACTGATGTGCTTGAGGCTAGTACTGTAGAGCAATGAGTCGCATGTCAACACAAGCACTGAAGTAAACATTACCTTCCTTCAATTGGACCAACTGGCGGTGAATCGAGGAAGTACAGTACATACTGACGAAACTAAAATGTGTTCTAACATGGAAGTTAAGCGTTTCCGGACATATGTCCACATAACATCTTTTCTTTATTTGTGTGTGACAAATGTTTCCTGAAAGTTTGGCCGTACCTTTTTGTAACACCCTGAATACATCGTGTGCCGCCGGCGCTTTTCCCCTTTCAGTTTTAGTCGTGAATGGTGACCGGAAGAACATCTCTTCACCCGCAGCTCGAATCCCTTTAGTTTAAGTTTTACGATGTCTCTACGAGACGTATACGTTGATGCACAACACATTTCTTGTAGTGTCTGCTTCTGGAGTTGGATCATACCTCCGAGATGCTTTCGCGCTTAGTAAACGAACCCGTGACTGTAAATCTGCTCTTCTTTGGATCTGCTCAATTTCCTCTATTACTGCTCGCTGGTAAGGGTCCGAAACTGGGTGGCAATACTTCACTTACTCGGGATTTTTCGAATGACTCTCAGTCTAGTATCTGCTCCCATACAGTTAGTTTTGTCTACTTGATCCTAATTAATTGTCCCTTGACATATTATTCATGTATTTTGTTGATGTGAATATTTTCATTTATAGTTCGGAAATCAAATAGGTATTTCCGCCTGTTTATGCACAATATGTTACATTTGTTAATGTTGTGAGTAAACTACTAATCCCTGCAAGACTCATAGAATTTTCGACTCTGTCCACTATGTTATTGCTTATTCATCTGGGGAACAGTAATGTTCCTATAGTAGTAGGTCGCAGTTGCCTGGCTCTCTGTGTAACAGGACATATTTCTGTGACGATTGATATGATATGTTCTTTCTTGCAGGAACTCTCATGTCCAATGAAAAATCTTGACTGATATTCCATACGTAAGTGTTTTATTCATTAAGGGACGATGCGGAAAGGTATAGAACGTCTTCTGGAAAGCAAGGAACAGGACAATAAATTGGGTCACGTGCACGAACAAAGTGATCTTGGTTTCACACGATCTGAGGTTTTCATATTGATTACCACAGTATAAAATGTTGGTCTCCAAATTCCAAATTTTTAAAACTGATGTCAGATGTATAGTTGCATGCATTTGTCCGACGACTTTTCGTGAAAGGGGAACAACATCTCACTTTTTCAATCATCTGGAACTCTTCAGAGTTCTAGCAAGCACTGAACAGGGGAGGGCAGCTGCCCCAAGCTTTTTTTTTCTTTTGAGCCATCAGTCCTCTAACTGGTTTGATGCGACCTGCCATTAATTCCTCTCCTGCGCCCACTGACAACAACCATAAGTTGTTGGATGTATTCCATTCTCCGTCGTCCTCTACAGTTTTTACCCTCTGCAGCTCCCTCTAGTACCATGAAAGTTATACCCTGTAGTCTCAACAGGTGTCCTATAATCTTGTCCCTTCTATATTTATTTATTTACTTATTTACACGTCAAGTTCCGTAGGAACAAATTGAGGAGCAAATGTCCTAGGGCATGGAAAGTATCAGCACATGAAATTACCACTTAAAAGTAATAACAGATAAAAATAAAATGTTTATGAACCCGAAAAAAGTGCCCGCATCTCGTGGTCGTGCGGTAGCGTTCTCGCTTCCCACGCCCGGGTTCCCGGGTTCGATTCCCGGCGGGGTCAGGGATTTTCTCTGCCTCGTGATGGCTGGGTGTTGTGTGCTGTCCTTAGGTTAGTTAGGTTTAAGTAGTTCTAAGTTCTAGGGGACTGATGACCACAGCAGTTGAGTCCCATAGTGCTCAGAGCCATTTTGAACCGAAAAAAGTCAAGAAGTGAAATTAAACGAAATCCACAGTACAACAAGAATCAGCCTAATATTTCCTCATGGGTCACTCCTTCTATTCTGAAGGAAGTCCTCGACGGAATAGAAGGAATGACTCATGAGGAAACTCTTCAGTTTCGACTTGAAAGCGCGGCGATTACTGCTGAGATTTTTTATTCCTAGTGGTAGCTTACTGAAAACGGATGCAGCAGTATACTGCACATCTTTTTGCACTAGAGTTAAGGAACTCCGATCGAAATGCAGTTTTGTTTTCTGCCGAGTGTTAACTGAGTGAAAGCTGATTTTCTTACGAATATGCTATTATTTCAACAGGAAATGACAGTAAAGAATATGTATATTGAGAGGCGAACGTCAAAATACCCCGACTCGTGAACAGGGGTGGACATGAGGTTCGTGAACTTATACCACTTATTGCCAGAACAACCCGTTCCTGAGCCAAAAGTATTCTTTTAGAATGGGTAGAGTTACCCCAAAATATAATACCATACGACCTATGCGAATGAAAATAAGCAAAGTAGACTAATTTTCTTTTCGAACGATCACTCACTTCATATACCGTTCGAATAATAAAAATGACAGTACTAAGTCTTTGAACAAGATCTTCAACGTGTGTTTTCCACGACAGTTTACTATCTATCTGAACACGTAGAGATTTGAACTGTTCAGTTTCACTAACCATATGCCCAGCATTAAAACGACAGCTTTTGTTGAGTTGGGTGTTAGAAACTGTAAAAACTGAGTCTTACTGTGATCTAGCGTTAGTTTATTTTCTACAAGCCATGAACTGTTATTGGCTATTGAAACCGAGCTAATATAGCGCACAACATCCCTTACTACCAAGCTAGTGTCATCAGCAAACAGAAACATTTTAGAGTTACCCGTGATACTAGAGGGCATATCGGCCCTAACACTAATATCTGGGGCACCCCCACTTGACCGTACCCCACTCAGACCCCTCATCACAGCCATTCTCAACACTGTGAATAATGGTCTTTTGCTGTTTGTTGTCAAAGTAAGAGGTAAATCAATTGTGAGCTACTCTCTGTATTCCATAATGGTCCAACTTCTCGAGCAATATTTTGTGATCAACACAATCAGATGCCTTAGTTAAATCAAAAAATATGCCTAGCGTTCGAAAGCTTTGGTTTAAACCATCTAGTACCTCACAGATAAAAGAGAATATAACATTTTCAGTTGTTAAACGACTACTATAGACAAACTGCACATTTGATGGCAAATCATGTGATTTAACTTTCCTTGCATACACAGCCATTTCAATAACTTTAGCAAACACTGATGGCATAGGAATAGGTCGAAACTTGTCTGTTTTATCCCTTTCTCCTTTTTTATAAAGCGGCCTTACTACTGAGTAATTTAATCTTTCAGAAAACTAACCATTCCTAAGGGAAAAATTACAAAAATTGCTAAATATAGGGCTACCATGAGCAGCACAGTACTTTAATATTCTGCTACACACTCCAACATAACCATGAGAGTGATTTAATTATTTACTCAATCTCCCCTCTTCCTCTTGTCTGTATCACAGAGGATGATGTCAGATATCAATCTCGGAAATGCATTTGCTAGGAGTGTTATATGAGTCCCTGCAGGAACAAAATTTTTATTTAATTCATCAGCGATGCTCAGAAAATCATTGCTAAAATACCGCAGATATATCTGAAATCAGTAACAGAAGTATTTTTACTATGAACTGACTTCATATCGTCGGCCTTGTGCTGTTGACCAGACACTTCCTTCACAACTTACTATATGGTTTTAATTTTATCCTGTGAATTAGCTATTCTATTAGCGTACCACATACTCTTTGCCTTCCTATGACAGATTTAAGCACCTTACAGTATTGTTTGTTATGCGCTACTGTAACTTGATTTTGACTACTTCTAACATTTTGATATAATTCCCACTTTGTTCTACATGATATCCTTATCCCACTGGTCAGTCACCCGGGCTACCTTTTACTGTTAGTACCCCGTTTTGAACGTTCTAATGGAAAGTAATTCTCAAAGAGCATGAGAAATGTATTAAGGAAAGCATTAATTTGGCACTCATGTTCTCAGCACTATAAACATCCTGCCACTTTTGTTCCCTGACGAGGTTTAAAAAACTGTTTGTAGCTGTTGGATTTTCTTCCCTACACAGTTTCTAATTATATGTGACATTTGTTTTAGTACAAAAGCCTTTCAGTGTTAAAATTTGTGCATCATAGTCTGAAAAGCCATTCACCCTTTTACTAACAGAATGCCTATCTAGTAATCAAGAATGAATAAAAATATTGTCTATGGCTGTGGTACTGTTCCCCTGCACGCTAGTTGGAAAAAACAGTCTGGATCAGATCATATGAATTTACCAGATTTGTGAACATCGTTTTTCTAGCAACTTCATACACAAAATTTATACTCAAGTCACCACATATAAGGAATTTCTGGTACTACCTATGAAGTGAATCAAGAACCCTCTCTAGCTTGAGCAGAAATGCTCTGAAGTCAGAGTTAGGGGACCTATAAACAACAACAATTAGAAATTTAGTTTCACTAAATTCAATTGTCCCTGCAACATTCAAATATCTTTTCAGTGCAATGCTGTGATACGTGTATGGTCTCAAATAAAATACTGTTTTTCACGTACATGGCCACTTCTCCACCCCACAAGAACTGCTTGGAAAACAGCCAGCTAATCTGTATCCTGGTAGAGGAAGTCCTTGAATTATCAAATCATTTAAGAGGTGCTCTAATATGCCAAAAATTTCAGAGTCAACATCTATAAGCAGTTCACTAACTTTATCTCTAGTACCTCTGCCGGCCGTGGTGGCCGAGCGGTTCTAGGCGCTACAGTCTAACAACGCGACCGCTACGGTCGCAGGTTCGAATTCTGCCTCGGGCATGGATGTGTATGATGTCCTTAGGTTAGATAGGTTTAAGTAGTTCTAAGTTATAGGGGACTGACGACCTCAGAAGCTAAGTCCCATAGTGCTCAGAGCCATTTGAACCACTTCTAATACCTCTTACGTTTTGATGAAATATTCAAATTCCTTCTCCACTTGGAGTCCAGATCGGGTTGACGGAGGAGATGGAGAAGATCCAAAGAAGAGCGGCGCGTTTCGTCACAGGGTTATTTGGTAACCGTGATAGCGTTACGGAGATGTTTAGCAAACTCAAGTAGCAGACTCTGCAAGAGAGGCGCTCTGCATCGCGGTGTAGCTTTGCTCCCCAGGTTTCGAGAGGGTGCGTTTCTGGATGAGGTATCGAATATATTGCTTCCCCCTACTTATACCTCTCGAGGAGATCAAGAATGTAAAATTAGAGAGATTCGAGCGCGCACGGAGGCTTTCAGACAGTCGTTCTTCCCGCGAACGCTACGCGACTGGAACAGAAAAGGGAGGTAATGACATTGGCAAGTAAAGTGCCCTCCGCCACACAGACCGTTGGGTGGCTTGCGGAGTATAAATGTAGATGTAGATGTAGATGTAGAAACATGATGTTCTCTGAAGGTGATTCCTTAGTTAATGGGACTTCCTTTAACCAGGTATACCTATCAGCTGACTTCAATCTAAAAAAGGTGCAGCTCTAACACGAACTACTACAGGAATTTTTCCATCAGTGATCCCACCACCACCCACTACACTGTCAGCTATAAGCTTCGCCAGCTTCCCCTTCCCATTCCTGTTGAGGTGCAGACCATGACTAGTAACACCCGAACTACTGATGAACTCAGCTGGCATCTCTGAACTGTGACCCATGCCTTCTGCCATCAGTGCCTTGTCCAGCCCCATGTTAACGCGCCTAGCAGCCGCATTAAGGTGAGGCCGATCATGACGCTGAAACAGCTTCACGAAATGCACATTAATGCAACCATTTTGAGTAGCTTGTTTACCAGGTCACCACTTATTCCCCGTCCCCATCAAGATTGTTCCCTGTTCCACCCACTGTCACTACCTGACCCTCCTTTGTAAAATTCCTACGTAACTCCCCCATGCTGTCACTCACCTGAGCCAACCATGCATTAGGCTTCACAATTCTGTTTACCTGGTACTCATTCCCCAACACTTCCTACAACTGCTCCCACATCTCTACCGTGCCAACTACCTAGCAACAGAAAACTCTTCGTTCTGTTAGACTTTGCAACTGACCTAGGCCTCGTAACGGCTGAGGACTGCTGCATGTTCCCTACCCCTACAGCTACAAGAGGCTCCTTTCCACTGAAAACTCTTCAGTAGGTAAAATCTATTGCATATATGCAAAGTATAACTGCCTGAATACCTCCTCTTCCTAGTTACCATTTTGCAAACTGCCAGTTTCCATTCCCCAGCACTCTTCATCCTCCTCAACCTACCTAATTCCTCCTTTGCGTGTTGTACCTGCACCTTAAGGGCACAGATTTTACACTCCTGCCCCTCTATCAACTTATTTCTAGTACAGAATCTGCATTCCCAGCAAAGCATCGCGCTAGAATGCCGACTGGCTTCCCCACTGCATCCCCCCCCCCCCCCCGAATGAAAATACTTTGAACAAATCCCATACCGTAAACAACTAACCACAAACCTACGACAGAGTCCACACTTCTCGCTCATGGTAAAATTTTACAGTTACTGAAAAAAACTATACGTCTACGTTACGTAAGTTCAGTTACACCAATAGAACTGTTTGTAGAACTAACAGTAGCGGTCTCGAAATTCTCTCTCTACTAAGAAAGCAACTACTACTAAACCATAACCAATACCAGTACCGACAAAACTTAACAAAATTATTAGCTAAAACCCACAATTCAAGCGGCCGCTGGAACACTCAACGAACTTAAAACACTGAATGAATATTTTACTGAAATATTTCACTAGAAACAATAAGAAACGTCCGCTGAAAACTAAAGCACGAAATTTACTAAATGACTTCAACCCACAAAAAACACAGCTAGCGAACGTTTCCAAAAGTTTATTAAATCGTTGTTTCGCCACAAACAGCACGAAACACCGCTGAAAACTGTTAAATTTAGTAACTGTTTAACAGTGCACAAATAACTTTGTCAGTACTCGGCTTATAACCTCTACAGCCGCAACTGAACGTCGCAAAATATAAACACACTACAGATGCACGAGTCTTGAACGAACGACGTAAGCACACTCACGAATCACTTCTTGTCAGTGTTTCCCGTAAGTCCCTTTCTTCGCCGATTCTATAGACAACCTACTCATTCCTTACCTTATTTTCAACGTGTTTCTGTAGCGCCACATCTTAAATGCTTCGACTCTCTTGTGTTCCCTTACTTCCACAGTCAATGTTTCACTACCATACGATACTGTGCTCCAAACGCACATTCTCAAAAATTTCTTCCGCAAATTAAGGTCTATGTTTGACACTAGTAGATTTCTGTTAGCCAGAAATGCCCTTTTTGCGTGTGGAAGTCTCATTTTTATCTCCTCCTTGCTCCATCTGCCGTGGATTCTTTTCTGCACAGGTATCTGAATTTCTTAACTTCGTGATCCTCAATTTAGGTATTAAGTTTCTTGCGGTTCTTATTTCTGCTAAATATCACACTACCTTTGTCTTTATCCGGTTAGCGCTCGATCCATATTCTGTACAAATTAGACCGTCTATTCAGTTGAACAGATCCTGTAATTCATCGTCACCGAGGATAGAAACGTCATCAGCGAATCTTATCATTGACATCCTTTTACAATGAATTTCAATCTTACCGTTCAAACTTTCTTTTATTTCCGTCATTTCATCTTAGATGTACAGATTGAACAGTAAGGTCGAAAGACTGCATCACCGACTCACTTCGATCCTAACACTTCGTTCTTCGTCTCCCTATCTAATTGTGGCGTCTTGGTTGGTCAGCATAATGCATATTCCCCATCTTTTCTAATAGCTTATCCGCATTTTTCTCGAGATTTCGAACATCTTGCACCATTTGACATTTTCAAGCCGACAAATCCTATAGTGCGTCTTGATTTTTTTCAGTATGAGTAACCACGTCAGAACCGCTTTTTTGATGCCTTTACCATTCCTGAAACCAAACTGATCATCGTGCAACAGATTCTCAATTTTCTTTTCCATTCTTTCCAGTGCCGTGGAAGATAAAATATCACACTGTCAACTTCACAAACGTAAGTAGGCAGAACTCTCACCTCACTGTCAGTTTAATGAGAGTCAGAGAAGAAGTAGATATCGACTATTAAAGTGCGTACCCGAGAACGATTTGTCTTTCTATTTCAAAACTGATTCGCCCTTTCCCGCTACTCTCCTTGCGACGTAAAATGAAAAACTGGGGCCTAGAACTGAGGAAGAAGTTTTGAATCAACATGTTGGAAAAACAGGTCTTGCGAGTAATTGTTACGGAATAAAACTATAGTTCTGCCATTCTTACGTAAAAAGTGCATCATAATTAATGGTGAAATCTCACATGGTCAGATATGCACATTAATAGATTGAAAAACATTGTAATAAACGCGGGCCCACAAATGAGCCGTTCTCTTGATAGTAGCGAATGTGTCGTTGCGAACGACCACTGACTTTAATATGAAACATTGTCGTACATAGTGCAAATGTATTTCAAATGAAAGCTTTTAAATGATGTCCCCTTCTGACTGCGCTCAAGACTTATTCGTGTCCTACATCAAAAAGAAAGGCAATACTGTCTCGGTATGTTCCACGTTGCAATTTACTGTACTATCGTACCTGTTGAAGTAGGTGTTTCACGTATCGTCGTCACATACGGGTGCAATATTGATATCGTTTCTGTGTGAATTACGTATTCTCTCATACATCATCCGATCATATCATTATACACATCAATTCGGAGATGACCTATTAAAGAAAAATACCCATGACTCAAGGCAGTTGATTTTTGAGGTCCCGTTTGACCAATCGGTCTCGGGTTTTGTTGGTAATGTTACATGTCGCCTTACACACATCATGCATGAGAAACGGTACATATGTGTATTTATTTTAAATTAGATGGTAAATAATCACAACGTTTCCATCTGAACTACGTTAGTATTTTACATTGAAGTCAATAGCGACACGTAACCACCATTGGGAAGTTAATCGCGAACGGCTCTTTTCCGGAACGGTGTTTACCGGAACGCTATTGTTTCTATTACTGTGTATCACTCTTCAGTATTATATACGATATAACTAGCAATTCACTGAAGTTCCAAGATCTTACGTCAGGGATTTTACATTTATGGGCTAAAAATTGTATCATTTATACTACAGAATTTTTCTTTACCTATTCTATCATTTTGTTATTTGTTTAAAAAATGTAACTTAACTTCACTGATTATCATTACTGACATCCACTTATTGTACGTGTACTTAGTGCTAGAATAACACTGCTAAAATTATACAGTAACTGCTACAAATAGTGCACAGAACATTAATGCTTTAGAGTCAGTTACGAGAAGACTCTTGCGCTTCTCATGATATTTAATTAATTAACCAAATAATTCCCCTAAATAATACCAGCTTCGTAGGATAATTTCAAAGAAAATCCCATCGTAATATTTGCATATTCTGCAAACTAGACATTCAGTTACAAACTATCAAGTGAGATGGAGCATTGTAAAATTCACTGTGTCACATTCGCTTGAAGAATGGTTGGAGTTAACGCCAATTTTCCAATTTCCTTAGTAAACGCAAATGCCGGAGTGTTTCCTTTGAAGAGGCCAGCGCTGGATTGTTACCTAATCTTTCTGGAGCCACTGTGAGTAATAACTTCATCGGCGAAGTGCCATAAAACCCTAACCCTCTTAATTTCGGAACAAGCCCTCCAGCAGATGGCCAGTGCATGCCAGAACAAGAGCCACGTTCCAAGACTCAAGGCGTTCCGGTGTCTCGTCCCTGCCACGTGCTGCCGCCCGAAGCGCACAAAAATGCTGTCCCGGTCGGACGCTGCAGAAATTCGAGGTCACTTGCCGCCGAGGCGGCAGTGGAAAGTTGTGTGGGTAGCATGAAACACAGAAACAGTGTGGTAAATGTGCCAAGAGGTTCCACGTGCGTGGCCGTTTGCCTTGGCGCAGCTACACGTAAGGTGTTGTCCGCACGCAAAGTGTAGCGGAGATGGCTGCGCTTACACGCAATGTTAGGGTGTTTCCGGTTTCGTGGAACTGACTCTGAAGCAAAACATGGGCACGGCCCTGAAGGACCGATGTCTGCCTTAGGGCATTAGAGTTTATCAGAACACTAAACTCTTTTATCACTGCAGAAGAGCGCGCCATGTCGCCATATTTCAGTGTAACCTGTTTAATGTCTCCGGTTTACCACACTGCTCAAGCGACGTTTAAGCTGCATTTTTCAAACATGGAGCTACAATTTTTGTAGGTACATCTTCATCTACGTTTACATTTACGTGATTACTCAGCAATTCGCACTTAAGTGCCTGGCATAGGGTTCATAGAAACACCTTTAGGCTACTTCTCTACCGTTCCACTCTCGAACAGGGCGCAGGAAAATCAAACACCTAAGTCTTTCCATGCGAGCTCTGATTTCTCTAATGTTATTTTGGTGATCATTTCTCTCTACATTGGTGGACACCAACAACATAGGTGATTGAAATTTAATGAGAAGGTCCTGGAGCAACGAAAAACGTTAGTGTGTTAATGACTGCCATCTCAATTCGTGAATCACATATGTGGCACTCACTCCCTTATTTCACGATAATACAAAACGTGCTGCCCTTCTTTGAACTTTTTCCATGTCCTCCGTCAATTCTATCTGGTACGGATTTCACAGCAATACTCCAGAAGAAGGCGGACAACGGAAACGGAAGAAATCTCTTTAGTAAATCTGTTACATTTCCTAACATTTCTGGCAATAAATCACAGTCATTGATTTTCTTTCCCCACAACATTATTTATGTGATCGTTCTAATTCAAGTTATTCGTAACTGCAGCCTTTAATTACTTAATTAAATATACAGCCTTTAGATTTGTGTGATCTGTTGTTTAACTGAAATTTAGACGATTCTGTTCAGAGCTCATGTGGATGACTCCACACTTTTCATGATTTGAAGCCAAATGTCACTTTTTGTACCATACAGCTATCTTGGCTAAATCATTTTACAGTTCGATTTCATCATTCAGTAACATTACAAGACGGTAGATGTCAGCATCCTCTGCTAAAATCTAATTTTACAGTTCGATTTCATCATTCAGTAACATTACATAACGGTAGATGGCAGCATCCTCTGCAAAAACCTAATGTCTCCTAAATCGTTTATGTAGGACCTATAACACTTCATTGGGGAACGCCAGACATTACTTTTGTTTACTCGACGACTTTCCATCAGTTATCATGAACTGTGGCCTATACGACAGGAAATCACGAATCCAGCCACACGACTGGGACGACACACCACAGGTACGCAATTTGATTAGATGTCTCTTGTGAGAAACGGTGTCAGAGGCCTTCTGAAAATTTAAGAATTCGAATCATGGAATCGATTTGATGTTCCCTGTCAACAGCACTTCTTACTTTGTGAGAACGAAGAGCTGTCGGTGTTTCACAAGAAAGAGATTTCCTCAATCCGTTTTGGCTGTTTGTCAATAAATCGCTTTCTTTGACGTGATTCACAATGTTCGAGCACAGTCTATGTTCCAAACTCCTACTGCAAATATTAATCCTTTTTCATTTCTTGGGTATTGGTATGTTCTGTGTAACTTTCCAGTATCTGGGTAGGGATCTTTCTATGAGCGAGCTGTTGTATATGATTGCTAAGGTATGAAGCTATAGTATCAGCATACTTTGAAAGGAAACTGTCTGGTATACAATCTGGTCTGAAAACCTTCCCTTTCTTAACTGTTTTAAGCGGCTTCGCTACACCAAGGATATCTCTTTCTAACTTACTCATGTTAACAGTTGTTCTTGACTCGAATTCCGGGTTCTTTTGTGAAGGAATTTCGGAAAACCGTGTTTAGCAACTCTGCTTTAGGGATGCTGTCATCAAGAACATTTACCATTCTTCTCGCACACTGAAGGCATTAACTGCGTCTTGCCACTGGTGCACGTTACATACGACCAGAATCTCTTTTGTTTTTCGGGCAAATTTTGAGACAGAGTTTCGTTGTGGGAGCCATTAAAAGCATCTGCCATTGAAGATCGTGTTAACTTTCGAGCTTTTGTAGAACTTCGAAATAGGTAGCATAGGTCAGTTGACAGTTCTCGTATGGCATCTGAATGCACTTAGCTTCACTCTTTCCTCCAATGAAGAATCGCTGGAACTTTGAGAAAGAGCCAGATCCTGTGAAGAGCCGCCATAGTCGCTGATCGCTTAGGCACGAGGACTGCGAGCTAGTTAATAGTTCACTCATCACACGGACATTGAGCCCAACATCCTTGAGCAGTGTCTTCTTAGACTACTTCCTAAAGTATGTTGATACGATGGTCTACTTAATTCTAGATAAACTGTTTACGCTATGTATTAAAAATCTGTGTTTTTATAGCAACATGTTTTATGTGACAACGCGTACAATAAAAATTTTGGAAATCTGTGGTAAGGTCTTATGGGATAAGGTCTTATGCTGAGGTCATCGGAACCTAAGCGTACTCACACTTAATCTGACTTAAACCAACTTACGCTATGGACAACACACACACCCATGCCCGAGGGAGGACTCGAACCTCCGACGGGGGGAGCTGCGGGGACGGTGACAAGTCGCCCTAGACCGCGAGGCTACAACGGACGCGTACCATAACTGGCCACTATCATTAGATAACATATGTGTCTCTACTGTGATCTATGTTTAATATTTCTATACATTGGTGTCTACATGTTCTTCTTTGTGTATTATGTCCTCTGTGTCGGTGCTAGAGGGGTATATAGTACTGGACTCGTCAGCTGAACTAACCCTGTCTCCCTTTGACCTCTACTATTGAGGCAATAAATTCTTTTTTTTTTATAGATGATGTGTTTTGTCTTGGAGATGTGGTCTGTAAGTTCATTTAAACTTTCCCATTTCTGTGATTCCGTGAGTGTATTGTAGTGTTCCTTTAACCTCCACAGCACAGCACGATTTGTTCCAGGGATCCACGTTCATCGCATTGGCAACTGCTGTCCGCAGGAAGGCAGAAGCGTCGTTGGTGCACTGGATATGGGCTAAGACGACTCCGGAAATGAGTCATGCAGCGGCCAGGATTTGCATAATTCGTCTGTCACCGTTCTCTGATGTTCTGGAAAGAGGTGTACACCCTACTGCCTTCTGCTAGGCATTCAACCACCAAGCGTTTAGTTGAGATTGGTGTTCAATGTCTTTCAGAGTTTTTGCCTTGGTCTTAACCCAGTAGCGTGTAACGCAACATCTGATCATTAGGTCGGTCAGGAAGACGCCCAACACTACGCACAGTACCTCTGCTAAGACAGTGCCGAATGACCGTGACAGCCTCACTGCTGTCCTGTTGGCCACTAGTGAAGCCTCTGTGCGCATACACGTGCTGCACACCACCGATTCACAGATAGCACAGTGGCATGCTCTGATGTAAGTCATTAGTAGTCGGTACTACGTGTGTTTATGTTGTGGAGTACATTCTCTGCTTTACCGGCAGTTCTGCACGTGATGCGGGAAACTGTTTTTCGTCAATGTATACCCCCATGTTTCGTCTGATTCTTTCTGTTTTAACTGAACATAATTTTAAGCGATGGGTGTCGGTGCAATGTGCCTTTCAGTAATTTATATGCTACCTTGTGTGCTGCGATTGTCAGTTTACGTGTTTTGCACCAATTTTTCGTTGGTTTTCCTGTATAGTCAGGACGGTCTGTCTGCAGATACCACCACTAACAGGTCATTTTTCTTATGCCAGGGCCTCCGTCTACGAGATGCAGGAGGGGTTTGACTGCAGTGTCCCAAAAGATGTTTCCGCGAATCGAGTCCTGGAGGCATCCATTTGTGTTCTTTTTGATTACTTTCCGTTTTCCGGCCTCTCAATCTGCGACTCTTGTTACTTGTTTTTGTGCAATAATGGAGGTAAATATTGTGGAGGGATATGGGTACCTGAAACTGATGGAATCGAGCAAAGATGCAGGCCGTCAAAGATTCTCAAACGCACCTGAATGTCGATGAAGACAACGATAGCATACTTGAGTGAACCCTACGACCTTAAAAACTGTATTTACTGCATCGTCAATTGATTTTCCTGCTCTGAAAACATACTGTCGGGGTCTAAGGCCGTAGCGTTATTCCTGTTGGCAGTTACAGGAGCCGTTCCTGCACCTTAGCTATGGTGTTCATGAAGCATATAGCTGTGTGTAAATTAGGTTCTGATGGGTCTTTGTTTGACGATAACAGTATTGGCTATTTTCCATGATTCGTGCACCCTACCGAGCCGCAGAACGTCATGTAATGGGTGTGTCAGGCAAGGAGTTATGAGTGGTGCTGCCTGTTGTAATGTTTCTACATGGATGTTGTCTGGGCTGAGAACTTCCTTTTTCTTAAGCATTGCAGTTGAAAAAACAGCCTCCTCCCGTGCAAATGGTCATGTAATGTTTTTTGTTACGTATACCCTATATCGTACATCTCTTAGTCTTAATTGAAGTATTGTGTCCGTCGTGGAGATCAGCATCGGCGAGAGGTTTATTTAGCAAAAGTTGTGCTGTTTCTCTCCACCCATTTGTTGTGGTACCATCGTCCTTCGTTAACGTGTACAAAACTAAGGGTGATTTTACCTTTTTTTTATTATTTGAATGTATCGGCTTTCGGTTCGCGCTTATGAAGCCATCTGGAAAGACGATACGACATTACGCTTGAGTCGACTATCATGACAGTAATAACGATTCAAATTTAAGGACAACACAACACCGAGTCTCAAAGAGGAGAAAACCTCTTTTCCGGCCGTGAATCAAACTCGTACCCCTTCGGTTAACAATCTACCGAACTGACACCGTAGCTACCCAGGCGGACGTTTTATCTTCTCCGCCATTATTTATATGGTTGTGAACAGGTATCAGTTTGTAATTGCATTGTTATATGTTCCCCAGTACTTTCTTGTCTCCTGCAGTTTGTTACTGAATAGGTTTTTCGCCTCTCTGTAGTGCTGTTGTTTGATTTGTCTGTCTTTGGCTGTAACTGCCCTCTGGTAAAGTATCCTGTGTTTTTCTTGTGTCGTGTCTCAGTCTCGTTAGTTCAATGCCCCAGGAGGCTGTAGTCCTATGTCTGTTTGTTACACATGGTACATCAACATGCTCGCTGTCTGTTGTATCTCGATTAGTTTATGTGCCCTGTAGTCACTGATGCCAGTACTGTCTATGTTTAGCTTCTATTGTACGTGGGTCACTAATTTATTCCAATTAACTTTATTGACAACAAGTCGGCCGTATGTGAAGTGGTCGGTTCTGTGCTGTAGGGTATCTATGATTTTATTTATTCGTATGGCTTACACGGTCATTTTGCAGTCTTATTCAAGGACTTCGTACATAAAAGGTTAAATACACACAAAAATACACGTAATATAAACAAGCAAACATACAATTCAGGGAAAATATTATAACTGTATGTTTACGTCCCTTAACCACTCTACAGCTCTTTACGTCACGAAACGCAGGAAATTTTCGTAGGATACACTCTCATAGTTTGCACAGGAATGCCACAAATACGTGCCACGACATCTCTAGACCATATTCATTCAAACAGGCACCACATCTTCCATTACCTGTACCGAATCGAGGAGTGAAACGCTTTTGGAACTCTCTTATTGTTGCTGCTTCCCTCATCTTACTGATGTTCATAGGTGCAATAATATACAATACAGGCAGCCATCGAAGTGGTATGGATTTAGTGGTGCCAATCATTATTCTCATTGCTTGCTGCATTTAAACGTCAAGTACGGGTACATATGTACTATTTTTCGCTACTGGAGCATAGTATTGTGCCATGGAGTAAACTAATGCCAATGAAGCAGTACGAAGAGTATCTGCATTACCATCCCATCCTGACCCTGCCAGTTTTCAGACAATATAAATTCTGGAGTTCAGTTTTTTGCTATGTTTTCTGAGTGTCTCTTAAAGGTAAGAGCCCGTTCTAAAATGAGATCAAAGTATTTTTGGTATGGGTTGTATTCCAGGCGGAGGATTTTGAAGACCACATTTAATTTACGATTTTCTTCGTTGTTATTAATATGGTATGCATTTATCTCCGCTTTAGATGGATTTAGCTGCAATCTCCTGTTCTTGAAACAGTCAGTCATTATGTGTAAAGCCGTGGTCAAAGATCCTTCACGCTCTTCCATGTTTCTTGGTTGATAAGAAAATACTAGGTCGTCAGTAAAATGCATCTTCTTAGCGCTAGTGTTGGGCGTATCGTTGGTATAAAGATTAAAAACGATTGGTGATAACACGGAGCTCTGTAGTAACACATCATTGACCATTCACCATCTATTCCCTTTGTCTCCGAGGAATCGGCAGGCCATAGTGGCCGAGCGGTTCTAGGCGCTACAGCTTGGAACCGCGCGACCGCTACAGTCGCAGGTTCGAATCCTGCCTCGGGCATGGATGTGTGTGATGCCCTTAGGTTAGTTAGGTTTAAGTAGTTCTAAGTTCTAGGGGACTGATGACCTTAGAAGTTAAGTCCCATAGTGCTCAGAGCCATTTGAACCATTTTTTCCGAGGAATACTTGAGATTGTCTGTTGCCGAACATGCTATCCTTTAAATTAATCAACTGTTTGCATGGTATGGTTTCTGCAAATTTAAGTAGCAGGTCATGGCGCAATATGGTGTCAAATGTGGTCGTAAGATCAGCAAATGCTACTGCAGTCTCTAACTAGCTTTAGTGCCCAGCTTCGATGAAAGAGGTTAGTGCCCATACCTGATCGCAGTAAATGCGGTTTTTTTCGAAAACTGGCTGAAGCCGTCAGGTACTCTGTCAGTTAATGGTTGAATTCGGTTTAGCAACATTCCTCCTAGTAGTTTATAAATTACACTAAGTAGCGATGTGGTTCTGTAATGTGATGCTTCGCTGGCATCTTTACCTCGTTTTTTGTCAGATATTATCTTTGCACCCCTAAATTTTCTTGGCAATTTTCTAGTGATCAATATCATATTATATAGCTGCAGCAGCCACTGCTTAGTTTTCGGACCGGTGTTTTTCAGGTACTCGGGATGCATTTCGTCGCAACGAGCCATCGTCTGTGATAATGATGATGTTGTCGCTAGTTGGGGCACGTGGTATGGCAGTCCAGGTGATGCTCGTGCTAATGTTTGTGGCATTGGCTAACGTGATGTCGATTTTGCTCATTCCGCTAGCATATCCTATATATACGTGTGCGTGCGTTTGTGTGCGTGTGTGTTTGTTTGTGTGTACGGTAGATGTCAATTAGTTAACACTATGAAATTTTTTCCAGTATGGCCTTGTTAACTATTTATCCTCTGTCATCGCCGGCCGTTGTGGCCGAGCGGTTCTAGGCGCTTCAGTCCGGAACCGCGCTGCTGCTACGGTCGCAGGTTCGAATCCTGCCTCGGGATGGATGTGTGTGATGTCCGTAGGTTAGTTAGGCTTAAGTAGTTGTAAGTCTAGGGTACTGATAACCTCAGATGATAAGTCCCATAGTGCTCAGAGCCATTCCTCTGTCATCTGGTCTGCAGTCGACAGTGTTTATCTGTTGTTGATGTCTGCTATTGTTGATCATTTCTTATTTCTGGCTCTCAGAACTACAATTCTTTCACTTCTGTGAATGGTTTAGCGATCTTCGTCTGCATGCCTGCAGAAACAGTCCGCGGAGTTCGAGCAAACCTGTTGGCAAGTTTTTGGTGAACATGATCATTCGGTCCGTCTACTCCGTCGTGGGATTGACGGATCAATAATGCGAGCGCAGTTTGAAACACGTCTCTATTCTCCAGCCTCATTAATTTCAACTTGTTTTCCAGAGTTTCAAATTCCCTTATGATTGCTGTTCTTTTGTTGTGGCGTTGTGACTGTGTTTGTTTGTCTCACCGTGCTTTCGCCTTCAGAGTCGATTAGTTCATCAGCGCAATAGTCAACAAAATGTCAGTGGCGACCGGAATTGCATTTTTCTCCGCAACTGAATTTTCATCTCACGTTTGCTTTTTGCGCAATTGTTTTTCATCATACGTCTTGTTGCCCCCCAAATTCAGCTTATAGTTTCTTACTTTTTCATGTATGTCACACGCTTGGTCGTCATATGCATCACTAAACCGTCTGGTGAGTTTAATGTCTACATCCGCTTTGAGGCTCTTTTCTTATACGCTGTTGTTAGGTCACTGGAGAAAATTTTAGTCACTTGATGTTCAGAAACTGAGCTTTATTTATGAGCATCTTCAGAATATCAAAGGAGGTTGTTGACAGAATTTCACTCGTCTCTAAATATATTGATGCACGATGCTTACAACAACTACCACTGTCCTACCTTAACAAGAGATCTTGTCGAGAACCTGAAAAAATTCTGGTTGTGCGTGAAGTCGCTAAGTGGGTCTAAGGATTCTATCCAATCTCATCTGGTGTGTCAGTAGAAATTAAAGCCGAAGCTTTAAATTTCGCATTTAAGAAACATATCTTCATTTGAATATCACACATATTACACTATGGAGGACATAAAAATAAGCATTGCTGGTGTAGAGGTGAAAGCAAAAATTCGCGAGGTCCTATTGGCATCCCAATTCGATTTTGCAAAGAGCGCTCGAATATAGCATTAGTAGTGTGCTGTTTGGCAATTACGTCGATCAAATACCTAGGCATAACGTTGCAAAGGAATATGGAATGGAACGAGAATGTAAGTACAATAGTAGGAAAGGCGATCTGTCGGATTCGGTTAATTGGGAGAAGAAAAATAGGTAAAGGTTGACAAGAGTAGGTTATTTACAGGTCCAAAAATCTGGCAGTTTCAAGGAACGAATTAAATATTACTATACCCGACAGAATTATAAATGAGAGATTAATCTGCAGTATGTAACACAGTTAAAACTACCACCTATCAAGGTACTCTGCACGCTTTTCCCTAACAAATAGGGTTCGAATCCTGCCTTGGGCATGGATGTGTGTGATGTCCTTAGGTTAGTTAGGTTTAAGTAGTTCTAAGTTCTAGGGGACTTATGACCACAGCAGTTGAGTCCCATAGTGCTCAGAGCCATTTTTTTGAACCCTAACAAATAAACTATCTCTTCCTTATAAAACCGGGAACGATCCAAAGTGCGTCTGGTACCGGACGATGCGTAAAGGAGAATTAAGGGCAGGAGAAGAAAAATACATCTTATTTCTCTACCGTCATCAAGAAAAAAATAGTCCTCGTGGAACATTCGAGATCCACGTTCACCACAGTGCAAAAATCAGGGAGAGGAAACTGATCTTCTGACAGGAATACGGCACCTGCACAAGAATCTTAGACAAACTAACTTAACAGGCGATCTGTAGGTCCGATTCCATCCTATTAATTTTCAAAGAAAGAAACTTAATAGCCGGTATACATTAATAACAAGGATCAAAATTCGATCTGCTAACCGACTTAATTACGTCATGATTGTGTGCAACGTCCACCAACGAGTCCAGTGACGAGTCAGATGGCGGGGGGATTGCACCACCGACTCTGGAATCTTTATGTTTCTGCGTTTCATGAGCTACCGTGCGCTCAGATTGGAGACATTGTTTGCAGCGACTAGGAAGCAATACAGCTTCTGCAGTCAGGGACGCAGAAAGTTCTTGAACATTAACTAAAGTAAGTGACAAACAAGGAGCCTCAGACGACCACTTCTCAGTATGGAATCCTTGCAACTCAGATCGACGCACAAGAGAGGAGCCAGGCCTCGGTCGACAGGCAGAACTTCCCGGCCACCAATCGCCTCCACGGAGGTAACAAGAGTAGGTCATTCCAAGGTCACATGAATGGGTGGGATCATGGGAACAGATAAATCTAGAGGCGCCTTTTTTTTTTTTTTTTTTTTTTTTTTTTTGCTGTTGAATCATTGGAACACTAGAAAGCTCAACAATTTCCTCACCCCTGGCCGGTTCCCGAGAAGTTATCTCAACCGCCAGAGGAATACTAGGAGAAACACTGGATATCTCAGAAGCGGTTTTCGCACATCAAGAATGCAGAGCTCAGCACTACAATATACATCAACCTTCTTCTGAGCTGGGTTGGTGAAGAGCAGATGTGTCCGAATCCTCACCATCTTGGGGACGACCAAGATTATGTTACACTGCGAACATTGCACGCTTGGTAAAAACGATTTCAGGTCCGTGCTGCGATGATAAAGGAGGAAGGTCAGGAGCAGCAAGCTGTGCATCGCTCTGTTATTCCATTGCACCCAGGGTAGGCGTGGCGCCAATCTCGTGAACAGTGGAAACGGAATCAGTTAAGTCGATTTTCGTCCCTCTTCAAATGAGGTCATAAACTATACGATCAAAAGTATCCGGACACCCAAAAACATGTTTTTCATATTAGATGCACTGTGCTGCCACCTACTGCCAGGTACTCCGTATCAGTGACTTCAGTAGTCATTACACATCGTGTAAGAGCAGAATGGAGCGCTCCGTGGAACTCACGTACTTCGAACGTGTTTCCGATTTGATAGTGAAGTGGAAACGTGAAGGGACACGTACAGCACAAAAGCGTACAGGCCGACCTCATCTGTTGACTGACAGAGGCCGCCGTCAGTTGAAGAGGGTCATAATGCGTAATAGGCAGACAGCTATCCAGACCATCACACAGGAAATCCAAACTGCGTCAGTATTCAATGCAAGTACTATGACAGTTACGCGGGAGGTGAGAAAACTTGGATTTCATGATCGAGCGGCTGCTCGTAAGCCACACGTCACGCCGGTAAATGCTAAACGACACCTCGTTACTTGTAAGAAGCGTGAACATCATACGATTGAACAGTAGGAAAACGTTATCTTGAGTGACGAACCACGGTACACAATGTGGTGATCCGATGGCAGGGTGTGGATATGGCGAATGCCCGGTGAACGTCATCTGCCAGTCTGTGTAGTGTCAACAGTAAAATTCGGAGGCGGTGGTGTTATGGTGTGGTCGTGTTTTCCTAGAGAGAGGATGTCATTCTAAATATCTGTGCAAATTTTTGTGAGTTTAACTTCAGTCATTTAGGAGAAAAATGTAACTGAATGATGAAAATTCAAGTTTTCGGTAAATCGCAAAAGAAGATTTACAGATTTATTAACTTACCACTGTGCTCCTTTAGATCATTGCAGCTGGATACTCCAGTAGTCCTCCCAATTCCTTATCCACCACACTCTTTCTCTTCAATCTTTTCTATATCATTGTCTCTGCTTCGGTTACCCAACATTTATCAATAGCAGTTAGAGCTGAAGCCATATTTCTTCCCGTCTAGATGTTCAATTTCTTCATAACATTGATTCTTGAAAGTGCACCATCATTGGATGTTATTATTGTATCCATTACACCAATATTCAGCACTGTCCACAAAACAAATACAGTCTTAGTTATTCTCTCCCATATACACCCGTTGAAGTTTTCATTTGCATTCTGAGAGAGATCATGCATACTTTTCCAAAACAGATTTTTTTGCCAGATCCCTATATATAAGCGTAATTGCCTCCATTATAGAAAGTGGTAAGGAATGCTTGTAGGTATATGGTATGCCTGTAGCATTTCTCAACCAGGACTGGCACCACGAATCTTTCCCTTTTGGACACAAACCATGCTGTACGGTTTCATCTGTTGACACTTTGTGAAACCATGTTGCCCGAACAGCTCGTCTCATGTTTTCCAAATCTCCTACATTTCTCCTCATTGCTAGTCCATAATATTGAGTGAAAGAGTCAGTTTCCCTTTTTGTAAGACGCCTGGACAACCTATGTGTTTTCCGTCTGACAATTTTTTTCCACTGAAGTCTTTACATAATTTTCTCTGCTAAGCTCCCATTTTGTACATTCCCAACAGCTTTTCTATGAAAGTGTTTCCATATGGTCTGTCATTAACAACAGTAGTGTGTCCTTTACAGTCTCCATCCCCAAGGTAGCCTACATACCTCACACCAAAGTGACCTCTGATCTTCTAAAAATGTTAAGCCTTTCGTTTCCATGTTTCCACTTGAGCCGCCAAAATTCTTTAAACCAACATGAGTGCCAATAAATTTACTTGAACAACCCTGGTAGTGCTTTATTAGACATTCACGATCTAGTATCTTACCAGTTTCAATAAATCTGGCAGTTACAACCCCATTCAGAGAAGTATGACCTCTCTTCTGCCAAGATCGATCAAATGCTGCTGCAATGTCTGTAATCTCAGACAAGGCTACTGCTTTTTCTGCTGCTCTTTTCATTGAATGTTCACTTACAACACATAGAGTATTATGTATTAATTTAGTGTGTCTGTCAAACTTCGGGGCCGGCCGGTGTGGCCGAGCGGTTCTAGGCGCTACAGTCTGGAACCGTGCGACCGCTACGGTCGCAGGTTCGAATCCTGCCTCGGGCTCGGATGTGTGTGATGCCCTTAGGTTAGTTAGGTTTAAGTAGTTCCAAGTTCTAGAAGACTGATGACCTCACAAGTTATGTCCCATAGTGCTAAGAGCCATTTTCAAACCTCGGTGGAGATGGAGGTAAATCCATCACGGTACAAAAAGGCTGGGCCGCTCTCCTTCCCATTCCAATACGCCGCATTGCATAATGAAGCTGATGATTTACATTGTAATGCCGACTATCCGTTACTGGCGATGTCACTGTATCACTGTGCATCTTACACGAGTTACAGGCAGGCACTAACCGACTTGAAAGACCCTTCCTTGTTGAAATGACATCAGAAAAGTCAATACCATATTCACAAGTGCAGTAATTCCATTTGATAGCACTCTTCAAAAGTCTTGACAGCATATTTAGGTTCGAAATAACATTTCCGCCATTATCGCTTCTCACAATACTACTAGACTTGTTCTTATTGCATTCAGAAAGCGAAAGCTTGCGTCTAGAAGCACTGCCTGCAGACACAGTTTTCCCGGACGAATTCTGAAGCAACTGATGTGTATTTTTCGGTTGTGTTTGGAACCGGTTGCCGAGAAACTTTCGTTTGGGACTAAATTTCTTTGCTCTCTGCATTTATAGCACAGTAAAAACACACATACAGGAACAAAACAACACCCAATAACTACAAAACCACTTGTGTGAAATTCCGAAATCATATACTCTCAGACCTTTGTTTTCATTCGATCCATAGCCTTCTAGGCATGCCTGTACTTTGGAGTCATTGTCTTCTAGAATACACCTGTGTTAACGATCTGTAGCTAACGATAGAAAAAACGGAAGAACAAAATAGTGCATCACGTATTCTGACGCACTTCAAACTGACAGATGAGCGTATCCCCTATGCAACAATACGTTCAACCTGAATTTTAAAAGAACGGAAAATGATAATGCCCACAAAATATCTATCTATTTATATCCGAATCCCACTCGAGCTACTGCCGGGTCTGGGTGCTGACGAGTCCTCTCCAATTGGCTCGGTCCTCCCACCACTTTTCTTCCTCCACTTGCTGCCATGTCGCACCTCTCCTTTCTACAGATATTCTCACTCCCATTTTCCACCGTCTTCTTGGGCGGCCTCTAGGTCTTTTCCCATCCATCTTTAGTTCTTCCATTATTTTGGGGAGTCTCTGCCCATGCATCCTCTTAACATGCCCATACCATCTTAATCTCTTTCTTTCAATTTCTTCTCTCATACTTTCTTGTTTAAGGTCCTTTCTAATCTCTACATTCCTTACTCTGTCCATTCTTGTTTTTCCCTTAACTGCTCTGAGAAATTTCATTTCCCCTGCTTGCAGTCTGCTCCAGTTCCTTTCTGTAATTGTCCATGTTTCTCCACCATAGGTGACAATAGGGATGTAATAATTCTTATACATAAGGAGTTTTGCTCTTTCTGAAACTTCATTATTCCAAATCAGGTGCTTTACTGTTTTGTAGAAATTGCCTCCCTTCTGTAACCTCCGATTAATTTCGTTAGTTATTCTTCCATCCCTAGATATTTCACTCCCTAAATAAGTGAAACTGTCTACCACTTTGAGGGGTTCTCCATTCAAAGTAATATTTCTTTTTATCCCTTTCTCTCTTCCAAATACCATTATTTCACTCTTACCTTTATTTATTTTTAATCCATACCTTTTCATTATTTCCTTCCACGCATCAAGCTGTAACTGTACATCTACCTCTTTATCACTCAGTATTACCATATCATCTGCAAAAATCATCTTTTTGTCTTTTTCTTTTACTATCTCTTTAACTGCCCTATTCATTCCCTCCATCACAACATTAAAAAGTACAGGAGATAGAATACTTCCTTGCTTAAGTCCTTGTCTTATTTCGAAGTATTCAGAGTTCCCCAATGGTGTTCTATTCTACAATTGTGTCCTCTGTACATTGTCTTTATAACATTTATATATCCATCTTCTACGTCTATCTTCTTCATTTCTTCCTAGAGTCTTTCCCTGTCAACTGAGTCATACGCCATTTCTATGTCTGTAAAAACCATTATCACCCTTTTGTTACACTCCCAACTTTTTTCCATCAGTTGGCGGATAGAAAATATCAGGTCGATCGTGCTTCTTCCTTTCCTAAACCCATGCTGTTCTTCACTCAGCTCCTTTCCTATCTTTTCGCTTATTCGATTTAGTAAAATTCTTTCAAAAATCTTGGCTGTATGACTCATAAGGATTATTCCTCTGTAGTTTTTACAGTCTTTTATTGCCTTTCTTGAAGATGGTAAGAATGTCTCCTGTTCTCCAGTCGTCAGGTATTGTACTATTTCTCCACACGCTTGATAGTACTCTATACAGCCACCGCATTCCCACTGGACCTGCTGCTCTTATCTTGTCCACTGATACTTCATCAGGTCCTGGGGATTTCCCCCCATTCTTCTTCTTCACAGTTCTTTCCATTTCTTCCCGTGTAATTTGTCCTAATTCTGCTTCCCAACTTTTCTCAGTTTCTCTATTATTTGTTGTTTCCTCATGTACCTGCTCCTCAGCGTTTAACAGCTTCTTAAAATGTTCTTTCCAGAGGTCTTTCATATTCCCTGGATCTTCAATAATGGTCCTCTGTTTCCATCTTTATTGGTACTTCAGAAGCGTTACTTTTATTTTTCGTCATTTTATAGAACATTTTCTTATTGCTCTTCACATCTTCAAGTTTTTTTGTAAACTCTTCCCAAGACTTTTGTTTGCTGTTTCCACTATTTCTTTACACTTATTCTTTTTCTCTGTATATCTTTTATGGTCTTCGTCATTTTTAGTTTTCCACCACTTTCTCCATGCTCCATTTTTTTTCTAACTGCTTGGATTGTGGTATCATCCCACCAACTTGTCTGTCTTATTTTTTTCCTT